>NW_027493569.1:0-322130 GCF_021521415.1 Bidens hawaiensis | reverse complement strand
GCCTCAAAATATAGAAATGCAAAGAGTTAATTTGTGAGATATTAATAGTGGCAGCGCAAAACCTATATAGGTGACGCTAACATTTTTCTGATTTTAAACAAAGGTGAGACGGGTGTCCAACTTTCAACATCTACTATATTTGTTATTGTCGACATATGCTTTCTTCTTTGAAAAGTAGTTGTCTAGTTGCAACTTGCAACCAAAAGTCCAAAATATTTCATTAGCCATCTTGCTTCTAAATTTCTAGTTTGTAGCAGCATCTTCAATTCCAACCAACACTTGTAAAATTTAGTATTGAGCTTAAAAAATTAATAAAAGCACAATAAATTAAAATTCTCATTTTTCAGCCTATTTTCTTACTCTACCGAATTATCATTCATATTCTTTTCATTGGTTGATTGGATTATTAAAATCTTAAACAAAAATCATTTTACACACATACGGTCATGCACAGAGGCGGATCCATGAATTTTTGTTAGGGTGGACACAAAATGGATCGGGAAAATAAAATGGGCCGGCCAACCAATTTTTAGGTCCAAAGCGAATGAAATTTCGGGGGCATATGAGGGAAAATTAGTCATTTTACACACTACCATTTAAAAGTTAAAATATATAATTATTAGCCACTATTTATGTTTGCTCTCCGATTTATTATGTAATTGTCAGTAAGACCACGGGGTCACCTCTAACCCTTCTTAACTCCACCTATACTCTACATCATCTACCATTCTAATTTGACACATGTCACTCCACCCATTCAAGGAAGTGTTTTAAGGCATATAAGCTTATAACTCCCCACATCCTTTTTTTAATATCAATATTATACATGTAATTTAAAATACAAATTACATTATTTAATAAACACCAAGATGAAAAAAAAGTAAAACATTAAAGAAAGAAAAACATATTAACCATGCGACAAAACATATTATATTAGAACTAGTGTAACAAAAATAGACCCAATGGGCCTGAAATTAAAAAAAAACAAAAAAACCCATTTATAATTTCATATACCCAGACTAGAGATGGGCAAAAAAACCGGTTGGTGAACCGGTTCAACGGTTTAAACCGAAAACCGGTTTTTACAAAAACCGGTTATTTAAAAACCGGTTTGACCGGTTTAGTAACCGCCGGTTCGTATATCGGTTACAAGTTCTAGAGAAAAAACCGGTTACTGAACCGGTTATGGAAAAACCGGTTAATTTTAAAACCGGTTATTATGAAAAAAACCGGTTATTAACCGGTTATTTTAAAAAAAAACCGGTTAATTAAAAAAACCGGTTATTAACCGGTTCTAACCGGTTTCTAAACCGGTCCTAACCGGTTAGACCGGTCCGAGTTTTGCACCAAAAAAACCGGTTAATAAACCGGTCCGGTTATTTAAAAACCGGTTTTTTTCCAGGCCAAGAAAAACCGGTCCGGTTATTAACCGAACCGGTTTTTTTAAAAAAACCGATTTGTGCACCTCTAACCCAGACCATAATCTAAACAGTATCTTTTTGTCTTCCTCATCCTCATGGCTATTGCAGGTGAATCCAAATCTGAGGTTAACTATCCAAATCTGAAATAAACATGTCATTTCAACTCTAATTTTTGGGGGTGTGAAAGCATACCGCAGGCCTAACGGACGGTGGGCACTGACTCATTGTTGGCTTATCTTATACTAACGAGTACCCTTAAATATGGCATTCCGGCAGCCGGACGGTGGGCACCGGCCCACCCTATCTAACCCATAAATCCGCCCCTGGTCATGCATAATATAAATCCTGTTAGCTCATTATTGACTACACTATTTAATTTATAATAAAGCATAGAATTAATTTTCTTGTACATTAAAAATTTTTATTACTAAATGGTTTAGTCAATAAAGATGAGAAATATTGTGTGTGTGAGAGAGACATCAAATAGATGAAAATTATTGTGCAAAGCGAAAGAGGAAAACAAGCGACAACACTGCTTGTTTTCTCCTTTGCTTCACAAATTCACACGTTAAATTCACTTTGTACATGATGACTTGTATATATAACATGCTTTTTAAAAAAGTACTAAATGTTTAAACTTCAATTCTCAGCAAGTATATAACCCAATCAAACTAGTATGTTTGATTTTCAATCATTGAGATAATTAGGAAAAATGTAGATCAAACTTTGTTAAACAAAACTGATATATTTATAAAGTAATAATTTATATAATTGTAACCAAGTTTTCATAGTATTTTACTCAAGTCATTTATTTTTTGTCGTTTATGTAAAGTTTTTTCCCCATTCATTATATGTTACAACCTATATAACTTTTCTTTTATTAATTTTTAAATGTTTTTAAAATTAAATGATCCAAACAAAAAATATATGAATATTGATTACTATTTGATTATTTTTTAGCTTGATTAAAGTTTTACATATACATGAAAGTTGGTTAATATTTAGTGATTATTTTTTAGTTTGACTTAAATTTTACCATTATGAAACTTAGTTATTATCCAATGAATTTTTTTCATTCAAAATTATCTTTTACTTCAAGTTAACCGTAAAAGTAAAAAAGAAATCATTTATTAGTAATCGACATTTATATATGTTTCATTTGTCTCTTTAAATATGAAAAAGAGAAGCCTAAATACTAATAAAAATATATATAAGATTGAAACACGTAATAAAAATCGAGTAACTATATAAAAACAATAATCTTGAATGGATTCACAGTGAAACACTGGAGTCTGGAAACTTAATTAGTCTTGGCCTCTTGGGACGCTAAAAGTTTCAATTTTATCTTTGTTAAATGGTTGATTGTTTGATAGTTGATACTAGGTATTGGGCTATCGTGACTTAGGCTTTTATAGCCCATGCGGTTGGGCTAACATACTTTTAGCAAGGGATATTAATTCCAATTTAAAATTCCTTATATTAGTCTCAACTTTCAATCTATCAGTCTACATTGAGTCTTTTTTTTAACGGGAACTAACCCGGTTAGTTTTAGAGTAAAATATGTCATTTCTTCAAGTTAAGAGAGACAAATGAAAATGTAATTAACGTAAAAGCTCACCATCATGGCTGCTGCTGCTGCCCGCCGCTGCTGCCTCCACTGTGATCACCACCACCACCTCCACCACCTTCGTCGCCCCTACCACCACCTGTTTATTGGGGGGGGGGGAGTTGAAAATGGGATTGGTTTTTAATAATCCAAACTTTGTTTTGGCATGCAATAATAATTATATAAATTTTCAAGGCGGAGGTGGTGGCGGGTGCGGTGTCGGTGGCGGCGGTCGCAGTGGTAGCGACAGCGGCGGTGACCTTGGTGGTGAGGTTTTAAGTTGGATTACATTTTTCATTTGTCTCCCCCAACTTGAAGAAATGATATATTTTGCTCTAAGACTAATCGGGTTAGTTCCCGTTAAGAAAAGGCTTAGTGGAGCCCAATAGAGTGAAAGTTGGGATTAATGTAGGGAATTTCTTAAGTTGAGATTAATATGGGTCAATAGGCCAAAGTTTGGATTATTAAAATCCCATATCCCTTTTAACAATTCCCTTTATTTTAGTATTACCGAACTAGCTTTACAACCCGTGTGATACACATGACACCTAAAATAAATACAACTAAGATATAAAAGTTAAATGATTAAATTAAAAAAAACCTATATTTATCAAATTAAATAGTTTTATAAGTTCAAATTATATTTTATAATAGAATATTCATACGGATACATTGTGCATTCTTACGCTATTTATTCATAATCATGAAAAAGATGCATATAGTGATTTTATAAGTTGTAATTATATTTTTTTAATAGAATAATGAATTCTAACAAAAAATGATAAGATGTTTCATTATGAATGACATAAAAAAGTAATACCATATAAAATTAGCAAGAATAAAATATGCTTTTATGTTATAGTTTCGAAAAAGATGGATGAAAACTCCATGAATCCATGGAGGTTGAATTAATATATAAAAATAAAATTGATATTCATTAATAATTTCTTCTTGTCTTTATCATCTTTAAACCTATAAATATTGGTCATTGAATTTTACCACATTCATCACCTACCCTCAAAAGTGTATATAAATTGATTTAATAAAAAAGATAGATATAATTTCATTAAAGATATAAATATTTTAATTATATTGACATAAATACCCGCATATTTTTAATCACTATAATTTAGGCAATTAACTATTTGATTAAATGATGCATTGATATTAGGGATGAGCTCGGTACCGTACCGGTACCGACCGGTACCGAAAATCCCAATCCCGAAAATCGCAAATTTTTGGTACCGGTACCGAAATGTTCGGTTCGGTACCGGTACGGTGCCGGTACCGGTATTTAAGGTAAAATTCAGGAAATACCGGTACCGTCCCGTACCGTACCAATACTGAAAACTCAAAATCATGGTACCGATTCGGTACCGACGGTACCAAATCGGTACCGATTTCGGTACCGGTACCGGTTCGGTACCGGTACCAATCGGTACCATACCGATTTTTGCTTATCCCTAATTGATATGTTTTGATTCAGTGACATAAATATGTTTTCATTAAAAATAAAAAATAGTTTGAGCGGGAAATTTACACCCATATTAAATCTCCAAGTGACATGTGTCACGCTATTTTCTTTTAGGAAAATTGGTTTTTATTGGTCCCGACTATCTCATTTTTGTCGGCGCTGGTCCCAACTTTCATTTTGGCTGGCAACGGTCCCAACTTAAACATTCGTTTCTTCCACCAGTCCGCGACTAACGGAGTACTAACTCTGTTATGTTTTTGCTGATGTGTCCATCTGAGTTGTCAAAAAATGTTACGTGGCAGCCACCTCCCCACATCACTGTCCCACCGCCACTCCCGCCACCCCCACCTAGAGGTGTTCAAAAAAAACCGGTTACGGAACCGGTTTGGGCGGTTAACCGGAAAACCGGTTTTTTAAAAACCGGTTTTTTTAAAAACCGGTTTGACCGGTTTACGTAACCGGTTTACGTATCGGTTATACGTTTTGGAGCCAAAACCGGTTTTGTAACCGGTTATAAAAAAAACCGGTTTTTTTTAATAACCGGTTATTAAAAAACCGGTTAACCGGTTTTTAAAATAACCGGTTTATAGCCGTTATAAAAAAAACCGGTTAACCGGTTTTTTAATAACCGGTTAACCGGTTTAAACCGGTTTTCGAACGTTACCAAACGGCTTTATAGCCGTTTTTTTTTTTTTTTGCCCGTTTTTTTTGCCGTTTTTTTTGTTTTTTAACCCCCACAAACATCTATATATAGTTTAGGTTGGGTATTGGTTAGATCACACTTGATTATACAACTCCAAAAGCTCTAAACGTTTATTTCATACGCGATTATAACTCCAAACGCTCTTCTTTCGTAGTCGTTTATTTCATACTCGAGTATACCACTCTTAATTCGTTGTCGATTATCATGGCCTCCCAAAGTGCTGCTTCATCGGTCAACATGGGTGCCTCGAACACGGGAGAAACCGTCGTTCGGGTCATCCCCACGAAACGAAACCAAGATATTTGGCAACATTTCGACCTATGCGAAATGTCTAACGGAACCCAAAAAGCTAGATGCAAACATTGTTTGAAGTTTTATAACAAAGAAGCAAACTCCAGTTTAAGAGCTCATGTAGAAAAGCCCTCTTGCAAGGTCTTGAAGGACGAATCCGGAAGTAGTTCGCAGCCGGAGATGACGAATCAAGGAACGGTGTTTACGTACGACCTTGAAGCGGTACGTCAACAGTTTGGCAACTTTGTGATTCAACAATCACTTCCTTTCAACCACTTCGACAACCCTCAATTCACGCAGATGATGCAAAAGTATGTTCAACCACGCTACCAACACGTAAGTCGTTCGACCCTTAGAAGAGATATGCTTAAAGCATGGAAAGACGCTAAATCCGAACTAATTTCATACTTTTCAAACTTACAAACTGGTGTGAACTTAACAACGGATGTGTGGTCGGTACCTAATGGTTCGCCCGACTCATACATTTGTGTGACGGCTCATTGGGTTGACCCCCGGTCGTGGCAAATGATGAAACGAACCGTTGCGTTTCAATTGTTTGATTACCCGCACACGGGTAGAAATATTTTTAAACTCTTGGATAAAGTCATTCGACAATACAAGATTGAAGATAAAATCTTTTCAATATCGTTTGATAACGCGTCCAACAATACGGCCGCGGTTGGCCATTTAAAATTAAAGTATAAACCTATTTGTGATGGAGCGTTTTTTCATAGCCGATGCATTGCACATATTATCAACTTGGCCGTGCAAGATGGGTTAAACGTGATCGAAACGCAAAGAAACAATTTTAAAAGAATGTTACGAGATGTTTTTAGCAACAATAAAACATTTTCAAGATACAAAAAATTTTGTGATGAAGCTAATTGTCAATGGTTGGGGCCCAATTGGGATTGTCCAACAAGATGGAACTCGACTTGTGATATGTTTGAGAAAGCCATCCAACAAAAAGAATCACTAGTTGCGTTTCATCAAATAATGTCAAGTAGGGGTAAATGTGCACCGTACGATCCTAGAAACTGGTTATTGATTGAGATCGTTACGGAGGTTCTTCAAATTTTTAAATCTTGCACAACTAGTTTATCCGGGGTTTACTATCCAACAAGCCCCATTGCTTTACCAAAAATTGCTGTCATGTGCACAAAGTTGACTGAAATTCATTGTAGGGGTGCACCTTATTTTGATATGGGTGCAAAAATGAAAGAAAAATTTATAAAATATTTTCAACAACTACCCGCTGTTTTGACCTGTGCGGCTGCGTTAAACCCTTGCATCAATGTTGGTGGTGTTGAAGCTTTAATAGAAAAAATTTGTGATGAGCTAGGGTTAAACGACGATCAAAACCCCTATCATAGCCAAACTTTAAAGAATGATTTCAACACCACATTGGCAAACATGTATGATGTTTACCTTACAAAACACGGGTCGTCTTCCCAAATTCATGACTCGTTAAGAGCTGTTGCCCAATCCCAATCCCAAACCGACCTTGAAATGGGGATGTACTACATGATTTGGGAAGACGCCGGTAAACGTCAAAGGGTAAACACCCCAAGCAGTGAACTTGGAAGGTATGGTGGTACCAACTTTGTGAAACACATGACTCCGGATGAATTTAGAAGTCTTGATTTGCTGGCTTGGTGGAGAGGTAAGGAGGATGAGTTTCCGATCCTCGCCGCCATGGCCAAAGATTTACTAACGGTCCAAGCTTCCACGGTAGCTTCGGAGTCTGCTTTTTCTGTTTCTGGCAGGGTTATATCGATTAGGAGGACTCGACTCACTCCAGCAGCTGTAGAGATGTCGATTTGCTACAAGGATTACTTGGACTCTTTAGACAGGGCACAACATCAACGCTCACTCGAGGGGGAAATGGACTATGAGGCGGCCTTGTATGAAGACGAGGTCAATCAAGGACACATTCAACCAATGACCGATGAAGAAGCCGCGTACGACGATTACCTAAGGAATAGCTCGGGATCGGGTAGCGAAGAAAATGAGTAACAAACATCAACTTGTTAATGTAATCGTGTCTAAGCATTCTTTAATGTTTGTATTTTTGAGTTACGAATATGCGATAACGATTTAATGTTTGTATTTTTAATGTAAAAGCTATAAATGAAAGTTATGTGTTTTTAATCTTCCAAGCAAAGAATGCTAACAACGAAACCCTAAACCCTAAACCCTAAACCCTAAAGCAAAAAAAAAAAAAAAAAAAAAAAAAAAAAAAAAAAAAAAAAAAAACCGGATAACCGGTTAGACCGGTTATTAAAAACCGGTTATAAAAAACCGGTTTAATAACCGGTTCTAACCGGTTTTTAAACCGGTCCAAACCGGTTTGGCCGGTTTGAGTTTTCACCATTAAAAACCGGTTAATAACCGGTCCGGTTATTAACCGAACCGGTTTTTTTCTGGATAAAAAAAACCGGTCCGGTTAATAACCGAACCGGTTTTTTTCAAAAAAACCGATTTGTGCACCTCTACCCCCACCACCACCGCCAACGCCGCATCAGCATCGTCGTCGACCTCTCCCACGAGTCTGCCTTCGCCGTCAAATGGGTTGTCGACCTCTCCGACGTCTCCGACGAGTCCGCCGACGAGTTCGAACATAAGAATGTGTTTATACTTAACTTATTACATTCTTATATCATCCCAACACATTCACCAAATTAAAACCAAACTCTCCGGAGCTTCAACCACCATTCCCTCAATCGAAACAGAGCTATGCAACACAAACTTACAATCAATCGGAGGCAAATCATTGCCTAATTCATCCATACATTTCCAAGGCCCCAAAGTTCTTCAGGCAAGTTAGATGTGTTCGTAAATCAATTTGTTTTGTTGGGTTTTTACTCGAAAAATTAATTGCATTATTTGTAGCTTCCGTTAGGCAATTTGACATTGGAACTGTCAAATTTAAGGTTGACTCTTCGTTGTCGGTGTCAATGTCTGCAATTGATAAGTCAATGGAGCCCCAGTCAGCGCCATAGAGGACGGAGGTGGGTCTGACATGGGTTAAGATGACGGCGTCGCCGGGACGGAGGTAGTGGTTGACGGCCCATTTGACGGGGAAGGCGGACGACGTCGCCGGGACGGAGGTACTGGTTGACGACCCATTTGACGGCGAAGGTGGACTCGTCGGAGAGGTCGACGGTGATGCCGATGCGGCGTTGGGCGGTGGTGGTGGGGGGTGGCGGGAGTGGCGGTGGTGTGGGGAGGTGGCTGCTATATAACATTTTTTTGACAACTCAGATGGACACATCAGCAAAAACATAACGGAGTTGGTACTCCGTTAGTCGCGGACTGGTAGAAGAAACGAATGTTAAAGTTGGAACCGTTGGCAGCCAAAATGAAAGTTGGGACCAGCGGTGACAAAAATGAAATAGTTGGAACTAATAAAAACCAATTTTCCTTTCTTTTATTAGAATATGTAGATAGTGGTGTAAACCGGTTAATAATTTTTTAAGTTATCAATCAATAACTGCACCGGTAATTAACCAGCATGGTCAAAATCGGTTTTAACATGTAGAATAATCTAACTTATGAACCTAATTTTATTAATAATCATTAATTCTAATAGTTTGCGAAAGAAATGGCAATGGTTAAACCGAGAAAGAATATGATTAAAGATTACGAGTCGATTTTAAGACTAAGGGTGAATGTTGAAAGTTCCTTTGAAATGAGTTAGAAGTAAGTTGACGGTGTTAAATGCAAGTTTAGTTTAATTAATTCTTATTTTTAATGTTTACTATGATATAGCCAGTGTAATACACGGGTGGTTAAAAAAATGCAACAAAAAAGTTAAATTTAATAATATACATAATAGCATACCTTATGAATTCATATGATATAAATAGTGACAAATAAATTTTATAATTCATAAATATCTAAAAACCTCATTAGTACAACTATTTAAAGTTATATTTGTAATTTTGTTAGTAATTCTATAAATGATAATAGTATTAGTTGGCATCTTAGTTGGCTACTATAGTTGAATGACATGTAGAACACTAATTTTGTTTTATTAGTAGATGGATTGTTATTTAGTTTGATTTAATTATTAAGGGGCATTTACATATATCATCTCCTTAACTTCCCTTATTACATATTTCCCCAATGCTAAACCTTAAATTACTTATTTCCTCTTCATAAACCACATATATTACATATCTTCCCATTTCATTTAAATTAACTAACTAAATAACCATTTTACCCTTAATGAACTAATTTACATATATCCCTTCTTAATAATAACAATTACATATATCCCCAATTTGAACCCAAACCGAGTTGGTTTTAAGACGAGCATATCGAAGCTAATAAAATTCAATTGGGGTCGATTTTTTTAATGGCTAAAAAAAATTACGTAGTAGTTATGTATAAAATGCACTGATATGGTTATATAATATATAAAATTTCAATGCTTTTCTACATGTAGGTTACGAAATAAATTTATTTAAATTGATTTTATTAATTACAATAAAAAAGCATTATAAAAAATTATTAACGTCAAAAATCCCAATTATTAAAGATAACGTCAGTATTACATTATAAGTTATAACGGAGAGAAATATTTGACTAGGATTAACATATTTTTCTAATATAAATAAATAGTCGAAGGTAATTGAAAAGTGTTGTTTTCGTTCTTAATAATATTAAAAGAGTCGTGATGAATCATAACAAAAGTTAATAGTGTTGTTCGTATTGCTCGATTTTATTCCTACAATATCGGTTAACCTGAAACTGATTTATTAGAAAAGTTTAAAAATAAAAAATAAAACATAAATAACTTAGATACTAAGAATATAAAGTCAATATTCTCCATTTATTTGCTTTTGATATTTTCGAATCAACCAAACATCATCTCATTATTATTATATATTACAATTACTAGTTTTAGAGCACTTGACACACACGTGATTATCCAAATTATAAAATTACAAGTAAAATAAATAATTACATAACATATTTGAAAAATATATTACATCTATGTCTGAATCTATAATATTTGTACATAAATTAATTTTATTTATATCACAAAAATGATTTTTTTTAAATGAACTTAATAAAAAAAATGCACGTACAAATTCTAACTTTTATCTGTTTGACATTTTTAAGCCAACACTTTGAACCCGTAACAAATTTGATGATAAATCTATTTGCATTCTCAAACTTTTAAAAATACTCAGATTTCTTATTTTTTACCTGTAACAAATTTTGATCCTAATTGTAGTTAACTTGTATCAAACAATTTATTTACTAACTTTTGACTCATAAAAATCAAATTTAAGTTCCACAAAAATCCCGGAACAATCCTAGATAAAAATACTAAGAAATAAAATATGATAAACCTTGTTATGTCTGAAAGTGATTGGTATATACTATCTTTACGTTTTAACATATATATAGTTTACTAAATTAACCGAAAAATAATTGAATAGATTTAAAGCATAGATTTATAATTTATAAATTTATATGACAATTTATAATAATAATAATAGATAAATTGATTGATTTAAAAAAAAATGGATCGACTTTTAAGCATATATTTATAATTTAATGATTAAAAAATAACTTTGTAAAATGAAAGCATATTCGAGTTTTATTTTTCTTTACAATCTCCCACAATATATATAGTACAATATATTAATGATAACATTTAAAATTATATGATTTTTCAATCTTTGACAAACATGGTTTATTGTTGATTTTTGGATTCACCAAGTATTTTAGAATATATAGTAAAAGAATATTTTAATATTTATTTTTATAAAAATATAAATATAAATAGAATATAAAAGGAAAGTGAATAATTATTGATCTATTACATATTTTGGGATTAATTAAGTTAGTTTTGGAGGGAAAATAATGGTGAGAATTAACCAAAACATGACAAGTGTCCACAATTATTTTACTTTATTAGAATAGGTAGATAAGCTTTGGTGCCGCTAAGTGTCGATTGGGCCACTTGGCGGCACCGTATTGGTCCTTAAATTTTGTTTTAGTTTTAGTTTTAGTTCTGGTACCCTGAAAACATAACGGAAGCTGAACGAATTTGCGTAGACTCACTGCATTTTGTTTTAATTTCGCAACTTTAACCAATGTGACGGAAATCAACCAAATTTGCGTAGACTCACCGCCTCAACTTCGGGGATCGGCAATGCTCGGATCTTCTCAAAACCCGAGTGTTACCGACTGACTCCACTCAATTGATCCACCTCAAATTTTATATGATTTTGTTTTATTTTTGGCTTTTAGTTCCGGTATCATCATAACGCATTTAACAAAAACCGACTGAATTTGCGTCGAATTACTGCACACAACGCCGGAGACCGACAACATTTGCGCCTATCATCGCCCGGGTTTTACCAACATGCTCGGCGCAACACGCCGGGTATAACACTAGTTACAAACAAAAAGAAAAAAAAAGAAAGAAAAAAAATGCACGTATGATTTTATTTTATTTTGATATTTTCGAATTAACCAAGCATAATCTCATATGAATTATGATAATGAAAACGCTTCTCCCAATCTCCTATTGTAACTTCATCTTCGTGTAAGTTTTCTTCCACGAGGGGTTTGCCTTCTTCTATTGCAACTTCCTAAAATCTTTGGTTAGTTTCTTTATTTGAGAAATGGTAGTCCGTCTTTCACAACTAAGTTAATGATATGCTTAATATATTGATTAGGGAAAATTTACCGTCATAAAATAGTTGATATTTGAATTTTAATTTTTGATCTACACTTGTATTAAATGTTAGTGGCTTGTCAGTTTCCAGCTTCTTGCTATGTATGCTTTTTAATGAAACTGATTCAGGCGTTCAAAAAATAATATTTAATCTAAACAGATAACTGTGAAAACCCATAAATACTTGTATATTGTGTATGAAAAATGGTGTTGGGTGCTGTATGCGAGAGAAAGCAAAGACGGTTAAAAACTATATCATGTATCTGTTGCATTTTGTTGAAAGTGGGTAACATAATTGAATCTCTTCTAACAACTAAATGAAAGAATTAAATTTTGAGTTGAACGTAGATTAACGTCCTCATCATCCATTGGTTCCAGCTTTTTCATAGGATTATCATATTTTTCTATATGATGCTATCAATAGCGAAGTTATTGGTAGGGTCTAGTGAGGGTGAGATGTATGCAAATTGTACCTCTTATCTCTAAGGATAAAGATGCTGCTTTCAGTGAGACTCTCGACTCTAGGAAAAACTTGTATGTAAAGCATAAAACCAACAATATATAGTAGCAGCGTGCTAACTATCGATTCAACACCACATAACTATTAATCTACCACCAGCATAGAGTGTCAAGTAAACGTAGATATAATAACTGTTACCATAGCATAAAACAACAGATAGACACAATCGTAGGAAAACACAAGAAGCAAAGTCGGCCTAATGCATACCCTCCCCTATAGATCATTAATTAACACTAATCGTGCGCCTCAATGAACTCCTATATTGGATCATGTCTTCAGAAAGGTGTGAATCTAACACATCATGCCTGATCCGCTCAAAAATTAACAAATTTATTGAATTGAATCAAATGATTCAAGCAAACAATGAATAAAAATGAATTGCAAAACTTATCTATTACTTCTCTTATCATTGTTTTTATGCATTGTACAACCACCTCTTAGGCTCTTAACAATTTTAACAGATTACAAAGGAGGATGTTTATTCTCCTGTCATTGGTAGCTATTTTTGTCAGCAGTAAAAACTTGATGTTAATTCCATATTAGTAAACGTTCATCAATAGCAACTACAACCAACACATTAGTAATAGCTTCAACAACACTAAAACAATAGTAACTATTCAACGGTAACAACTTTCTAGCTAATGATAAATACCAGGGGCGGATGTGGCTTATAATTAGGGGTAACATTTGTTACCCCTCAACTTTTCGTAGGTGGTGTAATTTTTTTCATTTTTTTATGTCGGTTTTCGTATTTCGCTACCTCTGAAAAATATTACATTACCCCCTATATGTTTAAAGACCAACCAATTTAAAAGTTCAAATCAAATAAAACCAAACACATTTATAGCCCAAAGCAATAAAAACAATTAACCTTTTTTTTTCTTTTGTTTGAACGAGAAACATTAAACAGAAACAGACTCAAACAGAAATTGTCTCAATAGAATCATTATTTTTTAAAAGTTTAAATCAAATAAAGTCCAAACAAAGTTTATAGCCCAAAGCAAATAGAAACCATTTTCTTTTGTTTGAACAAAAAACATCAAACAAAATACAGGCTCAACAGAATCATCATTTTGAGATTGAAAATTTTAATAAGGATTTGGATATGCAAATTCAAGAACTTCGAAATAGATTTAGTGAGGTCTCAACTAGTTTGTTAGAAAATATATCAGCTTTGAATTTTGAGATTCGTTTTCCAAGTTTGACATATCTAAAATAGTGGCATTTTTGAAAAAAACATCCGAATGATTTTAGTAATGAAGAAAGGGGGTGCATTTTGGTGATCATACAACCTTTTATCACACTTTAAAAGAAGATGATAAATTTTCCAAATTGGGTGAATGCGTGACTTGCTTGTGTAATGACGGGAACCGGAAAGCACATCACTTTTCCTTTGGTTTATCAAATATTAAAGCTAGCGCTGGTTTTATCGATTGAACCACAACCTTTGAAATATGTTTTTCTAAAATGAAGCTTATCAATACGGGTTTGCGCAAGCGAATGAGTGATGAGTACTTGAACAAAGCATTAATTTGTAGTCGAAAGAGAAACGTTTGATAAAATAAAAGAACAAGGTGTGGCACGATTTCAAGCTTTGAAAAACCGAATAGGAGAAATTTGCACCCGATGCGTTTAAATATATTTATTATCGTGTTTCTATTTTTGTTTTGTTTACATTATATGAAATACAAAAAAAAATGAACGTTACCCCTAAGATTAATGTCTAGATCTGCCACTAATAAATACCTACTTTGCTACTTTCCACTTACCCGGTAAGTATCCTACTAACCACACAAGTTACTCTACTTTAGATAACTTTTTTTGAAAAGCGACATTTCATTAGAAAAACTAGCATGGACGATAACTAATGATACATTAGTAGCAATCATGAACTTAATTATGTTTTTAAATGATGCTTAAACTTCTAAATTGGTATTAACTATTAAATACTCCTCTACTTTGAATTCTATATATTAACATAAACTTATGTTTCTAAACGTTTTCTTTGAAGAAAAAAAAACTTAGATAAATTAATAAGATGAGTTTGTTTTGTTTTGTTTTGTTTTGTATGGGATAAGGAGAGTACATGGTAGGACGAAAACACATGATAGGCGGTGATGGCGATTGGTCACCGAGTCGGTATTCAATGACTAAGCCACTATTCGGCCACTCGAACCTGATCTAACGTTAAATGGCATGCATGGACCCGATGCCCGACAAAACCCAGTGGCTTCCAATCGTTAAAAAAGTTACTACTTTGACGCGGTGACTCGGTTCCTCAATTATTTTGGTACCACTCCTAGTACTACTGCTTACCCACTTCATTTATTGCACATAAATGCCAACACCAACCAAATTGTACCTATCCAAAAACGAACATGAACATAGACACGTACAACAATATGATTTTTTAACTTTTTCTCTTTGGTAATGAAATATCTTTTATTGAGTTTTTAATTGTTTGTGTATTTTAATACTTACCGAAAAGGTTTATTTTAATATGTATTATAAACATCTATACACATATAGATTATTATAGTTTTTCGATGTACACAGTCGTAGGAAACTTGTTAGCATACCCATAATGGTTCCCAAAAAGTGAAAAACATCTTCCCCACGCCGTGCCTCTGCTCAAGCTTGTGCCCTTGATGCTCCAAAAATGTTCTGACGTTTTGGTGTTCTAAGCATTTTTCACTTACGTGAAATAGTGCGTGCCTCCAGTACACATGCCCTTATAAGAAAAGATACGATAGAAAAAAAATTTATAGGGTGGAGCTTATCTAATCTTTTAATTATATCATTTTCCTCTAATATTTAATAAATGAATGAATAAGGTGGTTGTATCATGTGTGATTCAAGATTAAACCCAACCCATTGATACGTGTTTATACGTCTTTTTTACTTTTTTGGTAGTCACAAGAGTTTAGAAATCAAACTTTGAAAATTCTTGTAAAGAATAATGTTTTGGAAATTTGTTCTACAGAATATACATTATTCTTGTCCTTTAATTATATGTTACGGTAACTTAAATAAATCTTTAATTTTGAGGCATTTTTTTATATTAGTATCTTTATTTTATATAGATTAACTCACTTAACCATCAATCCTATTTCTATGAATTTGTTGGAACTGCACATGTTTACCAAGTTTTCAAAAAAAAAAAAAAAAGAAAGAAAAGAAAAGCCAAGGCATTTTATGCTATTTGTCTTATCACGTTTTGGTGTCTATGAGAGGGAAGAAATGACTTAATTTTTAACAGAAAGGCGGTTGTTGTTGTAGTTGGATGTGTTGGGTCTTTTACATCTCGTGTTTGGTGGTTGTAATCGGGTGGTGGCCGGACGATGTCTTGCCCTTGTTTATACATATGTATATAAAATAAAACTTTTAGTTGTTCATTCAAACAAAATTATATTTCTAAATTTACATCTTTATTTATTATAAAACTTGAATTCTCACTATTTAAAGAGAAACACCATCAGCACTAAAACTAGTAACGTATTAAACCATCTAACTACAGAATTCATTAAAAGCTGACATAAAGAATATCAATCTTATAAATGCGGGACTAAATTAAAATAGAAGCATGGTAATAAATTCCATAGTAAATACCTACACCTATATATAAATATTTTACATCAAAGTTTTCTATTAATGAATTACACCAAACGGTGCCTTTTTATAGCCTTTAACTCATCTTGTCCCTCTTTAGAAAACGACATCCACACTCTATTTATACCTTCCTGCCAAATCAATTCATTGCAATTCCACCTGCTCGCTTGTGATTTGTAGCATGTGAATGTGATATATTTTGCCATGTGAGATGATTTAAGATCATATATACACCCAATAACATAACATTTATGACATATACCTCATCTTCATCTTCATCTTCATGTTCTTGACCATTCTTGATATATAGCTTGATACAAAGCACCAGTGCACCACCGCTTCTTTCTCGGCTTTTTACGGTGGCACGATGAAGCTTCACCACTGCAAACACGGCGGAGGGTCACTTTGTGACATGTTAGTGATCATCACTACCCTTTTTGTTCCATTGGGTTATGCTTCTCCTTCATTTTTGTCGGTGAGATTCTTTTTCACAATTTGATAAAATTTGTTGGTATGCTACTTATTTATGTTACACCCTTTTCATGGATAAAAGTTTAGCTGGTTTTGGTGGAGAATTAATTCCATGGATGGTAGAATAAAAAAAAATGATCTTTTTGTGGTATTAATTGCTTTAACTTCAAGTGTTCTTCCTTTCTTGAAACAACAATTTTGTGTCATGTTCTCAAGTAAAGAATATCGGGACGATCTTCATGTATGTTCAAATGATCCTAGATTAATGTGGTCCTAGTAATAATTTTGTATATATTTTTTTTCCTCGTAATTTACCAAATAGACCCTTTTTATACCTCTACAGTGTATATTGGTGATTCATATAATCAAAAGTTTTTTGTTATTATGTTGATAAAAACATTTGGTTTGGTTTTTTGGACAAATTTCGGGGTTGGGGGGTGTGTAAGTGAAATGCATTTATATCTATCATAAAAGAAGTCCGGATTTGACTTTTGAAAGTCAAACGAGTTAAGTTTACCTTTAAATTTGACAATATCAGTAGCATAAGATTTTGTAGATGAAAATCTAAGGGATGCATGGGTGATGATGGTAAGTTTGAATCTTTCCAAAAAAAAAAAAAACAAAAGAAAGACTTGGGTGACAGAGGAAGTAAAATTCCAATTGTAACCACATTAAACATTGTAACAAATTTCTAATATTTTCATGCAATTTTTGTACTTGTAGATTCATTTGCTCTGTAAAATATCATCGATAAATAAACACATGAGCAAATGAATAATCCTTTCGCGGCGTCTAGTAGATTGTCGTATGGTAAAATTCGCATCCATTTATACTAGTTTAAAACATGTCGGTGTTGATGTTTACAATCATCTCATGGCCAAAAACATATGGTCTTTTGGCAGGAACCGGTTGTTACAAAGCCAAGGCACTCGCGTCTATTTAAAAGCGCGTTACAGCAAGTAAATGTGAGTTCCAATTGATCTTGATCACTAACATCCACCTAGTTTAGTAAATAGTAACATATGGTTTCATTTAGGTGTTAGTTATTGTTCTATGCTGATTATCTTTAATTTTTATGTTCAGTTAAATGAACAACAGTCAGATCTATGGACACCTTTGGTCAACCAAGGATGGAAACCCTGTATTGACTCTATTGCAACTTCTTGTAAGTGCATGTTTATGTAATTAGTGAGCAATGAGACGTGTGAATTTTTGGGTCACATATATGCTTTTATTCCCCTAAGCCCGGAATATTCTCATTCTATACGCAAACAATACATATATGATATGTTCTTTCATACCACATTAGCTGAAGTCATTAATTTAGGGCTGTTCACGAGCCGAGCAGAACCGAGCGAAGGCTTGCTCGCTGCTTGGCTCGTTTACAACCGAACCGAACCGAACGGCTGAAATTCGAACCAAGCGAAAAACGAAACGAGCCAAAATCGAACCGAGCATTTTTCGATCGATTATCGAGCGATTTCGAGCATTTTTTTTATTTCTTTTTCACTTTAAAATTTTCAATAAGAAACAAGTTTAAAGACTGTAAATAATATATTTTGTAAACAAATTAATAGTTTTTAGACGAACGTATAATAGGTTGTAAATTTTTAGAAGAAAAAAGTTTAAAGTGAGATGTAATGAACATGTAAACAAACTTTTAGTATTCTGAAAACTTGAATCAAACTAAGAAAACTATAAAATTGACGGAATAGGAAAAATTTAAAAGAGTTTAAAAAATTGTATATTTATATTTTATGTGTGTTGTTATGTATTTATATATTTGTTCATATATAATTATATATAAAATAAATTAAAAATATTCGAGCTGAACCGAACCGAGCAGTCCTTTGCTCGTTGCTTGGCTTGTTTACAAACCGAACCAAATAGAGCGGCTCGTTTACAATCAAGCGAAAAAAACGAGCGAGCATTTTCCGAGCGAGCGGTGAGCGAGTTCGAGCGTCGAGCGGTTTGGACGGCCCTAGTCATTATTGTGGGAAAAAAGTCTGATACACAAGTAAAAGGAGATACACGACTCTCTATCATGTATCTCACGACTAAATTTGTAGTTGACTTTTTTTTACCTTCAAATTCCAGCATAGCTTTATAGGTATGACACACTTTAAGAAAATAGTTCTTTTCATGGTTTCTCTGTTCGAATTTATTTATTTTTTTCAATAATCTGATGGTTATCTCTACTCTGAAGTATCATTGCCGGATTCTTCGGGATACATTCAAGTGTTCCTTGATGGAGGATTGAACCAACAAAGGATGGGGGTACGTCATGTACATTTCGAATTAGAAACTAACAAAGATTATGTTTACACACGCTATTCTTGTCTTAATATTCCAGTTTTCTGATGTTTCTTTTTCTATTATTTCTTTTATAGATATGTGATGCGGTTGCTGTGGCTAAAATACTCAATGCAACTCTTGTAATCCCGTATCTTGAAGTGAATCCAGTTTGGAAAGACACAAGGTTGTCCCTTTGACTTTTGAATGCCAAACTTGTACTTACGAAAAGTATACTAATCATATGAATCCTAACGTGACTTTATCCTGCATTTGCAGCTATTTTGAGGATATTTTTGATGTGGATCACTTTATGAATGTATTGAAGGATGATATATCTATAGTTAGAGAATTACCCGATGAATACACATGGAGCACGAGGGAATATTACGCCTCTGCTATTAGATCAACTCGTGTTAAAAATGCACCACTTCACGCTTCAGCAAATTGGTATCTTGAACATGTTTCTCCGGTTCTTGAGAGGTCAGAATATATGTTTGACTTTTGACTGCACTAAAACATTTAATTAAATATCATCTAAACTTTAATCGCACTTGGTTAGTTACGGGATAGCTGCAATATCCCCATTTTCTCACCGTTTAGCTTTTAACAACATGCCGGTGGACATCCAAAGGTTACGTTGCAAAGTCAACTTTGAAGCTTTGACTTTTGTTCCCCATGTTAGAGATCTTGGAGATTTGCTGGTCAACCGTCTCAGGTTTTGTGTTGTTCAAAGTGATGATGCAACTGGCACCGAGTATCTTAAACAGGTAGTCGACACAAAAGGCATAAAGGGTGCAGGAAAATTCGTTGCCCTGCACCTACGGTTCGACAAGGTACATCATATTTGACTTTCAAGGTCAAATGGACTAATAATAATCTGGACCAGTAAATATCAATATCAACTATGGATTGGAAACAATACGTTTGACCATAAAAGTCAAATATGAACTTTCAGGATATGGCTGCACATTCAGCATGTGACTTTGGTGGAGGTAAAGCAGAGAAGAAGGCTCTGGCTAGATACCGTAAAGCAATATGGCAAGGACGGGTCTTGAACTCACGGTTCACCAATGAAGAATTAAGAAACCAGGGTCGTTGCCCATTGACACCCGAAGAGATTGGTTTACTGTTGACTGCTTTGGGCTTTGAAAATAATACTCGCTTGTACCTTGCTTCTCACAAGGTAAATCTATATTTTAACCAAATTCCATCCTGAAAAAAGTCAATAATTTAACTTTTGAGCATACAGGTGTACGGTGGTGAAGCTAGGATCTCAGCTTTAAGAAAACTTTTTCCAAATATTGAAGATAAAAAGAGCCTCGCTTCTGCAGTTGAACGGGCTCAAATAAACGGGAAAGCTTCTTTATCTGCCGCTGTTGATTATTATGTCAGCATGCATAGTGACATCTTCATCTCTGCTTCACCCGGCAATATGCACAATGCAATGGTACGCACGCATACATTTAAGCCTTGAAAACGGGCAGGTGAAATTGTGTAACGGGTCAAAGCAGGTTAGTGTCGCATTAATGGGTGTTTGAATTATTTAGTAACAGAAAATCTTGAATTATGTCAGGTGGGACACAGAACCTATCTGAATTTGAAGACAATAAGACCAAACATGGCGTTATTAGGGCAGCTTTTTATGAACCAAAGCATGAACTGGTCAGATTTTCAAGCAGCAGTGGTTAAAGGGCGGAGAAACCGGGCAGGCAAGATCAAGATGCGAGAAGATAAACAATCGATATACACATATCCGGTTCCTGATTGTGTTTGTCAACAAGATTAAGTTGGAGAACACTATTTGTCAAATTAAACAGCACATCATATGGTGGTTGTGGTAGTTATGATTATAATAAGTAATGCGATTTAGATTTGATCTCTCCTATGTTGTTGCAGTTGTTAAGACACATAATGACATAATTTGTTACTAAAATAAACTGATGGGTCCAATAATTTGAACTCTGGATCATTGCTTAAAATGAATCATCCAATGTGTACACTACTATGCAAAATCAAACAGCATACCTAAAACTGCTTTACTAGTTGGCGCTCTTTGAGCTAAGGGTATTTCCGTCTTTCTTATCCTTATCTGATGACGTGGATCCTTTGGCGCTACCGCTTTTAGTCAACTCCTTGACTTCAGGTGAAGCAGTATCCATTCCCTCTTCAATAGGAAGAGTTCTTCTAGAACCATCCAATGCAACACCTAGGACTATGTTTTCTTCCATTGCAGCCGGTCGTGTTGCCTTTTGTTCGGTTACGCTATCGCTTTCAACCGCTTCTTTGCTTGGTCTCCCATCATCTAAATTTTTATCTGGATTTGGCTTCTTGTCTTTTGCATCAGAACTTGTTTTCTTATCAGTGGTGGTTTTTACATCAGAAGCTGATGGAACACCTGCACTTTTCACTTCAGTCTTGCTATTTAACTTGGTGGAAGATTTGTTGTTTTGACCTTTTGACTTATCTTCTGAGTTGACTTTGTAATTGGGTTCCATTAACAGCAAGGGGCGATGTGGAGGTGCTCGACCACGAGTAAACGTTGAATCTGAAAAGGGATAGCTGTCCAAATCAGAGTCGTTATACACCTTCTGAACCGTACGGATCGGTGTTGCGAGTCGAGCCCGGTGATGACTAATCACCCTCAGAAGATCCAGCAAGATAGCTTCCTTCACACACAAGTACTCTTCATGATGAGGAGTTTTAACAAAGCATGAGATCAGAATCTGCATACCAGATATTATAACAAGTGAAAATTAAATAATGATTATAATCAAGATAACTAAGCAGAAAACACATGAAAAAATATGACCAACCATAAGGGATTGATTTTCAGGGTCAACGTTTTCAAGGAAAACCCTCCTATGCAATCTCTGTTGTTCCACTTGAGGATTCTTTGCTAATACTTTTCGCATATCAGCTACAATAATCTGAAAAAATAAGAAGCTAAATAACCTTGATAGCCAAGAGAAAAAGATATTAAATTACAAATGATGAATCGGGTACTTACATTGATCTTATTAACATCTAAATGACTTATAGCTAGATGAGTTTTAATCCGCCAGTGAGTCTTCTGAGTCATATTTCTCACTACATTCATGGTAAACTTGTGATTTGGAATATGAATAGCTTCACGATCTTCGCCTCTTATAATTGTAGGTGACCACCACCCAACATGCTACGCATGAAAAAAAAACCCAAAGAACATTAAAATGAACATATGCAAGTTGTATCTTGTAATGTCTTGTAAAAAAAACAAAAAAAACAAACCTCTACAGTTCCGGATACTTCATAGCCTTCAATCTTTGCTTTGATCCACTCGTTTGCGACAAATGGACGTGTTGCATGAATCATAACACTTGAAAGAAAATTTGTGAAAATCTACATTTAGAGGTAACTTAATGAATATCTTTTCATGAATATATTAACTAACGAATTCATAATATGTATAGTTGTATACCTCGCGGCCAGCAAGTGTGAGCAAAACAGTCCCGAGACCACCTGCAGTTAACCATTTCTGTGTAGAAAAACCTAACAGCTCCATGAAAAGTGATACAGCTGCAACCCATACTGCAGTATATACAGCTTTGCCAGCAAACTGGAATCCCATCTGCCAACAGAACGAAAGAAAATTAACACACTATTAAACAAAAAGGTTATTAATCTCATTAAAAGCATTGACAAGGAACAAACATTTCTTGTATCAGTAGCATCACTTGTCTGCATGAAAAAGTTCTGTGTTTGTTGGATTGCACTGTGTTAAAGATTTAAGCAAAGGATTAGTTAAAACAAAGAAACCCTTAAATCAGTAGCAAATCAAAACAGACAATATACCTGGATAAACAGTAAGCAAGTGCAAGGACAGATGATAATGATTTCACAAACGTTAATAACCGACTTTTAACAATCTGGCTAGCTTCAGACGGCAGGACAATTGGATCTAATGCTCTGCGTAACACTAGATGCCATTAATATCATATTGGAGTTAGTTAACGTGCATAAATGTCATAAAATAAACCTGCAGATTAGTATGGCTCCGGTCCATAACAGCAAAGGCTGAAGATAAGAAGTCATAATATAATGAGAATTACTTTTTCCCCAACTCCCATCGCTCTTCTGCAAATTTTGAAATTAAATTCAAACAGAATAACAAAAAAATAACTGAAAAGCCAGAAAATTTGAATGAAGATGAGAGAAAAAAAAGGTACACACATGAAGAAAAGTTTTTCTGGTTTGGCGCATTAGTGGCCCGAGGCCCCATACAGCAAAGACAACAAGACCAACCGCTGGAAGTAGCTTCAATATTATAGGTTTACCTTGCAAACCACTGCAAAAAGTTTTAACACAATTATAAGCACGTATAATAAGCTGTCTGTTATAATATATTTTCCGTGAAACTAATCAATAAATGTTTCACCTTGATAAAGCAAGAGCAGCATTCTTGACAGCAGAAGCTGAAAACGCTTGAGCTGGATTAAGTGAGCAATTGCACTTAACTACGTTAAATCTATCGGGATTTATGGTTAACGGTCGGTGTAACCGAACTGAAAGCTTCATACCAAAGGAATCTTGTAGCTGCGAGAGAAAACATATATCAGTGGTATTTACGTCACATCCCAGATAAATTCAACCTTAAATGAACCATACCGAAGCAAGTGACGACAGGCTGTTAATATGTAACTTGCTGTTTCCAGTCAAACCATGTCGCGTATATATCATAAGCTTGTTGTACCCCTGGTTCTTGTAAATCCCCCATTTGTGAGAGAAATTCAAAGAACCAGTCATAGCCATCATATGATGAAAATGCAGTTACAACATTCAGAATACAAATCGGCAGCAGACGTCTTGTTCGACAGCCTCGCCTATGCTACTGGCAGAAACAAATACCATACTAATAAGTTACTTGTAAACATAATCAACATCAGTTTAAAACAGAATAAAGAAACATCATTTGCAACAATTAGGAATTAACAGCTGGCAGACTATCTAATTATCTATATTAAATCAGAAAAATCACGAATAAACACAAAGCAAACCCTAGAAATTACTTTTATTATTTTTAATAGATTTAGGGCGATTACTTGCTTGTTGCAAACGCTAACTATAACTAAAATCTGGAAGATTATTAATATTATTATAAAAATAAAATGAAAGAAGAAATGAATGACCTGTTTGGCGCGCCAACGGAGACTAGAGGAACGGTGGTTGTTTTTGACGAAGATCGTTCCTCTCTTTCTTTCTTTTTTATGATTTGGCCCCACTCCGGCCTACATCATTAGTTTGGGTTTATTATGTGACTACTTTTTTATTTTTAAAATATCACTTATAAACTAGTACTTTAAACTTGTTGCATTGCGGACGACACACTATTTAGACACTAGTATACACGGCCTTAATAGGTATCATGCATGGTTTTAATAGGTTCGTATACTAAACAGGTATACATAAATCGATCTGTTAATTTCACGTCTAAACAGGTAAAATACTTATTACATATCACGCACTTGGCTAGATTTTTTTTATAACTAAAAATATAATAATATAATACGTATTGTACCATAACTACTTAACCCCAATTCTTTTTACACCCTTACCATGCCATCGTCCGTCCATTGACAATTGTAGCGGCGCACCCACTGCCACGTCAGGTCTCCCTCTTGATGTGTGGGTTAAAGAACGTTCTTTAATGTTTAAATATCGTGCGTTTTAATCGTTTATATATATTGAACACACGTACTTTGGTTGGTTTTATGATTGCAGATGTTTTGAGCTTAAATAAACTAATTTGGAGCATTTAGGAAGGTGAGGAATCAAGTTACGGTTAAAAGGAAACGAACAGGGGCTCAGAAAGGCATTCAGGCATCAAGAAAATGAAAAAAATGAAGAGTTAGTGCTGAAGCCACCATAAGCTACGATGGCTCCACCGTAGCTTACGGTGGAGACTGGACTTGGGCTAGGTTTAAAAAAGCGCACCTGAGGCGAGTCGAGGCGAGAGGCGACCTAAGGCAAGGGCTTCTTTGCTTTAGGCTAGTCAAGGCGAGCAATATTTAAAAGGCGAGCCTGAGGTGAGATTTTTAGGCAAAAAGCGACCTAAGGCGAAGTTGAGGCGCTCGCCTTTTGTACACAAGTGGTTTTTAAGCTTCTAAATGTTGTACAACATGCTTTTTAGGTTGTAGTTGTAGATAGTTCATATATTAAGTCATATTTAATGGTTAAATATAGCTACATTATGGGTTGGGATGCTAAAAACCCACGATATATACATATATAAAAATTATATAAGCATGTTCGCCTCATGTACAAAAAACACTCGCTTTTGCGCCTGGCGCTTCACTTTTCTGTTTTAAACTTCGTCGCTTTTCTTCGCTTTCGCTTTTTAATACCAAGGACCCGGGTGCTACAATCATACTGTAAGACAGAGGCCGAGTGTTGTAAGCTACAACAGCCTTGCCGTAAGCTACGGTGGGCCTGATGCAAAGAGGCCGTTTTGGATTTTTTTTCCTTCCACATTTAAGCTCGGTTAAACCCTAGGTCGAATATCCTTCACACCCTATGTAACATTCGTTACTTTTCAAACCCGAAAACCCGACCCATTTTAAATTTTCGATTGAAGACCAATTACCCACACCCACTACACCCTACCATTCTCACCCATCTACAACCCAAATTACACCCCAAATTAACAACCCCATAAAACCCAACAGCCCTCTATTACCCACACCATTACTTGTTCCAACCCCAAATCCATCTGAAAACCAAACACACCCTCCGACCCCTCCACCCACAAACCAAACACCATCAACTTCAGCCCAATTCCCCCCAACGGCCCAACAATCCCCATCCACCCAAACCGAAACCCAATCCTCATCCTCTTCTCAATCCGAAAGTCAACCCACAAACACACACTCCATGCAAACTCGGTCCAAAAATGGCATCTTTAAACCCAAGCATTCTGTAAATCTTGCTCATCATTATCATTATGCTCTTTTCTCTAGCCATGTTCCAAAAGGAATCAAAACCCCTCTCAAAGACCCTAAATGGGTCAAAGCCATGCACAATGAAATTGATGCCTTACATGATAGCCACACTTGGACTCTCGTTCCACGTCCAACCAACACCAACATCATTGGTTCAAAATGGATTTATCGAATCAAATACAAATCCGATGGATCCATCGATCGCTACAAAGCGAGACTTGTAGCCCAAGGATTCTCTCAAATACCGGGTGTCGATTTCTCACACACATTTAGTCCGGTTGTAAAATCCTCCACCATTCGAGTTGTTCTAACTCTCGCAACCATTAATCAGTGGAAATTAAGACAACTTGACGTCAACAATGCTTTCTTAAATGGTAATCTCAATGAAACCGTTTTCATAGAACAACCTTCGGGTTTTGAAGACCCCAAACAACCAACCCATGTGTGCAAACTAAATCGTGCTTTATACGGTCTAAAGCAAGCACCAAGGGCTTGGTTTCAAAGTCTACACACTTTTCTCATTGCTCTTGGTTTTCAAAATAGTAGAGCCGATCCATCATTGTTTATTTACAATAATCACGGAATTTTAACTTATCTCCTTGTCTATGTAGACGACATCGTTGTAACGGGAAACAACGAAAAATTTATTAACATGTTTACATCTCGTCTACACATGGAGTTCAAAATAAAAGATCTCGGCCTACTAAATTTTTTTCTTGGCTTGGAAGTTACTCATAATTATTCCGGTCTCTTTCTAAACCAATCCAAATATGCTTACGACATTTTATCTCGTGCGGGTCTTCTTGACTCAAAACCCGTTTCCACTCCTCTAACATCAAAAGATGTTTTCATCACCCAAGGACAACCATTTCATGATCCTACCCTCTACCGATCTCTCGTAGGCGCTCTGCAATATCTCACAATCACTCGTCCTGACCTCTCATACGCCGTTAATCAAGCTAGTCAATTTCTTCAACAACCCACCACCACTCACTTTCAATTAGTCAAAAGAATTCTTCGATATGTCAAAGGCACATTATCTTATGGTTTAACTTTTGATCGACTACCTAACACTGTTTTGCTAGGTTTTTCTGATGCAGATTGGGCACGATGTCTAGACACTAGAAGATCCACTTATGGCTACTGCATTTACTTGGGAGGAAACTTAGTGTCTTGGAGTGCAAAGAAACAACCCATCGTTTCTCGCTCAAGCTGTGAATCCGAATATAGGGCGATGGCTAACACCGCTGCAGAAATAATTTGGTTGACACATCTACTACGTGAGTTTCATGCTTTGCCTCAAACGCGCCCAACCTTATTATGCGATAACAAGAGTGCTTTGTTCATAAGCCAAAATCCTATCTCACACAAACGAGCAAAACACATTGATATATATATATATATATATATATATATATATATATATATATTATTAATAATCTCTCGAGTAATTTTATGAGATAATCGTCATTTTATTTGTATACGCATACGCATTCTTTAAACCGAACAGCTTTGTCGTTTCATTGAATTCGTGTATATCGTACATCATTAATATTTCAAATCTCGATGATTTACGTTCACTGATTGTTCATTTTCTATTCGTTTGTCCAATTCATGAAACTCCGGGATTTAATTAAACGATCTTCAGATAATACGAGTATAATATAACAAATTGATCCAAATATATTTCACTTATAAAACAATTGAAAGTTCGGGATCCAAATTATTTTAACCTTTTGATCTTAAAACATTTCAAACTACAAGGTTCATTTGGTAATTTGTTTTTTGTTTTAATATATTCTTAGGGATAATTTGTGTAAAATATTCAAAATAATAATAATTAATAAATTAGCCAACCTAGCTACCCAGCCCCCCGTTTTCCCGATGAGGCAGATTCCGGCAAGGCCGTAAAATCCGGCGACGGCTCCGACGACTTGTAAACAACCCTTAATCCTCGTTCTTTGACCCGCTTGCTTAGTATAACGTATTTAGACGAACCATAATCAACCTTTTAATTTCGTTTTAACGACCAATTAACCCCCCCCCCAACCGTCGCATATTAGCCGAACATCAAGGTAAACCCAATTACGGCGGGCATGGGGCTCCCCCACCGCGCGGCGCTCCGGCCAAGGGTAGGATGTTTCACTTTTTTTGTCAATATCAGTCCTTGTATTTTCATAAATGTCCATTTCTTGTTCATTTTTAAAGTTAAATCAAAACATGAACATATTTGGACATTTATGAAAATACAAGGGCTAATATTGAAAACAAAAGTGAAACATCCTACCCTTGGCCGGAGCGCTGCGCGCCTCCATGACATGTCTGCACAGATCGTTTACTTGTTAATTGTTTCCTACTTTGTGTTTCGCTTATTTTAGGACATAATCGAGTGAATTAAGCCCCAAGAAATCCCCCAAAGCCTAGATACATGTCTATATACCTTAAACCTTTTCCAAGAACGAAATCCTCTTGTTATTTTAATGCTTTGATCATTAAAGGCTCATTCGGTTTCTTAAACGAGTAAGTTACCATATTTAGTTCGATTTAGTGTATCCTATATAAACATATCATTATTTCTCTGCCACAAATCATCCCTAAACCCTAATATATTATTCTCAGACGTCGCCATCCTCTGCCCCTCATCAAACTCTTCGGTTTTCGCATTATTGTTGAAGATATGCGCATACACGGTTGACTTTGCTTGCTTTAGGATCTTTGACTCTTCGTTTTTCTTGATCCTTTTACTTTCCGGGTAAGTTGTAAACATAGGAATCGTTCATATACATTCCCTAGTCAATAACCTTCAATCAATTTCTGAAATTGAAGGTTGTTGACTGGTCAATTCGTTTAAAACTCGTTAAAGGGTAAAACAGTCAACTAGTTTGACTTAACGTTTTCTCATACTTCTGGTCGGATTCAATATTCGGTCCAGAAGACTTTTATTCTTGTAACAAAATTTTAAGACTACTGACCAAAACCTAACTTCCGACTCGCTGTTCGAATTCTGGTCAGTACCAGCTCGCTTAAACGTTTAATTCAACATAACTAGAGTTCTACTCATCCGTTTGGATTGATTCCAGCGGCATTAAGTTTGTTTTTCTTTATATTATTATATCCTAAAGTCTCAGATTCTGATCGTTTATAACATTTGACGTGTAGTGGACGACTCGCTTATTCGTTAGCTCGTTTAATTGCATTTACTAATCGTTTGACATTAATCTAAGGTGAGTTTTATCATTCCCCTATTTTACTCAATTTTCACAACGTTTTGGGGACATATGCGTATATCATACTATATATATATATCAAAAATAGCAAACGTGTAATTGTGAGTGATTAATCAAATATACTTGTTATTTGCTTGCTTGTTTATCTACACATTCGTTTGACATATCCCCTTATGGAGGGTTCTCATTGACTAACACCCAATTCGCTTGGAAACGGTCCTATTATTATTTGTTCATGGTTGATTTACAGGCGCCCGATTCGCTTGGCAATAGTTTAATCAACACCTTATTTGCTCATGGTTTGATTTCATTACCGCATTTATTACGTTTTGCTTATTTATATTATTTATTATATTAACATTATTTTATTGCAAAACTGGTGGTAAACTCACTCAACATGTGTTGTTGACAAACTTTGTTTTCTACGCATATGCAGGTTGCTTGAAGTTGAAGTATAGACACTTAGAAAGACCTTGGGGTTATAATGAAGACAAACATGGATTTAACTCGTTATATTTATTTACTTGAATAGCTTTGTTGTATTTGGATATTGTGTGTATTCTTTGAATAAAATAATTAATTAGATATTGTCACTTATATTCATGATAGTATCTTCGAGCTGTGAGCAATTGGATCACACCCCGGCATTTCCGCCTTAGGTTGGGGTGTTGCAAATAAAACTTAAAGGGTATAAATTGAAAATAATTTCTTAGTTACTTATAAATTCTTGATTTTAATTAATGATAAAGATCTAAAATGGTTTCGGGTCGGATTATACGCAAACGAATACGGGTTTGAAAAATCCGAGATGTTACAAATATAAATCGTTAAAATCCGTTAAAGTTTAAATACAATATTTTAATGCCATAAAATCCATAGAATATATCAATATCCCTTTTAATTTAGTTATAAAATTAATTATGCAATCCGGTTAGTTAGATTTTTGTTTTGTTTTCAATTATAGTTCGTGAAGTTTAGTTGGTTTGATTTCGTTAGCGCGCTTTCGCTTTCTATATTACAAGATTGTCTTCAACTTCGAGGTGAGTTTCTCACACCCCCTTTTTAACGTTTTTACATTTTGGGGATAGTACGCATATCCTATACAAACGATTATTTACTTTGTTTATTCAAACTACAATTCACATTATGGATTTGTGTTTACTTGCTTATGTGCATTGTGCTATCCGAGTACGTTGGTTTTCCCCAACTGGAAAGGACCTTATGTGCGTTGTGCTATCCGAGTACGTTGATCGGGCTCAACTAGAAAGGACCTTGCGTGTGTTGTGCGATATCCCGAGTACGTTCGTTGTTACCAATTGGAAAGGACTTTACTTGCGTTGTTACACGGTTCATAGAATTGTATGATTTTTATGTCTTATATCAAACTGTGATTATTCTCACCAACTACTTGTAGTTGACTGTTTATTTTGTATGCATGTTACATGTGCTGTGATTAGAGGTTGATTACAAAGGAGGATGCTAGTTCAAGATTAAAGAAATAAACAAAGTTGCTAAATTATTTGCTTTTGTTTCGACATGATTAATTTTCTTCTTGAAACTTGTGTACTTATGCTGCTTTAAACGAATTAATGATATTATGGTCACTTAATAGTGCCACGTGTATTTGAGTAATCTGCACGTCACACTCGGGCATTTCCGCTTTAGCTGGAGTGTTACACCCTATCATACTTGGATGTTTTTGGCGCCACTCTCTACCATCTAAAGACCCTCCAATCATAAGATTCATCAATGCTTTCATCCTTCCACATCATAATCAAGCTATTCAAGATGAACATGAAGGCTAAAGCTTCTGTGACCATCTTCGGGCGTAGGTTTGTGTTGTATTTTAGATTTTTGGTGTTTTGAACCTTAACTTTGGATTTGGTTAATCATTTTGCTAGTCGAATCTTTACCTTTGTTTGTGTTGATTAAACAGTTTTTCATAATTGAATGTTTAAGATTTTGTAAGTTAATTTATTTGAGGTCATCAACATTTAGGATTGAGTTCTTATCATCATTGACTCATCTATCGTTAACCATTGATTCATTTATCAAAACCTAAAACTGGTAATTAATTGGATTATTATTCAGCTGTGCCAATTGTTTGAATTAAGTTTTGATAATCAAACTATTTCCAAATAAGTTTAATTACTTATTCAAAATGAAGATTCCAACTGCGAGATGCCTGCTTAAGTCCATAAATGGACTTATTCAGTTTGCATACCCTGTTAGGATATTTAGGATCGACAAAACCTTTAGGCTGAACGATATAGACATCAGAAAGGTGTCCATTAAGAAAAGCAGTTTAGACATCCATTTGCCATGTCTCGTAGTCATAATACGCGGCTTTGGCAAGTAATATCCTTATCAACTTGTTCATAGCAACGGGCGAGAAGGTTTCATCATAGTCAATACCCTGAGTTTGAGTAAAAACTTTCGGGACTAGCCGTGCTTTACAAGTCTGTACATTTCCATGCATGTCGGCTTTCTTTTTGAAAATCTACTTGCTCCCTACTGCCTAATATTAGGGGGGGGGGTAGCTCAACCAAGTTCCAGACTTGATTGTCACGCATAGATTGCATATCGGCGTTTATGGCATCTTGCCATTTCTTAGATTCCGAATCTAAGATATCAGATTTGTAATTAGCAGGTTCGTCGCTTAACTCGGTTACTAAGAGGACTTCGGAACCATGTAGATGCCATAGGTAATATAATTTGGTACGCGAGTCTTATTACTTCTGCCAATGCTTGTGTTTATGTCTGATGTATCAGCAACAACAACTTGTTGATCAGACATTCCAACTTCCTCAGCGGTTGTTTGTGGTTCTTGAGTTTCTTCAAGATCGACAATATTATTTCCAGTTCCTCGATCGAGAATTTCCTTCTTGAGGAAGTGTGTGACACCCCGTCTAACAGGGTCATTATTTGTACGATTAAATAATAGTTAAATAAGAAAAAAAATTTATGATAAGATTGATTATAAGTAATTAAGTTATATTATGTATTAAAAAGTCAACATTTGATTAGATGTCTTGTATCGGTAATCATTGGAGGATTGCTAGGTCACACTGGTTTGTTTGACACATAAACGAAAGTTAGTGATAATAATATTTAAGTTCGTTGTACGTACACTTATTTTGAGAAATGATGTCTCATAATTTGACTAATATAATAAGTAATTTTATGTATGAGTAATAAATGGGTACGAGTAAATTTTTTATACTCTAGTGAGTTAATATTCATTTATATAACTACAAGACAATTGAACTTAATAAATGCAAGTACCTGTTAGTTATACTAGCAAACCCACACAATTTAAATGTCTATATACTACATATATTTTTCTTAAAAAGAACACAATAGACACTTGCTTATTTTCAAACCAAAGCATACTTGGAGTTTTCAACAAAACCACTATACACACCCCTATCTTTGACTTAGTTTACGTGAATTTTCAGCAAAATATTCTACAACTATCACTAGAATTATTATTGAATACCTTGTGATGTGATCTTATCACATCCCTCCTTCATTCGGCCAATCCATGCTCCATACCTTCCTTCTTCATTTTCTTTCCAACACTCAACAACACACTCCATAACTTATTTTGAAGATTATTATAGAACTAGATTCATGCCTCACAACCAATATATATATATATATATATATATGAAAGAAGGTGTTACGAGCTTATAAGTAACACACAACAAAAACATATATAAACGTACACATACTTGTCTACCTTCTTTCTCGGTTGGAGACTCCACCCAACGCCACCATCATCTGCCGCAACACCATGGCTCCCATCTCGGTCACCACACCAAACCCCGAAACACCTTTGTCACCCTCTTCCTCGCACAGTATACGTCTCCGAACCAGCCCGAAACACTCCGAGGCCTCTTCCGGTAAACCTAACACACCAAACCTGCTACCGGATTTCAAATCAAATGAAAGATTAGGAGCGTTAAGATGTGGAAACGAGCATCACGAAGTGGAGACCCATACGGCTTACGTCCTTCTTTCTTTCCTTTCATTCTAGACACACTCATTACTGCGTGAGCATTCATCCTCTTTAAAACTATCTTTACATATGCTTAAAATAATTAATGTTTATGATCTGAACATGTTCACCCAAGTAAGAAAATGATATAGGATAACGAGTTTATATTTTAGACTCTACAACACACATATACATTTTACTATAATCAGAGAAGTATTTTTTTACTGAACAAAATGAGTTCTGATTCAGGTGAAGACGACCGTTTATTTTATATAAACCCGAAAAAAAAAATTTTAATACAATATAATAATTACTATATATTCTGGAAAATATATCTTTTGTAGTTATTTAAAATAAAAAAATGTACTCTTGGATCTTTATCATTAATTATGATGGTTAAAAATAGTGTTCAACAAAATGTCGAGGCTTAAACAAACATGTAGAAATAAAAATATAATGTATATATGTATTTTAGTGTTAAAAAAAAATATACGAAAATCCGGCATAGTGTTTTGATGCAAAAAAACGATATTTTAATATTTATACAAGCGTATATAAATATGAATCGCGATACTTATAACCAACGGGTCGTCGTATCACATTTACGTTGACACGCCATTGTAACACACTTAACTAGTTGGGTGAAACGTGATCATGAAATGCTTAAGTGTCGGAAGTGAAACATTAGATCTAAATTGTTGTTGCACGTTATAGGGCACTCATAGGACGAGACTTTGACTATTAAATTTTCTAGCACGCTTAAGAATCAGGTGAGTCTCATGGCCCCTTTTTAACTAAACTGTTTTGAAACTTTGGGGGGGGGGGGGGAGAATGCATGGAGAAACACATGTTCGGAAACGAGTAGAAACATTGTCTCATTTCGTTTACATGGGTTGGAAACAATAATGCACCCAAAGTCCCCTAGAATCTATGATCATTAACTATTGTAGACTTGGCCAATGTGAATAGTACTATTCGGGATTAACACACCCCACCCGTGGTTAGTTGTACTAACTTAGATTGGAAGTCTATCGGGTGATATTTGTCCAACAGATGACTTCGATGTTTTTGCATTAGAACATCAAGAGGGGCGATCATAGAAACGCCGTTAAGTCTTGATCATAGAGCTTATGGTAACTGTCTGAGAAATTGGTTGACTTGTTGTCCAAGAAACACATATTTCTATAAACCTGTGAAACTCACCAACAATTTTTGTTGACGTTTTTATGCATCCATTCTCAGGTAATTGAAGCATTGGAAACACATATGGAGTCACATGCATGTAGAGGCATTCTGATGAAGTATCTATCGTAAACTCTATAAACATCGACTATGATCCATGACGTCATCACGCCCTCAGCGTTTCCGCCATTGGCGGGGGTGTGACAAAGTGGCCCTTCCTTTTGATAGAAATTACATTTGTATCAGGATGGAAGAAATAATATCCGTTTTGGTTATAGTATCTGACGAAAACAACTTTTACGCTGCGAAGATAAAGTTTGTCATCAGAATCACTGGTGACATATGCAGCACATCCCCAAACTCTAAGGAAAGACAAATTGGGTTTACGCCCATGCCATATCTCATATGGGGTTTTGCTTACCTTTTTAGTTGGAGCTAGATTGGCAATGTGGGCGGCGGTCATAACTCCAAAAGGAGTGAGGCAAGTTAGTTCTACACATCATTGATCGGACTATGCTTAGCAAGGTTCGATTTCTCCTCTCATTTACGCATTTGTGTTGGGGTGTGCCGGATGGAGTGAGCTATGAAGCAATTCCATGCTCTTTTATATGATTATGAATTCTGAGCTGAGATACTCTCCACCTCGATCTGATCGAAGCATTTTAATAGTTTTCCCGAGTTGGTTTTCCACTTTGTTTTGAAACTCTTTGAACTTTTCAAAAGTTTCATACTTGTGTTTCATAAGATACACATAAACATATCGACTGTAATCGTCAATAAAAGAAACGAAGTATCATTCATGATTTCTAGACATGGTCCTGAAGGGGCCACATACATCAGTATGTATGAGTCCTTGCAGATCCATTACTCGTTCATTCTTATGAGTGAAGGAGTCTTTGGCGAGTTTACCAGCTAAGCAAGATTCGGAGTCGTCAAAAGAGTCCGGTCCTGTGGATTCAAGAATCCCTTCGGATTGGAGTCTCTTAACTCGTGCTTTGCTTATGTGGTCAAGTTGGCAATTCCATATAAATGTATCATTGATGCCAGATCTGATACGTTTAGAAAGATTATATACATTATTGTTTATTTAAACATCAATATCATAAATACCATTTCGAGGTTTAGCCTCAAAATAAAATATATCGTTCAAGTAGGCATAAATAGTAATACCATTAAAAGCGTACTTAAATCCTTCCTCAAATAGTAAAGAAACTGAAATAATGTTTTTGGTCAAACCAGGTGCAAACAAACAGTTATTCAAAGTAACTACAAGGCCAGATGGACAAGAAAAACTATATGTGCCAGTTGCAAGAACTGGGACTCTCTTCCCATCACCAACGATGAGTTCCATGCTGCCTTGTTTCAACTTCTTCAGTTTTCAGGATCCTGCAAGACATTAACGATGTGGTAACCACATCCGGTATCAAATACCCATGTGTTGCTAGAGACAGTGAAAAGTTCAATAACATAAATGGAAATACCTTTAGAGGAGCTTTCACCATTGGTCCTCTGCCTTTTCAGCTCAGCAAGATAGTCTGGACAGTTACGCTTCCAGTGTCCCATTTTGTTGCACTTGTAGCACTAGCGCTCCTTAGGAGGCGACGGCGGTACCTTTGCAACACCCTTGTTAGTGTTGGTGGCAGACTTGGTAGCAACAATAACCTTTTTCTTGCCTTTACCATTATTACCCCGGTTCTTGGGTTTAGGCTTCATGACACCAGCAGATCAAACCGTAAGAACTTGATTAGTCTTAGTAAGAATATTCATCTCAGCCGTTTTGAGCATTCCATGAAGCTCCGGCACAGTCTTCACCTAGCCATTCATGTTGAAATTCATTACGAACTGGTCGTAAGAGCTAGGAAGAGAGTTCAAGATGAAATCCGCTGCCATTTCATCTGACAGGGGATAATCAAGTTACCTCAACTATTCGATGTACCCTTTCATTTTGACGACATGCGTACTAACAGATGACCCCTTTGCATTCTGCACCTGATAAGCTTCTCATGGTGTCAAAGCGTTATTGACGGGCTTGTTTCTGGAACATGCCCTTGAGTAGCTCAAGCATCTCATAGGCACTAAAATCTTCCAAACCTTTAGCAAGCTCGTAAGACATGGTAGCTTGCATAATGCAGGCGACTTCAGCAGAGTCGTCTATATTCTTGTCAAGAAGCTCTCTAGCAGCGGAAGTATTGTTTTCAGGCTCGGTTGGAACAGGTCCATTGATAACATAGTGCTTCTTTGCCATCTTGAGAACAAGTTCCAAATTGCTGTGCCATTCAAGAAAATTGGTTCCATTCAACTTTTCTTTCTCAAGAATAGCCTTGAGGTTGAACGAGGAGTTATTATCATTTGACATCTGTTAAATAAGCAAAAGTAGTTTAATTAGTATTTTTGATGTTTTAATCCTATTATCAATAACCCAATAATATTAATAGAATAGGAACTTGAGAATCTGGATTCCAGTTACTAATGGCAGTTGTAGCACAAAACATTAGTAAGTGGTTAGGTAGACAGACAACGATTGCCAATTATGAATAAAGCACAACTCTTGGTTATGAGGCCTATTAAGACAACACTTGTCTAAGTAGATACATTTAGCCTCATCTATGCCCACCTTAGTCTCCAGACAGCTGTAGCATGTAACAGGAGAGTAAAGTAATAATCGCCCTAGTATAGTCACTTGTGAAAGGGTCGGATGTGTCAATGAAACCCTTTCACCTTGAAGGATAGGCTAGAAATCAAGTGCGGTGCTGTAGCTCCAAACACTTGAAGTTTCGCAGTTTGCCTCAAGTGTGGCTATAGTAGGATGGCATAGACTATTAATTTTAAAATTGGGATTAATTTTAAATATTACCGAATAGAGTAAAAGTCCAGTTTTACTGTATTAATCAAGACAACTTGATGAACCCTTTCATATCGCAGGATACCCAGTTTTACATAACCTATTAAAACTAAGTTTGTCGCGATATGAATAACCAAGTTTAAGTTAATAGTTACCTATTAAGTTATGAGTTTTTGAAAGTCAAATTTAGTTTAATTTTGTAAAACATGGTTGGTTATAATTTGTTTTAAATCAAAATTTATTTTAAAGACAAAATTTGACAAGTTGTAAAACTTCTTTTAGAACTTATTTTATTATGATTGTTTTTAATATTTTAAAACTCCTTTTAAAATATATATATTGGTGTGAGGTTGGTTATTATATAACAGTTATAAAAATAAGCAGCCACAAAAGCAATAAATAAATATGTAAATGTATATGGCCAAAAATTGTTCGATCTTGCTAGAGCCTATTAGCAAGCCCAAACGGATCACGGGGTCAGAACACACAAACAACCACAAGGATGGACTTGAGTGCATCCAACCATCGTCTTGAGCAACTCCAACTGACTTCGTGATTCCCGTTTAGTTTCCATGGTCTTTGTCTTTGGGTCTCCGTTTATTACAATATTTATAAATGAAATACAATATTACAAAAATAAATACAATAAAGGAAAAACCCTAACTATTACAAATTTGAACCATCCATATGGCCAAAACCAAAAACCAAAACATCACAAACAACAATAAATATGGTCGGGCCAGATTTACATATTACATAAAGGAAATTTGGAAGTAAATAATCCCACCTTTTGTGTATTGGCTGATAATAATTCCACATTTAAAAATCACTAGCAATGGTCCCACCTTTTAACTATTTTTGTCTCACTGGTCCACCGTTAAAAAAACCTTAACGTCGTTATATTTCTTCCCTAGTTTCAAACCGATGTTTTAGGGATTTTGATCGGAAGAACGATACGAGTCGACCGATGTAAAACTTATCTCGAAATGGTGATCCAAACGACGAAACAATGTTTCAATTCGGGTGCATGAATTTCTAATTAACAAAAATCAAGCCATTTGAATCACCATTTTGAAATAAGTTTTACATCAGTCAACTCATATCGTTCTTCCGATCAAAAGCCCTAAAACATTGGTTTGAAACTAGGGAAAAAACATAACGACGTTAAGTATTTTTTAACGGAGGACCAGTGAGACAAAAATAGTTAAAAGGTGGGAACATTTCTAGTGATTTTTAAAGGTGAGATTATTATCGGCCAATACACAAAAGGTGGGATTATTTATTTCCAATTTTCCTTACATAAAAAACAATCAAAATTCAGGCAAGCTTTTGGTCAAACAAAACAAAATAAAATTTTGACCAAAATATAAAGTTGCCATAAAATTAATTAGACCAGAAACTTTAAAACCAGTTAAAGTTTGTGCTCTAATTCCGGTTAAAAAAACCGGTACCAACTTATACGTTGTAACCTAGTTAATAACCGAGAAGTCAAAGATGTTGACTGTTTTACCCTTTATCGGGTTTTAAAGCAATTGACCAGTCAATAACCGTCAATCTCAGAAATTGATTGAGGGTTATCGACTAAACAATGTTTATGAACAAAATCTCAGTTTACAACTTACCCGGAATGCGAACGAACAACGAGTTATCACGAGTCAAAGGTTCGTACTAGCAAAGTCAACCGTTTAACAAACGGTTCTTCAATGAACACACCAAAAACCGAGAGAATCGAGAGAGGCAGAGAGGGTGACGGCTGGAGGATGAAGATTAGGGTTTAGGTAAAGTTTTGTGGCAGATAAATGAGGTTAGTTTATATAAGAAAAGCCTAAACGAACTAATTAAGGTTGTTTTGGCCCGTTTAAGTAAGAAATCACGTAATCAATAAAAGAATCACTGATTATATGATAAATATTGGGTCTTGGTGAATAAGAAACGTGGTGTAACATGTAATTCAGTTATATTAAGTTTCTTGGCCCTTAATTCATGCGATTCATGCCGAAAATACACGATTTTATGCCATAAACGAGTTTACGAACCAAAGATAGACGAACTGACTGACCCACCTATCTCACCGCATCGTGCGACGGCGGGCCTAGGGCCGCCGCGCGGCGCTCTGACGTTTAAGGGGGCAGATTTCATGAATTGACATATATGGTCCTCCTAGTTTGGATTTTGATCACTTTAGGGACTTGTTAAGTTATAATCAAGAAATAAATACTAATTGAAACATAAAGGACTAAACTTGAACATTAAGAACTAGATGACTTATAAATGCAAATTATTATTAAAGATTTAGGATCCGAATAACGTTCAAACAATGATAAATAAATACGATAAAACCCGAAATGTTACAGTATCCCCTACTTTTAGGAATTTCGTCCCGAAATTAGAGAATAGCTGTAGCGAAAAGATGAGGATACTTCTCCTTCATTTGATCTTCACGTTCCCAAGTATACTCAGCTCCTTGCTTCGATTCCCGACGCACCTTGACTAACGGTATGCGACTACGCTTAGTGACTTTATCCTTATGATCCATGATCTCAACAGGTCTTTCAACGAAATGCATGGTCTCTTCAATACAAACTTCATCGAGAGGTATTTGAAAATTACCCTCGGCAAGACATTTCTTCAAATTCAAAACGTGAAATACCGGATGAATATTTGAGAGTTCCGATGGAAGATCAAGTTTATAAGCAATAGGACCAACACGCTCAATGATTTCAAAAGGACCAACGAAACGAGGAGATAACTTCCCTTTCTTTCCAAATCTCACAACACCTTTCCATGGAGATACTTTGAGTAGAAAACGATCACCAACGTTAAACTCAAGAGGTTTCCTACGCTTGTCCGCATAACTCTTTTGACGACTACGAGCAGCGAGTAGATTTTGGCGGATTTGAGCAATGCGATCAGTCGTTTCTTGAACTAATGAAAGAGTTTGGGAAAGGATCTAGATCTTGATAACAAAGATGCACATATTGATTCTAATACGATTAGGCTTTGAATACATTATGTATGTGTAGTGTGTGTATTGAGAGAACAATCAGACAGAGTAACGAGAGAGAGAATGATTACCGAACTGAAAAAATTGAAAAACTTACATCAATGAATAATTTATAGAATATATATTGGAGATGACCACATTCGTTAACTTAACAGTTAACGAATGTGTCATTTGTTACATTAAACCATACGAATGAACTCCTCATTCGTTAATACTTTAACCTATAACGAATAGCCCTCATTCGTTTAACATGGTTAACGAATGAGCTTACAATTAGACGAATGTGTTACATTCGTTACAGGGTAACGAATGTAACATTACATTAGAGCGAATGGCCCATTTAGCCATCTTTACACTAAGACCCCTACACTTTAAACTAATTACATTAATGCCCTGATAAAGACTGAGACGTACAAAACGTGTATCAACAAACTCCCCCTCGTCTCTAGCTCTTTATCATACTTTAGCGTTGAAACATCTTTGTCTTCCAATCAACGCAGCTATGAATCTTGTATGCGTAGCAGACACGAACAACCCTCTGAAACTGCATTGCAAGATCATAATCCTTTACATTAACGAATCTGATCTGACTTGTGAATAACGCGTTGTTGTCAGACTCAGATAGATTGACCAGCCACATTGGATCAATTGCACGTAACGTCTTCGTGTGTAAACCCTGGCCATAAACAATAACCGGTTCACCTGTACGATTATCATAATACCAATAATTAAATGAGGTGAAAAGACTCTGAGGGAATATCTTCATCGGAACTCTCTTCATCGTCTTCGGCGGTTTCACTATTAAAATTAACTTCCTCCATCCTGTGCGTGCATCTATCTCGTCAATATATTTGTGTTTCGGCACCTGAGGCTGGAAGAATTTGAAACCAAAGCGGGTTTCATGCAATAACTGCCTGTAGAACCAACTAGCCCATTTATCGTCTCCACGATTAACAAACGGACGATTAGCTAAGGTTCGTAAATCCCATCGAGTCATAGATAAAATATCGTGTGGGCGTTTGAAATAATAAATACCATGCTCCCACTTAACGATATATACCTTAAGATCTGAATCGTACTGCCAGGCCACCATATCACCTTTAACGTCTTTAGCAGGCTTATACTTCTTCATCTGGTATGCAGATTCTCGAGCTTTCTCAACTTTCACATCTTCTCGGTCATAATATCTGAAAGTCTCGATCATCTTATTCATCTTTTCAACATTATGCTCAAACATACCATCAAAAGCACGTTTCCTCTTCTTCTCTGTAGTGGACACATAGCTCGATTCAGCAGCTTTTAACTTAACTTTTTCTTCCTGTAATCGATGCTCTGCTGCATTGAAATGCTCAGTTGTAAAGAACGGAATGCCCGAGTCATTGTTATTATCTGTGTAAAACTCTGGATATTCTTCAGCAGTAACATCTTCCACTTCCACTTCCACTTCTTCAAAATCAGGTACATTCCCGTGAGGAATACCTGTATCAGTACTATCTTCCATCTCCATATCCACATTCTTACCCAATTCCTCAATCTCATCATCATTTAGATCCAGAAGTAAGGAAATTTGTTTATTTTGTTAACGAATGATCAACAAATTCACCTTCTTCGATCTCATCAGTATTCACCATACTGTAAACAATCACATCCAATCCTACAAACAGAAGCATATTAGCCGGAATAACATCTATTGGCTTGGCTCTCGTGTAATCTTTATATGGAACAATCTGTAGATTACTCGCTTCTGATCCACCACCAACACCAGCATCAGTCTTATTACCCGCCGACGGTGTAGAACTTCCGCCCGATTGCTGAACTACCCCACCCCCTGCACCATCATGGTCATCTTCATTATTTTTCAACTTCTTTAATTCATCTTCTTTGCATGTCAATTGAAGAATAATCCGCTCTTGTTTGTCTAACCTCTCCCCCTGAGCAGTAACAAGGGCTCGAAGTTCTTTATTATCACGCTGAGCTGTTAGAAGATGTCTTAGTAAGTTTCGTTGCGCTAGCTCATGTGCAGCTCGATCTGCTTGCATTTGTGTGTGTTGTAAATGCAACAGATTCATCATATGAAACCATTGAGCGTGAGGAGCCATGAGATAGAAATTAGGATGTATAGGTTGCATAGGACCCTGAGGACGACTGAATGTCATAAAGGAATGCTCAGGCCTCGGCAACGGTATAGGTGTAACAGGAGTAACAGGTGTAGATGGCTGTGGTGTAGGCATCTGTGCCAATACATTATGTAATATATCTTCAAACTGAATATCAGGCCTCATAGTAGTAAGAGTTGGAGGCATTGGAGACGTAGGCATTTGCACAGGTGTTGGAGAACGAGGAAAATCTGATATAATATTAGGAGTAGGAGATCGTGGAAACTGTGCACCTGGAACTGAAGAAGCAGTAGAAGATATAATAGGAGTAGAAACAGCAGTAGAAGGTACAAAAGGCTGGCTTGGTATCTCAATCCCTGAACCCCTTCTAACTCTTTGTTTATTGACTTTCTCCCCTTCTTCTGTTATCGGTTCTTTACCTTTACGCTTACGCTTCTGTTCATAACTTAACTCAGCTTGTGGTCCTGGACCACCATCACCACCATCATCACCACCATCATCACCACCATCATTACCATCACCATCTTCACGTTCCGAATCGGAATCGTCATGAATCCAACGATCATTAGATGGCGCAACATAATCAACATCTGCTAAATGACCAATCAAACGTTTATACCTTGGTCGATCTTCCAAACTCTGACCTCTATAAGATCTCAACCGTCTCATAGTTTCTTCGTTCATATGTTCTAGCTTCATAACATCAGCTTGATCTTTCTCCAAGTCTGGCATCAAGTCGTTAATCATCATTTGAAGAAAACAAGGATACATTAAGAATTTGTGTCTGCTGGTGATATTCTCCTTCAGATGATAGTAAACCAATTCAGAGAAATTGAATGGTTTATTCAGCACGAGGGCCACGCAAGCAGATTGTAACATCACCCTACACTTGTCGAAACCTCCTTTCTGACCACCCAGGCAATGTATAAGAACATGAAGCAGATACTTGTATTGTTCACACAAGTTCTCTTTGTTGTACATTGATTTACCTAAATCTCCATTATACTTTACTCGACCAAATAATCCTCTTATTAACACTCGATCGAACTCACACCGATCATCAATAGTATCATGAAAACCCAGTGAGTCTCGAATAACTCCAACATCTATCACAACCCGCTTATTCTGAACAACTGCTTCAATCTGATTTTCTGCTTCATTAAAGCTGGCAGTATTCCAGAATTCCCTAATAATCTTCTGATATACAACTGTTCGGGTAGAGATGGCCTTGTAGATTCTCGAGCGATTGAGAAAACGAATCATACCCCCAAAGATAGGAGTATCTTCAAAGTTCGGCTCTACAAATGCACATATGTTGTGGCTCTTATTCCAAGATAGTGCCATACCTGTTGAAGAACAAACACACATTAGTAAAATATTCCAAAATAATCAACATAGTAACGAATGACTATCACATTCGCTAAAAATTTTAAACGAATGTGACATTCGTTATACATTAAAAGAGACATTCGTTAATCATTAACTTATTCAAGTAACGAATCAAAATTAACGAATAACTCAGATTCATTAGAATCATTTAACGAATCAAATCTGATTCGTTATGAAATTTAACTATCCATTCGTTACATTAACGAATCAGATAGTTATTCGTTAATCCATTAACGAATCATGTTACATTCGTTATTAAGATAACGAATCAGACTCAATTATCAATTTGACTAACCCAGAAGTCAAATATTAATCAATTTTGACTAATCAAAGTCAAAACCGACGATATGCATCGATTAAACTTCTGATATTCCAAACATTCCAAACATTTTAACTAATAATCAGACTAAACATGTTTGGAAATCAGATGTATGTATGTAAACCAATGATTTTTGGTCTAATGTTGATTTAATTAAAAATTTCAGTCACAGTTAATTCATCGTTGAATATTCATAGCTTGATTAAAGCAATTAACACTCAAACACCGATGAAATTCCATGAGAATGGTATGGTTATGATCGCCATTACCCGTTGAAGACAAATAGATCAATCAATGAATCTAATATGCAAGCAATGGATTCTGATAAAATTTTGGCAGAGTTTCGTTAGAGAAGACAATGTAATAGAAATTAGGCAAATGAACCGTCATTCGTCTAACCTAGGGATTATATCCAATAATTTCACATGAATCGAGGTCATTCGTTCAAAATTTGAACTAACGAATGGCCTCATTCGTTAACTTTTGAATTTCATTCGTTAAAAATTTTAACGAATCTTCTCTCATTCGTTAAATTGTTAACGAATAACTAAGTCATTCGTTAATCTTTAACGAATAATACATTAACCTGTCTTCCATTCGTTATGCACAACGGAAGCGAATGTCTTTATAACGAATGAGAAACTCATTCGTTATGTTTAAATAACGAATGGCATTACATTCGTTAAACATGTTAACGAATCACCAAGTTCCTTAGCGAATGAGACAAAATTCTAATTTTAAGGAATTAAATAATTATTAAAACCAATTAGAGTTTTAATCAATGAATTAAATAATCAATTAAATCCAAGTTAGGTTTTAATTGCATACATTAAAATACCCGATCACCGTGGATCGGTAGTACTTAAATTAAACGGATTTTTACATTAAAATCATCAATTGTTACCAATTGAAAATACGTTAAGCACGTTTTAAATTAAACTTTTGTTGGGTTTAACTCTTTTTCCTTTTCTCAATGATTAATTCGCTAACTTGGTAAATCGAAACTAAAGCAGAAAAAAAATAAAAAGAATATAAAATCTTTTTTTTTTTATATTTTGAAAATTTTCAAGTAGCAAAGAATTAAACACAATAACTGAAAAGCAGTACATATTTTTGTGAGTTGAGTAGGGAATTATATTGACTAATAACGTCCTAGACTACACTTCAATTTTGACATTATTATGCACGTAACCCAAAGATGATTGCAGATATAATTATCCACTTTAAACTTTAGACAGATCCGTCCGTAACTTTACGATACATTTTAAAGTTCAATTGAGCACAAATCTTATGTGGAACCCACCTGTCAGACACAGTTGCATATCTCTTATACATTGAATTTCACATGTACGTTTTTCTTCTTTGAATGAAGATAAGCTGTGACTCATACAAAAATAACAAAAAGAAATAAAGCAGAAAGTTAAAATTTTCCCTTAAGATCGGTATTACTACACGCAGACAAGGTTCCATTTTAACAAAAATAAAAAGATAAAATAAGCAGAAGTTGCATAAAATCTTAACTCTCAATTCGGATAATCCCGTATTATCGCGCGGAGAAAATCCAAGATTTTATACGAAACACCAAGAAAATAAAGCAGAATATCCAAATCTTAACCCTCAGGTCGGATAATCTTATCGCGCAGGAGAGGATCCAAGATTTAAATAAAAATAAAGAAAAAAATGAAATTGAATTTCTTTGCAAAATTAAAAATAAAATAAAGCAGAATTTTCTTCAAAAATGAATGTATGCACACACAGCAATCTTTAAAGCTTTTTGATACTTAATACAAATATTAACTACGCATCAAGATGTAACACCACTAGATTTGGCAAGCATTTAGATTCATCTCTTCTCAGCACTTATACGATCTGTTAAGCCTATCATACACAACATACAATTGATCTTACGGCACTTTTTAGTCTACTTTATTCATGTGTTAGGTCCGCTAAGTCAATGTACTATCATTTTCCCTTTTTGCATCAAAACTCATTTTTGAGGACCATTTTTCAATGTTTTTGGATTTTTCAATATTTGAATGTTTTTGGATTTTATAGAATTTTTCTGTACAAACGAAACCACACTATTTTTGTATTTTTCTATTTTCTCCCCCTAAAAACAATAAAAAAATGAAATAACAAACAAAAAACAACAAAAAAAATGATCTAATCAAGCTTTTGAATTTCTGTGAAAGATTTTAAACCATTTATACCAAGCAAGTATTGAAAACGCGTTTTGTCAAAAGCTTTAGTACAAAGGTCAGCTTTTTGAAAATCCGTATGAATTTTATCAATTGATATTAATTTCATTTCATAACAATCACGAATAAAGTGATAACGGATTTCAATATGTTTTGTTTTTGAATGTTGAACCGGATATTTGGTGATAGAAATTGCAGCAGAATTATCAATAAAAATAGGAGTAGTAAGAAACTTCAAACCGTAATCCCGCAAATGTTGCTGGATCCAGGGAACCTGTGAACAGCAACTCGAGGCCACCACATACTCCGCTTCGGCTGTTGAAGTTGAGACCATTGTCTGCTTCTTACACTGCCAGGAAACAAGCCGGTTTCCTAAGAATTGACATCCCGCCGTTGTCGATTTGAAATTGATCATGCAACCTCCATAGTCCGAGTCAGTAAAGGTGGTGAGATCAAAGTTGTCGTCTTTGGGGTACCATAACCCGATGTCTGGAGTTCCCCGCAGATAATGTAAGATACGCCTTACTGCTGCCAGGTGAGTCACTCGGGGACTCGATTGATAACTAGCACACAAACAGACAGCAAACATAATGTCCGGTCGAGATACATGAGTGATCCAACGGATCTAGATCTTGATAACAACGATTCACATGTTGATTCTAATACGATTGATAACTAGCACATAATACCACTTGAAAGAGCTTGGGGACTCGATTGATAACTAGCACATAATACCACTTGAAAGAGCTTGGGAAAGGATCTAGATCTTGATAACAACGATGCACATGTTGATTCTAATACGATTAGGCTTTGAATACATTATGTATGTGTAGTGTGTGTATTGAGAGAACAATCGGACAGAGTAACGAGAGAGAGAATGATTACCGAACTGAAAAAATTGAAAAACTTACATCAATGAATAATTTATAGAATATATATAGGAGATGACCACATTCGTTAACTTAACAGTTAACGAATGTGTCATTTGTTACATTAAACCATACGAATGAACTCCTCATTCGTTAATACTTTAACCTATAACGAATAGCCCTCATTCGTTTAACATGGTTAACGAATGAGCTTACAATTAGACGAATGTGTTACATTCGTTACAGGATAACCAATGTAACATTACATTAGAGCGAATGGCCCATTTAGCCATATTTACATTAAGACCCCTATACTTTAAACTAATTACATTAATGCCCTGATAAAGACTGAGACGTACAAAACGTGTATCAACAACTAACTCTGGACCAGTAATTTGAGATTCACCAACTTCATTCCAACAAATAAGAGAACGACATTTGCGGCCATAAAGAGCTTCCAAAGGTGCCATACCAATACTAGAGTGAAGCTATTGTTATACGAAAACTCAATAAGCGGTAGATGAATATCCCAATTTCCACCAAAATCGAGGACACATGAGCGAAGCATGTCTTTTAGAGTTTGAATCGTACGCTCAGATTGACCATCAGATTGCGGATGATAAGCAGTACTAATATCCAAATGAGTTCCCAAAGAGGATTGGAGAGATTTCCAAAAACGGGAAGTGAAACGGCCATCTCTATCGGAGATAATGGTTAACGGAGTACCATGATGGCAAACAATCCTTTCCGCGTAAATATGCGCCAATCGATCAACCGAATACGTTTCCTTGATGGGAATGAAATGAGCAAACTTCGTCAAACGATCGATGAATACCCAAATACTATCATGTTGCTTTCAGGTAGAAGGAAGCTTAGTAATAAAATCCATAGCAATATCTTCCCACTTCCATTCGGGAACGGGAGGTTGCTCGAGTAGACCATAAGGTCGATGATGCTCGGCTTTGACTTTAGAGAAGACATTTCGCAACGTAGAGAGCAATGTCTTTCTTCATTCCTGGCCACCAAAAGACGGAACGAAGATCGGCGTACATTTTATCAGCACCGGGATGTACGGAATATCGTGACTTATGAGCTTCGTCCATTATGAATGTGCGAAGGTTATCACGATCGGGAATCCATAAGCGATTAAGGAAATAAAGCAAACCATTGGGCTTGGTTTCCAATTGAGTTTCCGCACCACACGACATCTCATCATACATGTTGCCTTCGGTGACGGATTCGTGTTGCGCGTTAAGAACACGCTCTTTGAGATCATTTTGAATGAGAACACAAGTAAGCAACACGGATTTGACTTGTTTCTTACGGCTAAGAACGTCGGCCACGACATTCGCTTTACCGGAATGGTAGCGAATCTCGCAATCATAGTCGCTAAGCAACTCGGCCCGACAACGTTGCCTCATATTGAGTTCCTTTTGATCAAAAATATGTTGGAGACTCTTATGATCGGTAAATACTACGCATTTGGTACCATAGAGATAATGTCTCCAAATCTTCATGGCGAATACGATGGCACTAAGCTCGAGATTGTGCGTCGTATAATTCTTTTCGTGAACCTTGAGTTGTCTCGAAGTATATGCGATAACCTTGTCTCGTTGCATGAGAACACAACCGAGACCTTGATTAGAAGCATCACAGAATACGATGAAATCTTCACTACCTTCGGGAAGGGCAAGAATAGGAGCATTGCAAAGCAAGTCCTTCAAAGTTTGAAACGCTTCCTCTTGATTTGACCCCCACTTGTAAGGTTTACCCTTATGTGTAAGAGCGGTGAAGGGCAACGGAATCTTCGAGAAATTCCGAATAAAACGACGGTAATATCCCTCCAAACCAAGAAAATAATGAATTTCGGTGGGAGACGTCGGTGTCTTCCAATTCTTGACGGCTTCGATCTTTACGAGATCGACATGGATTCCTTTGTCGTTAACGATATGGCCCAAAAATTGAACTTCTTTAGGCCAAAACTCACACTTTGAAAACTTGGCATACAATTGTTCCTTCTGTAGGAGGTCAAAAATAGCATGTAGATGCTCTTTGTGGTCGTTTTCGGATTTCGAATATATCAAAATGTCATCGATGAAAACAATTACAAATTTGTCCAAGTAGAGTTTACACACACGGTTCATGAGATCCATGAAAACCGCGGGTGCGTTAGTTAGCCCAAAAGGCATAACACAAAATTCGTAATGCCCGTATCGAGTATGGAAAGCAGTCTTGGGTATGTCATCTTCATTAACGCGAAGTTGATGATAACCCGAACGGACATCAATCTTTGAGAAGCAAGCGGCTCCTTGGAGTTGATCGAAAAGATCATCGATACGAGGGAGCGGGTAACGGTTCTTGACAGTAAGCTTGTTGAGCTCACGATAGTCGATGCACATGCGAAACGATCCATTCTTCTTCTTCACAAATAAAACTGGTGCGCCCCAAGGAGACGAACTCGGGCGAATGAAACCCTTATCGGAGAGTTCTTGAAGTTGGCTCGAAAGCTCTTGCATTTCGGACGGTGCAAGACGATAGGGTGCTTTAGCAACGGGATTAGCTCCGGGTACGAGATCAATGCGAAACTCGACTTGACGCATAGGAGGAAGTCCAACAACGTCATCAGGAAAGACATCGGGAAAATCACACACAATAGGAATATCTTGAATCTTCTTTTTCTCCTTCTCTTTCTCCACCACAAGCGCCAAAAAGGTGACATACTTCTTACGCAAATAACGTTGAGCTTGAAAGCACGACATGAGATTAAGCTTCGAAGCAGGCGTACTACCGAAAACTTTAAGAATACGACCATCTTGAAGAGGTATACGAAGGAACTTATCAAAACAAACGACCTCGACGTGATTCAAAGTCAACCAATCCATCCCAACTATGACATCAAAACTACCCATTTGCATAGGAATAAGATCTATGCGAAACTTGACCTTATTAAGAACTATGACACAATCACGTATAACCGAATCAATAGTAATTGAATTCCCATTAGCTACTCCTACGGTAAAAGGCTTAGACAACCTATCCCAAGGCTTGTCAATAATGTATGCAAAGTCTAACGAAATAAAGCTCTTATCGGCACCAGTATCAAATAACACGGAAGCAGAATGGTTATTAATAGAGAACGTACCATTCACCACGTCACTTGAGCTTTGGGCTTGATTCACATTCATCATGAAGGCACGACCATTCGAACCTTAAGGAGTTGGTGCAGCTTGATTGTCGGAGGGGCTTGAATAGCAGGGACTTGAGCAGTAGCATTCGGCGGAGCTATAAGTTGCGGAACTTGAGGAGCATAGGTATGAGGTGCAAAGCTTTGATGGATCTGGGGTTGGTAAGTTTGAACTTGGTAGGCTTGGCTAGTGTAGTACGGTGCGGGAACAACTTGGGCTTGGTGAGCATAATACGGTGGAGGCATCACATGGGCTTGATTGGCACGAGCTATCAATGGGCACATATCGCGGAGATGACTAGGATCTCCACAATGGTAGCAAGCATGGGTATTTGGAACACCGGCTTGAGCTTGAGGGTTATTAGCAGCTCGAGGAGCAGACGGTGCGGGTTGTTGAGGAGCGGCACGTGCATTTGGAGGTACACAGCAAGTATTAGCAAGATGCCTATAACGGTTGCACGAGTTGCAAAGGCGGCAAGTGGTTGATGCGGGATGATGATGGTTACAGAATGAGTGCGGTCCATTATACGGCTTCTTGTTGGATGCATTTTGGTTAGGGGCTTGGTTGTTGGGTTGGTTCACAGCATAGTTTTGGTGATGAGTCTTGCGCTTTTGGCCATTGTTGTTGTTGTTCTTGTGGTAACGGTTGGAGTTGTTGTTTTGGGCAGGCTTAAGATCGGCTTTGGCATCTGTAGAGGATTCAGATTTACTCTTTTTAGCAGCAGGCTTGGAGTTCGGGATAGCGTACCATCTCGAACGTGATCATCAGTCAAGGAAGCGGCAAGGGTTATGGCTTCCTCAATCGTGAGAGGGTCTCGACTGACAACCGCGTCACGGAAGATAGTAGGTAGTCCACGGATATACTTGCGGATACCGCGGGACAACGGAGTTACGAGATGAGGTACCACCCGACTTAGTTCCTTGAATCGGCTCGAGTAGGTGGAGTTATCGCCACCAATTTGCTTTAACTCCCAAAACTCCGTCTCGAGCCTTTGTAGTTCATGCTCGGGAGAAGACTCTCTCTTCATAGCTTTCTTAAGCTCCTTCCAAGGCATGGCTAATGCTTCATCAACACCTTGGAGGTCCTTGAATGTGGTCCACCAAGTAAGGGCACGTTCCTCGAAAACGCTTGTGGCAAAACGAGTCCGTTTTTCATCCGGACACTCGCTATGGATGAAGATGTTTTCCATCCTCTCAAACCAGCGGAGGAGTTTAGTAGTATTCTCCTCGCCATGATAAAGAGGAGGTTTGGCACTCGTGAAGTTTTTGTTGTGGTAGTTGTGGGTGGGTGCAGCCGAAATAGCAGATCCATTCAAGTTGATGTTTTGTAGTTGAGCCACCACCTTGGGCAAAGCAGCGGTGAACTCCTTCGTGATCGAACAGCCAAACGGCGATCATGAGCAGCCGATGGACGGCGGTTGCTACGGCGACGAAGTTGAGAAGACATTCTGCGGGGACCAAACGAGAAATATGATAAGAATTGGGTAAGTTATGTAAACGAGTCAATGAAAGGCAACGAGTAAATGTGACTAATACGTGCTAGTGATTGTCATGACTTGAGGCCAAGTCGTGATATAAAATGTGATTAACTTTGAGATAGTTAATTAATTAAAATGTTTATTTCAAGTTTAAAGTGTAAAATGTTATTGGGTTGGGCTTTCCATGGGCTTCCCATGGAACCTAAAAACTCAAAATAAATAACGAATTAAATCAAGTGAGTGGCCTCCCATGAGCTTTCCATGGCAATTTGAATGGCCCAACTAAATCATAAAATTAAGCTTCGGGAATTGGGCCTCCCATGAGCGTTCCATGGTAGTTTAAATGACCCCAATTACATAACGGGACTTAAATATAGAGAATTGGGCTTCCCATGAGCGTTCAATGGCATTTTATTGGCCCAATTAAATAACAATTAATAAACAATTTGAGTTGGTCGGCCCATGAGTGTCACATGGCATTTTAACTGACCCAACTAATTAACGAATTAACAATTCAATGGAGTGGGTCGACCCATGAGCGTTACATGGCATTTTAACTGAGCCCACTAATTATCGAATACACAAATCAAAATGAGTAGTCGGAGAATCTCGTGAATCACCACGGTGATATCTCCAACAAAATATCGAATCAAAACGGGTTGTGAAATGGATAGTTGGAGTGCCCATGGGTTGTTATGGATTTTCCACCCAACTAAACATTTAAAAATAATTAAAACGCAATTTTGGAAAGTTTCCGAATTTAGCCATGAACCACCGTGAATTCGGTTTTTATTAAAGGAATGCAACCGGTTGATCGGTCACGTTTGATTCAGTTAAGGTCCTGTTGTATGACATATTGTCCAGCTTTGGCCTAGGGACTCGAATACTGTGTTTGGGTTATCCTCCAGGTAAGGAATAGCGTCTTACATTTGGTTCTCGGAACCGTTTTGCCAAGGCCTAACTCACAGTTCCCTAGTCCCCTACGGCTACTAACCAAACATATCATACTCCCATGCCCTAAGGAGAGGGAGTAAAAACAAATCTTGGGAATTCTTAAGGAATTTCTCAAAAATAGAAAGCAAATCTACTAAAGTTTTTAAAAGATTTAAAGGATTTTTAAAAATTTTTAAAGATTTGTAAAGATTCGAAAAATATTTTTGAAAGTGAGGCATAGCCTCAGATTTGGTGTGTGCAATACTTACTAAAAATAAAAGATTATTTCCTAAAATAAAAGACATACTTAACTACTTTCCTAATATAAAAGATTTACTAAACATTTAGCAAGAGATAAAAGATATTTTATCATGTGAAATAAATAACTACCTAACATAAAAGATGTTATGAATAATTACCTAAATAAGCTATAAAAATTAGGGATAAATAACAAGTTCAGATAGGCACGTATGGAGTTCCTAACATATGACTAGGACAATTTCTAACCACCTATCTTAAACTTTCGGCTTTGATACCAATCTGTCACACCCCAACCTAAGGCGGAAATGCCGGGGCGTGAGCATGATTGATCATAGCTCGAGGTAACTATCATGCAATAATTGTGACAATATCTAATAATTAATTTTATTCCAAATAAAACAAAATATCCAAATATAGCAAATAAATCCAAAACAAATAATCCATAACAAAATAGAAATAATCCAAATTATAACTTAAATAAAGTGTTTCTTGAAATAGCCTAGGGTCTCAATCTAGCAGTCCAATACTCCAAGTCTTCAGTTTAAACGATAACCTGCATATACGTAGAAAATACAATAGGTTTTGTCAACAATATGTTGAGTGAGCAGTAATTAGTTTTGCAATGATATATATAGTATGAAATGATAGCAAAACGTAGATAAAGTGGTAAACAAACCAAACCAATGAGCAAATAAAGTGTCAAGCGAACCATTGCCAAGCGAATCGGACGCCGGTTAAAACTAGACGGTCGTATGATCATACTATAATGAGAACATGGTGGACCTCTCCGAATGTGCAAATTAAACAAGTAATCAATTAACAATTTAAGTCTAGCAATTCACACACAATACAACGTTTGCTAATGATTAAGATATGTATAATATGAAATACTATAAGTACGTATATGCCCCCAAAACGTTTGAAAATATGTGAAATCGGGGGATTGACAAAACTCACTTTAAGATAAGCGAGTTAGTTAAATAATAAGAATAACCAAAGAGATCTTCCGATTAACGCGCCAAACGAAGAAAATCAACAGAACCTGAAACTTGATGGTATGAAAGTATAAGTAAAAACGAATCTAATGCCGCTGGAATCAATCCAAACGAATAAGTATAACTCGAGTTATGTCGATTTTAATGTTTAAACGAGTCGAGTCTGACCAGAATCCGAACTTCGAGTCAGGAGTCAGGTTTTGGTAAAAACCCTTAAAATTTAATTACGAGAAGAAAAGTCTTCTGGACCGAACGTTGAATCCATCCAGAAGTATGAGAAAACGAGAAGTCAAAGATGTTAACTGTTTTACCCTTTATCGGGTTTTAAAGCAATTGACCAATCAATAACCGTCAATCTCAGAAATTGATTGAGGGTTATCGACTAGGCAATGTTTATGAACGAAATCTCAGTTTACAACTTACTCGGAATGCGAACGAACAACGAGTTATCACGAGTCAAAGGTCCTTATACTAGCAAAGTCAACCGTTTAACGAACGGTTCTTCAACGAAAACACCAAAAACCGAGAGAATCGAGAGAGGCAGAGAGGGTGACGGCTGGAGGATGAAGATTAGGGTTTAGGTAAAGTTTTGTGGCAGATAAATGAGGTTAGTTTATATAAGAAAAGCCTAAACGAACTAATTAAGGTTGTTTTGGCCCGTTTAAGTAAGAAATCACGTAATCAATAAAAGAATCACTGATTATATGATAAAGATTGGGTTGAATAAGAAACGTGGTATAACATGTAATTCAGTTATATTAAGTTTCTTGGCCCTTAATTCATGCGATGCATGCCGAAAATACACGATTTTATGCCATAAACGAGTTTACGAACCAAAGATAGACGAACTGACTGACCCAGCTATCTCACTGCGTCGCGCGACGACGGGCCTAGGGCCGCCACGCGGCGCTCCAGCGTCCAAGGGGGCAGATTTCATGAATTGACATATATGGTCCTCCTAGTTTAGATTTTGATCACTTTAGGGACTTGTTAAGTTATAATCAAGAAATAAATACTAATTAAAACATAAAGGACTTAACTTGAACATTAAGAACTAGATGACTCATAAATGCAAATTATTATTAAAGATTTAGGATCCGAATAACATTCAAACAATGATAAACAAATACGATAAAACCCGAAATGTTACAACGGCAGCATGGGAGAGTGGCCGACGATGGTGTAGACCTCACGGACAGCAGCGGCGGCGATGATGGAGGTCGACGGTAGTGGTGGTGTGGAATCTTGGAAGAGATTATTGCTTAAGGTGGCTAGGGTTAGGATTAATGATAGGTTAACTAGTTTATTTATAAACTAGTTAAGCTAATATGACCCACCAAGCCCCACTCTTGTTTCCAAAAGTCTGTTCCATAATATCTCATTAATTTACGTAATCCAGGGTTAATTGACTTAAGGGGTTTCACGCTCGTTACCCAAGGTGTAACTCTAACGGGTCAAAACTCGGTCAACCGCGTTGACTTTACCAAACCGGTCCATAAAATCCAACAGATTCAGATTCCTTCGATACTAACATCCCACTAGCTCATATCATTCCAAGACAAAATATTCATGGAGCAGGATCAAGTACATCCAAGAAACCAACAATGCCAAAGGGAAAAGAAGTAATTACCTACCGAAAATCCTCAGGGATAGGAATAATTTAAATTTCTAGTAATTCAAGATCCCTACTTTGCTAAGCCTCAAGATGAATGTCCAAACACGGATTATAATTCCTCAGAAGAAATTCACCACATCATAGATGATTCAACTCGTTATGAAATCGATGCTACCAAAATAGCCTAAGCAATGCTCCAGAAAGAGATAGAAATGGAAGAGAAGGAAAAAGAAAAGGAGACAGACGAGAATACTAAGAATGACAACAAGATCAAGAAATTTATCGTTCGTTAGAAGAAATAGACAATAAAAAACGTAGTAATTAATAAAGTGTAGCTATAATAATGTTTTGCGCTTTTGTAACTACAATATGATAAATAAAAGTTATGTTTTGAACTCTCTGAATATTGAAGTTATCTTTAAAATTTTATTGTAGTATGTCAAAAGAAGAAAGTGCAAACTCTTAAAATAATCCTTCCAATAAAGTTGGAAGTGGGGAGAATGTTAATAATGAAAACAAGGAAATTCCCGTCCAATATAAAGATGAAATCCAAAAGATGATCAAAGAAGCTATCAAGGACAATTCTATAAATCAAAGCTAGTCAAAATCTAACAAGAGAAGTAGAAGTAAACCTGTTCATTCAAGAAAGGAAGAAGCTTATGATAGCTCCACATCTGATAGTAATTCAAAGGACGAACCCCGTAAGAAGTTAAAGCCTAAAAAAGGATGCAACTTCAAAAATTTCAAAGCTTATAATCCTAAGGAATTTTATGGAGACAAGGATGCTATAGCCACTCTAAGATGGCTAGAAGAGCAAGAAGCAATTATCTTCATTAGCAAGTGTACAAACGAAGAAGTTATCCAATATTCTTCCCAAATGTTCAAGGGAGAAGCTCTTGAATGGTGGAATACCCTGATTTAGAATAAGGGTAGAAAAACAACGTACGATCTAAACTGGGAAGCATTCAAAGATCATGTTATAAAGAAATTATGTCCATTTCATGAGATGGATCAGATACAAACTCAGTTATGCAATCACAAGGTTGTGGGTACAAATCTAAGGGAATATAATACCAAATTCCTTGAATAATGCTGACTGGTTCCACATATGGTTACTCCAGAATATAATAAAGTAACTCGTTATATATATGGGTTACCAAGAAAAATAAGAGACTTGGTAAGATCCAATATGCCACAAACAACAGAGTCGGCCATGGAAGTAGCCAAATATTTAATCAATAATATGATAAGAAACTAAGATGAAGAAAAGAAAGAAGAAAAAGAAACCAAAAACCGAAAGATTACGAGAAAATAGAGAAAGAAAGAAATACTCCAAAATCCACTTATAAAACTTGTGGAAGAAAACATTCTGGGAAATGTCAATTAGAAAGCACAAATAATTGTGCATACTGCAAGAGAGCAGGGCACACGATAGAAGAATGAAGGAAGAAATTAGGAGTATGTTTCACATGAGGAGAAACAGGCCACTTTAAAATAGATTGCCCGAAAAGAAAAGGTTAATCAAAACTAACATATGACAAGATATTAGTGTCAGAAGAAAACCATATTTGACAACAATCAAGACAAGAGCAAACAAGAAAATGTCAGATAGATTAGTTAACTTTTGTACATTGAGTTGTAACTCGTTTTGAAACAAGAAATTTTGTGAACGAAAAAAAAAGGGGTTTTTAATTCCCTACGTTATAAATAAAATGTTAGTATACAGATTGTGTCAATATGTAAGGCCCCGTTACCGGTAGCCCTACTTTCGTGTTGGATTTACTCATAAACGCAGTTCTAAATATCAGAGTTAATTAAAACATTCGCGGAATATAAAAGCTTTCATAAAACATTTCATAACAAACACGTCTTGTCTTAAAACATCATTTTGTCTTTCAAAATAAACGAAACATTAAACTTAAACGTCTTGAGTCTTCCGATGCCAGCTTCTTATTCAGTGCCACGTGTCTCCTCAAGCGAGCTGCCTCATCCTACTCACCTGCGTGCATACTAAAAGTCAGCTACGCTGAGTGAGTTCTAGTTAATCATACACTATACAATACACATAAACTTATATTCTTTCATTAATACTTTCTTACTTTCATACTTTCTTTTGTATTAACTTACTTTCATATCTTACATTATAAAGAGCATTATGCCCTACATTCCTCAAGTATTATTAGGGCTCGGTACCCTCCTTCCTCGAGTATTATTAGGGCTCGGTACCCTCCTTCCTCGAGTATTATTAGGGCTCGGTACCCTCTTTCCTAGAGTATTATTAGGGCTCGGTCCCTCTTTCCTCGAATATTAATAGGGTTCGGTTCCCTAGTTCTCGAATATTAGTAGGGTTCGATTCCCTCTTCGTTACCATACAACCATCCTTTCCTTCTTTTATTAACTTTATCACATTCACACACATAAGCATACATATCATACTTACCTTATACTTAGCGTTACAACCTGACAGTACGTGCAATATCCGAAGATCGTTCACGTACCATCAAGCAATCATTCATACATATCACATCATTCACATAAGGCGTACACTTATCTCTTAGGATAAGCGTATTAACAAACATATCGAGTATGCACACAGCCCCGAAAACATAACACATAAATGGGGCTAGAAACTCACCTGAATACGGTTACGTTCACCATTAATCGTAATCCCTTTCCTCAGTTGTGCACGGCTGACTGTATAACAAGTATACATATCAATTAATTATCACTACTTATATCATCTTTCTAGTCTTAATTACTACCCACAACGAACGGGGGTCTGGGGGCAGCGCCCCTGGCAGCGGGGTCTAGGGGCGGCAGCCCCTAGCGGGGTCCAAGGGGCAGAGCCCTTGGCTGGGGTCGAGCTGCCAGGTCAGCTTGGAAAAATTTTATTTACATTAACTGTCTTAGCACATTTTTCATTAGGTTTTTAATTTATTTTCTAATCGAACTTGGCTTTAGGCGAAGTTAAACCTTAGGCGAACTTAGCTTTAGGCGAAGTTAAACCTTAGGCGAACTTAGCTTTAGGCGAAGTTGTCATCAGGCGAACTTGGCTTTAGGCGAAGTTAAGCCTCAGGCGAACTTAGCTCTAGGCGAAGTTGTCATCAGGCGAACTTAGCCGTAAGCGAAGTTATCAATTAGGCGAACTTGGCCTCAGGCGAAGTTGTCGCTTTGAAGGCGAAGTTATCGCTTTGAAGGCGAAGTTGCCCAGTTGCAGGCGAAGTTGCCCAGATCAGCCGCTGTTTTGGTTTTTATTGAGCATTTTGGCGATTTTAACACCCTTGTTAAGGTTCGACATCACCCACTACGCTTCCCGACCATTTTCGGTCGTATCTACACTATAAAACTTGGATCTTTAAACTTCAAAGATCAAGAATCATACCTTTCTGAGCTTGTTTGGATCTTGTTTAACTTGTTATCACAACTAATCGCTCTCTCTCTCGGATCTGGCTGGGTTCTTCCCTCGGCCGGCGGCGGTGTTGGTGTGTGGTGTGTGTGTTTTGAAGTGTAAGAGAATATGGTGAAATGAAAGATATTTTAGAGTTTAGGGGATATTTATATCCCTTAAATCCCATGGACCTAAGGCCCATTCTCATTTAACCCATCTCAATAAATCCAAGTCCATGATCCGCTCCTTACTCGATATCCAATAATTAACGCGAAATCACTAAACATAACTTTCTTTATTCAACATTAAAATTTTAGGATGTTACACAATACACAAGAATGCTCATATTTATTACCTCTAAAAGAAGACTATCGAGTGTCTGAATTTGAAAAGAAAGCCCGACACTCAGAACAGATGTCATGTTGATTTATCATCTCGAAGGATAACGAGAAAGGAAAAGATAAATTAAATGTTAGGTGAATCATTGAAAGAAATTTCTATACAAACACAAGATATTCAAGAAATACAATTGATATAATTTTAACCACAGTTGATAAAAAAGTCAAAGAAAAAGAGCTTGAAAACATTCATGAAATACGATTGATAGCATATCAAAGATGATTAAGTAAAAGTACAAAGGTACTGTAAGAAGACATGAAAAACTTATGATCAGGATCAGAGATAGAAAAGATTCGATAGACTGAATCGAAAGAGTATTATAGCTAACATCAATAAATGTTTGGAATACAAAATGTAAGGTAAATAATTAAACATAACTGGCCATTTAGCAATTTACAATTACTTATGATATTCTTAACTATTGGCTGATTACATCATTTGAGATGTAAAGTTAGCAACATATTTGAAATTTCAACCATTCTGCATTAACAGTTAAGAATTAGATTAGATAGAAACTATCAAATAAGAATATCCACACCTAAGACAGCGAATCTCGAACGAATCAGGTATAAAGTCTTCGCGCTACGCGAATGACAAAATACATAAACAGACATTGAACGGCTTCACGCTACGCGAAGTAACTCTTCTACATGAATGGCATGTGTAGACACGTCGCAGCACGTGGTGCCACATGGCAAGCCGAATGATGACTCGGCAAACTATATGGCAGTTCGCGTCGCGCGAACGGCCTGGACATTGTCCTTCGTGCTACGCGAAGGAACCTAAAATCGGCTATAAATAGAAAGGTGTACGACACTTCCCATCTCACAGCAACACACATTTTACACACATTTTACACACATGGCTATAAATAAAAGGAACCTAAAATCGGCTATAAATAGAAAGCGTGCCGATCTCATAGAACGTGCCAAGCTCCGAAGTTCTTACGCTATAAGTTGTAGAACGCGATAGAAAGTAAAAGTGCTGCTCGATCAGTCTTAGGCATCTAACTCCAAATACCCATGTGAGGTAGGGGTTCTGCTTAAGTATTATTTTATTATTATTATAATAGCTTAGACCATAGTCGGGGGTATAGCCCAAACCTTGATCATAGTTAAGTATAATACAACTTTTCATAAGCAAAGGTTATAGAGAAATTATTGTTTCTTCATGATTAAGAAGCGCAAGCATTCCCACACAAAGAGTATAGTTAAAATAATATTTCTTATGATTAAGAAATATAATGTTCACATATAAAAGGTTATAGTAATGTTTCTTCTTAAAGAAGAAGCCCAGTATAGACACTTCTTCCTGAAGAAGAAACGTAGCATATAATTGATGAATAAACAAAGGGACTAAAGGTCCAAATGTTTTATACAAACAAATGATTTATTAAGGTTAAAGCTATACAAAATATACTACGGGTCTGAAGCTAGATCGATGATCTAGATATTTATACAAAGGTTATTCTCGTACTATAGGTCCGAGATAATAATCAATCAGGAATTAGAAACAGGAATCAGTAACAGAAACTGATTACAGACAGGGGTCAGTAACCGAAACTTATCATAACAGGAATCAGTATCAGAAACTGATTACAATCAAAATGTGAATGCACCCTAAACTTTTACAAACTTTTTGAGAGTCAGACTGTTTACATATGATTTATGAATCCTTAAAACCTTGTGTTAAAATAATAAGAAATGGGCATACTCTGGTTAAAAGTATACATGTGTCTGGATCCATTCATACATGGTGACTCGGAGTTCCCCGAGGCCATGCATATCATCAAACATGCCCCTGGAAGTCTACTGGACTGTTTAGAGAAATGATATAGTGTATATGACTAATTGTACATGTACTTAGGGTAATTTTATCCCAATTAAGTTGGGTGCCTAATGAGTTGGCACAAAGGTATTATTGTTAATTTCACAATGGTATTGAAAAGATTTTACAACAGAGTCAGCATCATTCACCGGCTGTGTGCTGACGTATTTTTCTCTCACATTTCAGGGAAACAGTAAAGGTTAGAACAAACAAGCAAGGCTGAATAGAAGATTGGAGATATAGTCATTAGACGTTATCTAATGGCTCAGATATTTTGTTTTAGAATATTATAAAGAATCATATTTTCAAAAGACAGGTATTTGAATTATCAAAATATAATAATATTTTATTCAAAAGACTTTCGCTCATATTTTATCAAGCTAGATTTATAACAAGAAATGGGTATTTGAACCCAACATTTTCATGAAAGAATATTATTTTAAAGACTTCCGCTAAAGCAAACCCACAAGTCTGATATATTTACAAAACATATATCAACTAACGGGTGTTACAACTAGGCCCTAAGTCAGGGTGTGACAGCTAGTAAAGGTATTTTATAATTGTTTTTCATTGACATTTCGATATCGATCACCTCCTTGTTACCCACATCTCCAGTCCCCCTCCTCGCACACTTAGTAGTGGCACCACTGCCTTCCCATCAGTTAGTTTCCCCATCAAACATTGTCGCCTACAACCAGTTGGTTAAATTTAATTAATAATTTGTTTGTTAGGAGATATTAGATTGCTCACATTGTGTATTGCTTTAATTTATCTATTAGTTTTGATTAATTGCACACATTTGTTAGTATACCTGGTATTAACAGGTTCGTTTCATTTTTGGGAAGCGGTGCACGATAAGTTTTCATGTCGTGTACATGTATATATATTTCGTGTCCATGTCTTATTGTTACGGGTATACACGATATGCCAGCCCTACTTATGGAGGAGGTACTATGAGAATTCAAAAAGTGTCGGTTCATTACGATCATTCTTAATCTTATTGAAATAAGTTATTAATTTATCTAAGAATCAAAGTTAATTATTATTGTAGTTAAACACACATTCAAGTTTGTGATTGCTTTAATCAAACTACCAAACTTAGGGGGTTAGAATTTTCAAATAAGGCACCAGAAGACGAATCAAAGAGTCAAAGTAACCTGAAAATAAGTGTAAGTCCCGTGTAGGATCTTTCAATATGATATCAACTGATCTTAATGTTGGTGCGGAAATCCAACACAAGATGATACAAGAGTAATTATAAAGAACACAAAGGATTGCTTTAAAACACACGTTATGATTAACGTCGGGTGCTTAAGCACAATGTTTAGCAATCACAACATTGTAACATTGCAGTGCTTAAGCTAAAACTAGTTTGAAGTGATATAAACTAAATCTGCTAAACTTATTGTGGAGAGTCATTTTGAAGATACTCGTATGTCCCTAGATATATCTCTCCGAATGATAGGCAAAAAAGCAATTACCCAGTCATACACGAGCCTGTTAGTGTCTTGATCGCCAAAAAGGTTATATTTCATTTGTGTTAAAAAAAATTCATGAAATTGTTTTCTAAAAGCTTAAAGGGGTACCAGGGAACTACAGGGGTGGGGCATTCAAATAATTCCTAAACACCCTGAATGTAAGGCTGGTAAGTCCGGATGGCATGTAAGTCCAACGTTCAACCTTAAAGCTTAAAATTATTTTGTGTAGAGAAAAATATTTTGATCAAGTACTAGGGGGTTGGAGTCAAATTGGGGTGATCTGGGGAAAGCCAAATACGCCTTGAGAATAGATAAGGGGCATCAGAGGTTCATAAGTGATGTCCATGTAAGCTTTAGCAAGATCATCATCATCATCATACATTGCAACAGGCTTCACAACAACTTCAGTTGAATTCTCACGTTGATACGTGATGATTTGGGGTCCCCTAACTATGCTTCTCCAGATCTTTGCATCTTTCATCTCTCAAATCGAAATTTCTACTCACTGAATCCCTCATGCGACAGTAGACGAGGCACACGAGTGGTCGTTCCCATTATGGAATCTAGTTCTTGATGAAGTGAGGCATTTGATGACACATTACTGTTGGTTAACTGTTCCATTTTATAAAAACTTTATTAATCAGGTCCAACTAGGTTCTCGGTTCGGTTTCTGACCGAAAACAAACTTCAATCGAATACCACAAACTTCAACCGAAAACTGCAAGATTTGACCAATAATCACCAAGAACACTATTTCTTGACCGAAGACACTAATGTTACACCGAACACCCCTTGTTTAGAGGCCAAGAACTGCCAAAATCACCCGAGAACTGAATTATGGAATAAGATTAACAGCCAACTGAATTCCATGAATTACGGGATTCAAATTTGTTTCCAGATTAGCCAAATCTCTATCCAAAATAAAACTCTTTTCTTCTCCGATTAGTGAACTAGCCGGAGAATCACCAAACACCACCAAACGAATAACTCTTGAATCCGTTGATATCACAATAACGAGCCTGAATAGGTCTAAGGCTCTGATACCAATTGTAAGTCCCGTGTAAGATCTTTCAATATGATATCAACTGATCTTAATGTTGGTGCAGAAATCCAACACAAGATGATACAAGAGTAATTATAAAGAACACAAAGGATTGCTTCAAAACACACGTTATGATTAACGTCGGGTGCTTAAGCATAATGTTTACAATACTCGTCTAATGTATCTATGATACTAGACGACCAAAATCAAACATTCGTCAACACCCTAAACCCTATACAAGATATCTATAAATAGGGTAGCCAACATACCAGCCCAACAAAAGCCCAAAGCCCACCGAGAACCATAAGGTTCTCGGCTTACATAACACACCTAACCTAAGCCCCAAAATACAAGTATAAACCACAAAATATAGCCCAACAATAAGACCGCCATTGGAATAAAGAAAGAGTACTTGACAGCACCAAGGAAATCAAGTCCTAATTTTAGTTATTTGTGAATGCTATGAAAAAAAAGAAACAAAGGAAAAAAAGAAAACATTATGCATGGCTTTTTGAACTGCATTTTTAATATATATTATTAATAGTAGACCAGTATACAACGTCAAAGTCATGGCAAATGAGGCTCCATATCAAAACCTTGGTTATACCAATTGCCAAAGATTTTGCTAAAAGATAATTAAAATTTTCTAATCAATGTAAAAGATCTCATAGAAAGTCCCTGTTACATTGTATAAATCACAAATCTAATATTAAAAACTAGACTTCTTAATACTTTTTTTTTGGAATCTAATCAACACTCACAAATCATAACTTAGGATTCATAGCACCCATACTCAAGCCTTTCAAATGATAAAGGCTCTGCGGAAGATGACTTATGCCCGTACCAACCAAATCTAACTCTTTCAAACATTCTAAGCGCCCAAGTTCCTCTGGCAACTTCTTAACTTTATGACAATAGCGGAGATCTAAATATTTTAATTTTTTCAACTTACAGATATTGTTCGAGATATCTTGTAAGGATCTACAACCCTTAAGATGCAACTTCTCTAAACATTCTAAAAGCCCGAGTTCATCTGGCAATTTCTCAACTTGATTACAACCAGAGAGATCTAAATATGTTAAACTTTTTATCTTACATATACTGTTCGGGATACCTCGCAAAGATATACAATTTGTTAGGAACAACTTCTCTAAACATTCTAAACTCCCAATTTCCTCTGGCAACTTCTCAACTTTATGACAGTAGGAGAGACATAAAGATGTTAAACTTTTCATCTTACATATACTATTTGGTAAATCTTGTAAGGATTTACATTCCTTTAGGTCTAACTCCTCTAAACCTGCTAAACGCCCGAGTTCCGCTAGCAATTTCTCAACTTGATGACAACCGGAGACATTTAAATATGTTAAATTTTCAATCTTACAAATGTTGTTCGGGATGCCTCGTAAGGATGCACAATTTGTTAGGTTTAACTTCTCTAAATATTCTAAACATCCAAGTTCCTCTGGCAATTTCTCAACTTGATAGCAACCAGAGAGTTCTAAACAAGTTAAACTTTTCATCTTACATATATTATACGGGATATCTCGTAAGGCTTCACACCCTGTTAGCTGTAACTCCTCTATACGTTCTAAACATCCAAGTTCCTCTGGTAATTTCTCAATCTTGTAACAACCAGAGAGATTTAAATATGCTAAACTTTTCATCTTACAGATGTTGTTTGGGATTTCTCGTAAGGATCTACAATACCTTAGGTCTAACTTATTTAAACATTCTAAATATCCAAGTTCCTCTGGCAATTTCTCAATTTGATCACATCGACTGAGTTTAAATATGTTAAACTTTTAATCTTACAGATACTATTTGGGATATCTTGTAAGGATCGACAATCTGTTAGGTGAAACTCTTCCAAGCACTCTAATCTATGAAGATCAGGGGGTAATTGCTCCATCAGCCAACAAGATTTAAGCTCAAGATATTTCAAATGTTTTAACATACAAATGCTACCCGGAAGATGTTTAATCTTTTCCATCCACAAAAAACATAATTTCTCGAGGCTTTGTATTTGGCCCAAATCCTTTGGCACCTCCGGAATGCTGCCTTTAAGTGTAAGCTCTCTTAAATTTTGTAATCCATAAATGCTTGTTGAAAAAGACTTAAGGTTTGTGCAAGCACGTATACCAAACGAAAGAAGCCTCTCGAGATTTCCACTCGATGAGGGTAGAGGTTCATCAAAATCACATTTAAACTTAAACTTTGGCAAATTACTTTTGGGGTGCAATGGGCATGTATCTAAAGGCAATGCATTTAACTCTAACTTCGCTAAAGAATCAAGACCATGTAAAGCTTCCCTTTTGTCAATGAAAAAGTTATCAAACCTCGAGCAACCGCTAAACCATAAGTTGTCACGACTGCTAAAGTTTAAGTAGTCAAGCTTTTTTAGACATCCCACTGGAGCATGAATTTCTTGAAGATAACAACATTCTTGAAGATTTAACTCCTCAAGATGTGGAGTCATCCAGAGATTAAGGTTACTCACTTTCGAATGACTGAGGTCGAGGAATTTGAGCTTTGGACACTCAAAAGGCATGTGTAGTTCTACAAAGTCAAAACATCCAGCAAAATCTAATGTTTCTAGATGTGGGGTCATACTGATGTCAAAGGTCTTGAGCCTTGACCCACTGAGATCAAGGTATCTGAGCTTATTAAAAACCTATCATAAGAAAGGTGAATATCAGTGCATTGACAAATATATACATAGCATAATAAAGCATCATGCAAAACAATAAAAAAAACATTAATCTTGTTATACCTTTCTTTCTCTCCATTCCCAAAATCCAAGGTTAACAAGCTTATTTGTTCTAAATGTTTCAGGTAAAGACATAGATGTGCATTTCGGCAAACACAAAGTTCGTATAGAATGAGGTACATATCAGCTAACTTCAACATTCCATTCTCTGAGATAATCATGCATGTAAAGTAATCTAAGTCCCTTCATCTTTTGAAGACCTTTCATAATAATTGCTGGATGGAGATATGTGTTTTTCAAATTTATACATTTTGTTGCTTCTTACCCTGTAAATAGAAACACTAATATCAAATTGGTCGTAGAAAATTAAAATGTTCTCGTTTTCCACCATTCTTTTAAGCTTGAAACTAGGCTTGTAAACGAACTAAACGTTTAGTGAACTGTTTGTGACATTCAATGGGAAGTTCGTTTATGTTCTTTAACGTTCGTTTATGTGCATTGGTTTGTGTTCATTTATTTATGTTAGTTAATGTTCATTTTTGTTTAAACCTTTGGATAAATCATCTGATTAATGTTTTATATTTGTTAGTTTGTGTTCATTTATGTTCATTATGTTTGTTTCTATTCATTTACGTTTGTTCATATATGTTCATTTATGTTCGTATATCTTTGTTCCATTATGTTCATTAATGTTCATGAACTGTTCGTTTAGATTTTAAATAAACGCACACGAGCATGTTCATTTTTTAAAAGAACGAACATGAACATGCATATTTATTCGATTATGTGTAAGTGGTCGTGTTCGTTCAAAGTTAAATAAACGAGCACGAACATGCCCTTGTTTGTGTTCGTTCAGTTCATTTACAGACCTACTTGAAACTTACTGATTCATTAACGAATATATCTTTAATTTCCTCGTTAATCCATAATCAACTATGTTTGCTAGGCTCGTTAGGGTGCAAACGCCGAATAATATTCTTGCCCATTTCTTCTATATGGTCATGGAAACCCAAACGGTCATGATTAGAAAAGGTTATCAAAGATTTCTGCTCAAGAACTCTTAAACCAATTTCAGCATTAAATCCACAACTTCCAAGTATTCTGATTGCGTCATCTTTCTTTTCATCTTTCAGTATGCATACAACATCTAGGAATATTTCTTTCTGGTTATTCTCTAAAGCGTTGTAGCTTATTCCAATCTTTTTAAAGTTTTATCTAACGGAATTGTTCTTAGTCTTTCTATGGAATCTACCCATTCACGCTTACTTCTACCACAAAGATGCGAACCCAAAACTTTGATTGTTAAGGGAAGACCGGAAGCATAATGTACAATGTCTCTTGATAGCTCCTCTTACCCACGATTTGGAATCTCCCTCTTAAACGCATACTTACTGAATAGGCAAATTGCTTGCTCATATGATAACAAATTAACATCATGAATAAAGTTCACCCCGTGTGCTACCAACACTTGCTAATCTCTAGTTGTAATGATGATTCTGCTTCCTGGCTTAAACCATGTAAGCTCACTAGCTAACGCCTCAAGTTGCTCTGTATCATCCACGTCATCTAGAACAACAAGAACCTTTTGACCACATTAATTTTTCCATCATAATTTTCCCTTCAGAAACACTTTCTACATCAATGGTTTGATCATTTAACACACCCTTAAGGATTTGTTTTTGCAATTTTATCAAACCAACCAAAGAGCCTTTTGAAACTTCACGAACATTCTCAACAAAGCTTTTACCTTCAAACCAAATGGATACATGATCAAAAACTGCTCTTGCTAAAGTGGTCGTTCCACCACCTCCTATACCCTTGATCCCTATTATGCGAACATCATCAGAACCATTTTCTAAAGATGAAACTACATTCTTCACCCGGGCTTCCATGCCTACTAACTTCCGATCAACGTTCAATTTAATGAAACGTAGCTTTAGTGAAATGTCTTGAACAATTTGTTGGATAAATTTAGATTCATGCCTATGTATTAAAGAAGATTCAATTATATTATATGAATACCCCTATTAAGCACATATTAGAAAGAAACAAAGTGAAGAATACCCATTAAAAGTGGTCTTTAACTCCATCCCAGCCAGGTCCGCTGTATCTTTCAAAGCATTTCTCCATCTTCCATTTTCCTGTTTTCGAAAGTGCAAAACTTTCTTAGTATTAAAAAACGGAGAAACTTCTTCTACTCTAAAACACAAATACTTTACTGAAAAAGTACAAATGCACAAATCTTTTTAGTGAAGAAATACAAATGTGGTTACGAGATCTACATCTTCCAATGTCCTCTTCCCGTTTCCAGCCACAAGTTTTGCAAAGGCTTCTCCAACGACCCCACTTTGGTGGCGGACTTCAGTGGGTTCCACATCATAGAAGACGGGGTAAGCAGTATGCTCGGTCATCTTCTGGCACTCCATGATCTTTACGAGCTCGCTTAAACACCATGATGACGATGCATAGTTCTTAGAGAAAACAATGATGTAAAATCTGGATTCTTCAATGGATCTAATGAGTTGGTCACTGATAATTTCCCCTTTCTCGATTCTTGCATCATCTTCATATGTGTTAATGCCTTTGTGCTGATGAGCATGGTAGAGATGATCAACAAAATTCTTGCGAGTGTCTTCACCTCGGAAGCTCAAGAAAAATCATACTTGAAGTTCTTTTGAAAGGAAGAAGCTGAAGTAGAAGCCATTAATTAAGTGTATGCTTTAAGGATCACTGGAGAAATTTGTATTATCTGATTGTAAACAAACTTTTAAGAAATGATTGAATAACCTTTCAAGGGTTGATATTTTGAGTGAAAAAATATACGCGCACTTACTGCATGGAGAGAGTAAAGCCTCTTTTTGGTGAAGATAAGATAAGATTCTATTCCTATATTGGCTCTTTAACGTGAAAAAAAGTAGGTAGTTCCATGATTAGTTTCACTCAAAATAAATATTTGTAAAACAATTCTTTTAGTTTACTGGAGGACATGTAACAAAATATGGAAATGATTCAATCTTCATGCCTCTTAAACCAAAACAACTTTAGCAGGCACAGTTTTCAAAACTACAAACTTAATACATAGTATAATTTGGGGTGGGCTAGATGCCTAGATAACATATTTTACTCATTAATTTGGAGTTATACCGTCAGTGTATCTTTAAGTATTGCATTGCTCCTATACGATGAATCTCCTAGGGCTACACGCTCGTATACAAGGAACAATTAAGGGCTATACGCTCGTATGCGAGGGAACACTAATGGTTATACACCCACATACAATTAAGGCGTGACAGGGAGAAGGGTTGTGCATTGTAAAAGTTCAAGGTGTTCACTTAGCAAGAAATGCTAACTTTCTCTGGCTAAGATATTCTTAATATGCAAAGTACCTCTTTACCAAAATAATATACCATACCAACTTACTTTCATTTGTGTCTTGAATGAGTTATTGTACTTGATTTTACATATAACTTTATAGTTAAATATGTTTATATAATAGTAATAAATATTGGTTCTATATAGGGTACCAAAGTGCTCGGCATTGCCATTGACTGGGTACCAAAGTGCTCCGGGACCTTTGAATTAGAAATGAAAGTAAAATAATGGTTTTGGACCTTAATTCTGTCCAGAACTATAAGCCACAACTTTTTGCTTGTTTCATAAATGCAAGTTGTTACATGATAAGAACACTCTCCCGTAGTGGGGTGCCATCCCCGCCTATGGAGCCCCGTAGTGTCGAGAACACTGCCCCCCCGGAGCGCTATTGGGGAGGGGTTCCTCTTTTCTTGGTCAACCGCTAGACTTAAAAAAAAAACTATTTTATTTATCATCATCGTCCATACATATCAAGCATACCATTTTTTTTAAACACATCTCCTCATTCTTTCATTTTCTATCAAAATCAAAACAAAAAACCTTCCACTCTTTATCCACCATGAATCTATTCAACCATTCCATGTTCGATTTTGGACAATTTGTAATCAACCAATGCCCGAGCACCACCCAACCGAACACCAAGCAACCGACCCAACCGAACATCACCCAGGCGAGTCAACCAACCCCACCTTCCCGGCCGGTATGAATTTCGACCCTAACATGTTGTCATACATGCAATATTTAGGGATGTTCACCAACATGCCACCCGTTGTTTTTAATTCACCGACTCATCCGAACTTCCCAGCAACACTAGAGGAGACGTGCCGGAGACGCAACTCGATCTGGTGCTTCAAGACGAGCCGAAGACACAACCCGGTTCAAGCAAATCTAAAAAAGCCGGTTCGAGCAAAGCCGGACGAGGACGCTCACATAAAAAGAAAGATGTGACCGAGCCTAGTTCTAAAAAACAGCTCAACTATGGACCCCCCCCCCCCCCCCCCGGGTAGTATTTGACCCTTTCACGGTCGTGGTGCGCATCTCGGAAGATCCCAAATGTTGTAAGTGTTGTTTAATAAATTTTTTTATTTATGTACTAAATTTTCTTAACAAAATATTAACGTTTACTAATATGTTTTCTATTTTTTCTGTAGCCAACTATCAAACATTGGGCATTTTCTAGGACAAAAGTTCGAGAACTTTTTTCAAGGAAATGGGCAAAGGGGATGACTACTGAAGCCCGATTCTATATCGGAAAAATAGTCCGATATAAACGGTAGATGCCAACTGTTTCAAGGGGTTTACAACCGGCTTTATAAATCATGGGGTAGTGGTGTCGGTGATGCTGAAATTATTGCGGCGACATTGACTAGGTACCAAAGTGCTCGGGGGACCTTTATATATATGAATTGTTGGAATTTTCTTCGTCGTCAAGCTAAGTGGAACGTTGTACCCTCACCAGGTCTGAAAGTAGGCGGCGAGCAAAAAGGTCCAAAACCTCGTCCTTAGTTGATCCTGAAACGCCACAGTCCGATGCTCGAAACTTCGACTTAAACGATGAGGAAGTTAGTGATAACAAAGAGTATGCGGAGTTGCCTCAACCAGGCGGTAGAAGAAGTCGTGGAAAGGGGCGGGGTCGAGTGCAAGTGTGAAAGTTAGTAAAGAATTCATGGAAATGACTCGCCAACTCGCCGATTTACACGACCTTGGGAGTCAACGTGTTCAAGTGATGCAACAAAATTCTAATTCCAATAAGGTGTTCGCCAATACACTGAACGAGAGGCAAATGGACAAAAATCTCGCTTTTTTGCAAGAACCGATCAGCCATCTCACCAGACATGCCCGTTGGTTGGCAGAAATATAAAAAGATAAAACTATTAAAATATATAAGCTCGATGAGTAATATTTATTTTTAGTACAAATGATGTTTTTTTAATGTATTTGTTTTAATTTTAATCTAGTTTTTCTAATTTGTTTTATTTACTAAAATGTTATTTGTATTATTTTAAATAAAAAAGAAAAAAAATAATAATAAGTAATTATGGGCGTCCGCTACACCCATTTTAGCCATAAAGCCCCTATGATAACATCACGCCATATGACAGATAACGCCCCCATAAAGACTCCATCCACTACACATGATGTTATACATATCTATCCCACATTAATTCTTCGCTTGTTGGATTGTTTTGCTTCTTTCATTAAAAGCCAATGAGATTAGCAAAATCCCAAAAGAGTTTAGTGGAGCTGATTATGGTCTTGTTTCTGGGTATACAAACAAGCAGATCATTATTTATCCTTACATTTCGATTCTCACATCTGTTATAAAGTTATATGATCAAAAGCTGCAGGAGGTTAGATCAAAAGGCTAACCTCTCACAAGATCAAATAATTTAAACATGCAGATATCTAATCATTTGTCCTTGTTATCTTGTGGGAGTTGAAGGCCCATGACACCAAGCAGATTAGACGCGGGTCCTGGCAGTCCCTCTTGAGAAGAAAACGAACCGAGAAAACTCTTCACCAGGTTCAAATCAACATCTACTGGAGTAAATTCATCATCATCCAACTCTCCAGATGTTCCCTGAATTAGATCAATAGAATTTAATGTAGCAATTAAAAAAAATCTTATCAAGTCCTTAAAATGATGCTGGAAATAAAACTAACCTCGTCCTTCTTAACTTGTGTTTCATTTGCCCGAACGAAACTTTTGTCAAGCGTCGTGCTCTTGAGTTCATGACTCAGAGCGTCAGAGTAAGAGCTCATGAATTCTTTTTGCTCATCTTCATCTTCTTCAATATCACTGTCTTCTGGATCATCTGCCATCAAATGGAATTATAGAAACAAAGAAATTAAGGTTATACTGATTCAAGTCAACTGTTTTCCAATCATCATTATATCTTAATCAAATATGAACATTTTAACGCATTTATCCTAACCCATATACATATAAGCTTGTAAACAAACTGAACGAACACAAACAAAGCATGTTTGTCTTCGCTCGTTTAACTTTAACTGAACAACGTTAGAGATTGACGATTAAACGAACGAGGTTTTCGTGTCCATCTTCGTTCGTTAAGAAAATAAACATGTTCGTGTTCATTTGTTAACAGTATAAACAAACGACTCACGAACATAACTGAACATAGATGATCGAAAACAATTAAGCTAAAACTAGTTAAAATGTGGTGGGCCTAAAACATTGATAAGCGTAGCCTAAGTTGTAACGAGCCAAATTATTAAAAATTGAATATATTAACAAATGTAAACAAACGAACATTTACGAACATAAACGAACTTCTGAACGAACAGTTCACGAAGAACATTCAGTCCGTTTAGAGGCCTACATAATTATGCCAATTAATGTGTCAATTATGATTATAAAAGCAAAGTTACAAATATATTAATCCAACTTTTTTTAATAAACCGATTTAGTAGCGTTTGACATCTTCGACTGGTTTCCATATAAGCATGTTTTATGCATTTTGAATGTTGAGTGAATATAGTTAGCATTAAGATTAATGCTGACCTATGAAAAACTTACCCAAATCCATGTCAGATGAAAGGCCTTCATCAACATCATAATCACCATCACCACGCACTGCATTTGAAGGCTTCATAACCGACTCGATCTCTTTCATAAAGCGGTCCACATCAAAGTCCACATTTTTTGAGCTCCTGAAAAAAACCCAAAAAATAAAGATTAAAACTTTTGTAAAAATTTAACGAGCCAAATAATAAACTTGCCTATCTGCAGGAACTTCTGCTCCCTCAAAGCTTGACATCTTATCAACAAATTCTTTCATCGATTTTGCTATATCACCAAGGTCATAACCGTCCAAATTTGAAGAAGATGGCCCCACATCCTCGTCTTTTGACTTTTTCTTTTTATGATTCATGTCATAAAATTCCATCTCGTGTTGTCTCTCAGATAGAGCAGCGTTTAATTCATCCTCGCCATTATAAAGCCACGAATCATCATCCGGTGGCGGTAAATCTCGACCCTTAAATTCATCAACAGAAAAAGGTTGAGAAAGTATATCATCTATACGCCTAACGGGAGCACTCAATATTTCGCTGCATAAAACAAACAAAAACCAAGTCTCAGCAACAAAAATAAGGATATTTCAACAAAAATGATCTCTTTTTAATCATACCTTTCTCTATGATGTAACGAGCTTTTTCGATAATAATCTTCCGCATTCTCCATTAATCTTTTATACTCCTTTGACCCGGGTAGCAACCCGTCAAAGTACCCATTTTTCTCCAAACTCTCCTTATAAACCTCCCATGTCCCACCTTTCCCTTCCAACCCGTTCCGTTTCTTCATCTGGAAAATCATTTCAAACCCACACGCAATCTTCATTCCCAACTCGGCTGCAGCATAACCCCCATCACTCCTCGGCGGCATCGGGTACCCCTTCGGGGCTTGAAACGTTTGCTGTATTAACTGAGCATACATCGCACGTGGCATCACCACCGACACTTCAACTATCTCGTCACTGGTTTTGTTAGGTAAAAACCGTTCCATACTTGCTGCATATTTCATCGAATCGATGTCTCGGTCGTAAAACCCTTCCACCGCTAGTGAAATTAAACACGGTTCGTGTTTCAAGATCTGTGCCACCAATATGGGTACCCTAACCGTAACGCGATGCATATTCTTAACCGCCCGATCGGGATAATCTTTGATCCGGTTCTTGATGGCGGATTGGACCGAGCTTGTAGCTTTGGTTTTATCCTCGTGTGCTGATAGATACGAAAGTGAATCTAGTAAAGTGGGATCCGAAGGGAAATGATTTTTGGGGATTATATGTAAATTGCCACCACAAATGAAGATACGGTTGGTACTCGTTTCAGGGTTGAGCCACTTTGGAAGATGAAAAGCGGCTTCAATTAATAAGAACTCGCCATCTGTATCCCATAAACGGATTGAAAGATTTGGGAATTTGAGTGAGGTTTCAAAGAGAAGGAACACAACAAACCATTCGTCTTCAAGATTGTCTCCATATATGAGTTTGCCATGAAGATGGGGGATGTGATGTGAAGGAGGAGGACAGGTGGCGCATGGTGATTGGGTGGAGGTGGAGAGAGTGAAGGGTTCGTGTTGCCATATGTAGTCGGCGGTATAGGAAGAGAGCGCGTTTAGGATTTGAAGATGAAGAGATTGAAGTTGTGAAAATGTTTCAGGGTTTTGGGGTTTATGGTCAGGTGAAAGGGAAAAATTGGGGAATATGGAGAAGAAGACCGTGTCTTCAGGAAGTCTTGAGTTCTTCTGGTTGAAGATTGATGAAAAATTAGCTTCGGACATTATTATTAACCGTTATGATCACAGTAACCAACACTTGAATCAGTTCAAGTTCCCGTTCTTGAAAAGAAGCAATACCTTAAGCAAAAAAAGATGTCAAGGAGAAAACTTTATTCAGAAACCAGATACAAAAGCCAAATTTCACAAATGGTTAAAAGGTCCAGTTCATTTTGGAGCTTATGCTAATACTGAATCATTATGCAACAATACATATAACCAGATTTCGGATGAAAATAGGGTTGAATCATGCTGTTTGCAAAAATACAGTTCTTAAACACAATAATTCTCTCTAATATCATATCTAGTATCCTCCAACTGAAAGAAAAGCAAACAAAAGCTTGCAAGCACACACAATAAAGATTCAGCATTTGCAACAACTAAATATAAAGAAGTTGTAGTACACTCAAAATATCTGTATGTATTAAGAAAGGCATGCTTTCGATATCAATTCGGAAACATGACTAAAAAAAACCAAACCCTAAATAAAAATAACATTTTTTAGGAGATTAATATGTTCTTGCAAACAGTAGCAAGTAACAGCCATGAAGAAAACAATAATTAGTACTAATACCATCCACATACACAGATACAATAACCATGCAGGTTAGCAGCCCGCTTAGAAGCTACAATTACAAAATTGTTGAGCTATTATTGATTGGTGCATAATAAACACAAGTAAAGAGTATAAACTAATCACCTTTTTCGCAAGAATAAGAATTGGGTGGCGCGAATATGAAGACGAAGGTAATTTGAGCGGGTGGGTCGGGTCTATGGGTTCAAGATCAATAAAAGAAGGTGAAGGCGCCAGATGCTTCCGGTCTGTACTTGTAGATTTATCTATTGGGCTTGAAGTAAATGGGCCTCATCTAAAACGCCCAACCAAAACCCAGTTTTCTTTTTCTGTTGGGGTTTGTTTCAGTTTCTTGGCTTTGCTATTTAAGCTTAAAATTTTGGGGCAAAAGGAAATTGACCAATGAATTTGGGTCTAAATTAGTTTATTAATTATTGATTCTTGTAGACTTAAATATTTGAGTTACATATTTGTTAAAATTACTTAATACGAAAATTTATAAATTCGGTTCGGTTTTTCCTGTTTTCATTTCATGCAAAAACAAAATCGAACCGTAGGTTAGGTTCTTGCAAAAACATAAAACCAAATCATCGGGTTTTTTCTCGATTTGGTTTTTCGGTTTCGTGCACATCAGCATTAGGTTGTAAACAGGTTATTTGGTTAAACTGAATTCAGCAATTTGTAGCCGATAACCGAAAATTCAGCAATTACACGGTTAAGAGTTGGTTCGGTTTGACTCGAATTCTAGAGAGAGTTTAAAATTTGAGCTGGAGGTTGGCTCAGTTAAAAAGCGAGTAAGCTCGGCTTGGGCCGATCCAACCAAGAACCACTAGCTTTACCGGTTTAAACAAGCCAAAGGACCAAATATGCTAGTCACAGTTAATTATATTTGTTGCACCTTGACTTTTATAGCGGAGGTTTCTCTCAAGTTTGGTTTCCTATCAACAATACTTAGCAATTCACAAAACTTAATTATGTTGCTTTAGAGTCATTAGCTATTGCAGTAGATGGTATAAAACAAACTCATCTTTTGAGTCAACATAATACTCATACTTTTATCAATATAACTGAAATGATTATTGTTAATAAGGTATCATTACACAGTTCAGTTCAATGTGGTTATAGTCGGAGCGGTTGTCTTAGTCATCTTCTCTTCTGTAGGTATACATACATACATACATACATACATACACATATTTCGAATCTTACAACATTTTTTTTCATTTTCTATAGTTTCATGAACTGAATCGATTAATTAACACAATATTACTTTCGGTAAAGTGGTGCCAATCTACTTTGCATCATGTTAGTTTAAAGATAGAACATCAAGAAGCTTTGTTTATCTATTTTATGAATAAAACAATGAACATATTGTATAGTTACAATGTTACATACATTATGCATATGGTTTGTGTTAGAAGGGGATGGATCTTTTCTTGTGCCAATCTTGAAGCAACGAACGAAGGCTGTGATTAGGCGTGAGACGTTTATGTTCTAACTCTAATTTTGTCATTGGTGATGCATTGTTCCCAGTTTCTAGCCATTGCTTTATGGCACTAAGCTCATATGAAAACCCATCTGAAGCAATGTATGGATCCTTCATTACATCCTGCAATCAACCCAAAGTCCCATTACAAAACACACCATGCAAACTATATAATATAGATTAGTACCAGTCATTAGTTTATTATTAAGGTTTAGTTATCTTTAAGCCTACGGGCCCGTTATATGGTTTGGTTATCAGTATCACAGCTTTGGGAATATTATTATTATTATTATTATTATTATTATTATTATTATTATTTCAGTCTCTTTTACACTAACATGACAGAAAGAAATGCTAACCCGAGATATTGGACACGAGAAGAAAGATGGCATCTCCAAACATCCACCATCCGCTAACCGATCATCTGCCATCTTCTTTGCATTTTCCATATCTTTCATCACTGTCTTCATGCCCGAATACGCTCCATATTCGCCATGTGTGGGCCCACACCTTATTCCTATTCTCGCCATCTCCATTGCCACTTCCAATGGCCAGTCCACAACCAACTGATCTAACACCTCATTAACTGACCCGCACCAATTTCTTCCAGTCAAAAGCTGCAATACCAAACTCCCAAAATCCCGAATATCAGACCCGATATCAGATTCACTGTACGAGGAATCTAGCCTGAACCCGTGTAGTTTTGCAACATTGTTATGGTCCAGAAGGATGTTGGATAGGTTCAGGTTCCCGTGAACCTTGAGTGTGGGCTTGGCTAGATGGAGATAGGTTAGGCCCGAACAGACATCGACTGCAATGCAGACTCGAGCGTGCCAATTTAGAGCTTGTTTTTTCCTAGTGGCGGAGAAAAACACATTTTGTAGGCAGGTTTGATGCACATACTCGAAGACGACACATTTTAACTCTCTACAGAACCCGTGCATGGCCACCAAATGCGGGTGTTGTACACGGCTTAATATCTTCACCTACAATGAAGAACATTGGACTGTAACATGCTATGATTATTTGTAACTTTGGGTGTAAACTGACTGAGCCGCACAGCTCGGCTCGTTTAGCTTACGAGATCCCATGCTCAACTCGTTTTGAGCTCCATTTTCAAATAAAAGAGTCGACCAGGTTTCTCAATCTCGAGTGAGATTCGTGTTGATTTTGGGCTTAATTTTCTACAATTCTCAAGCACGAACTCAGGCCGTTAATTATTTAGGATTTATTTATATACATTTATAGTTATTTGTTATATATATTTATAATTAAAAATTTTATATATAACGTAATATATATTATTAAGTTACTTTTATCATAATTTAAATATAATAATTATTATTATATGACTGTGTATTTAATATATTAACAAAAATCGAAAATAATAGTTGCGTTTAGGGTCGCAAGCCGGCTCAAGCTTGACAGTGAAGCTTGGGCTCGGGCTCGGGCTCGTCTGTTAAACAAGCTTACTTTTAGGTTCGAAATCTATAAGCCTGGCTCGGTTCGTGCTTTTAGCAAGTCGAGATCAACTCACGAGCACCTTGACTTGTTTACACCTTGAAATGCTAAAAGTATTTACCTTATTATCAAACTCTTCATCAGAAACTTGTTTAGTCCTGGACTCAAACAACTTAACAACTACTGTAGTGTGGTTGATTTGAGCTCTATACACATTTGTGAAATCACCTGAGCATTTTATTCTCCGGTGATCTGAGAAGTGTTCTGTGCCGGCTCTGATTTCATCAGCTGTAAACTCTTTGTAAGAGAACTGTAAATCATTCAATCTTGTAACCATTTCAATGGCATCTTTATCCCTGCAAAACTCTATCCTTCTATGCATAACATCCTTTTGTTTCCTCAAATTCTCAATCTCTAGAATCATGGAACCCCTTTCAACAATCATCTTCCTTAATTGTTCTTCGGATTGTGATTTTGCCAATGTGACTGATTTAAGTTTCTTTGATAACTCTTTCTGGATTTCGAGTGTCGAGTTGAGCTTACTTTTGTTTTGTTGAAGCAAAATTTGGTTTTCAGTAATTTCTTGTTTTAGAGCATCTAAATTCTTCTCGAAATCTCTTCGTTTCACGGCTTCTTCATTCTTTCGAGCTTCAAGATCCAATGCCTATGTACCAAAAAAAATTTTAATTTTTTTGAATGATACATATTTAAATATGAGATTGATGAATTACCCTTGATTCACACATATTAATCGCCCATTCGGCTTTTGAATATCTTATCGCGCTTTCGCTAGCTTCTCTTCTCTTAACATGAATCACGTCTCTTGCTTCACCTACTTTGATTCTCAATAATTCAATTTTCTGAATGGAATTCTGTTTACATCCATAAAAGGTGCGTTTTTACTTTCAAATTTTAAACTTTTAATTATGAAACATAATTATTGCTAAAATGAACGACAAGTTACCAAATCTTTAGGTATATTCGGTTCGATCAAGATATCACTTGAAGCCTGCACAATTTCTGGCTCATCGTCTACATATGAATCCAACTGATTAAAATACTCCTCAACCTTTTCTACACATTCCTCCCAACTTGGAACCGAATTCGTGCTCGTTAAAGAAGACGAACTTTGATTAGTTTTCCCATTTTCCGGAAATAACTTGCCAATCCAACCTTTAAAACTCCCCCTCTTTTTGTCCAATTTAGCCACCATTTCTCCTTGATCATCTTCAATAACTTCCTCATTGTTTCTCTCTTTCAAGTGGAACAATTTCCCTCCACTTACTAAATATAATTCACAGAAATCAGGCTTCTTTCTCTGAATATACTTCAACCCATTGAATAGATTATTGTTTTTCCTATAACAAAAAATCAAGAACATAGATAAGTATACAATTCTATATAATATCACAAAGTCAAAGTCAACATACTGTGAAGATGATTTCAAGAATGTTATTCCCATCACCAGCTTGTGTATCCGAAGACCCGAAATAAGTTGTATAATTCGTTTCGGTAATGGTTTAACGTATTTCTCAATATTCAAAGTTTCAGTTTGCACCTAAAAACAAAATAAATATTTATTTAACTTAAAAGTTTCTAACAATAATAATAATATGATGATGAAGAACACAAAACCTGGCCACAAAAGGCTATATACTGATTCAAAATCTTGTTGACTTTCCCTTGCTCAAATCTGTTGAGATAGTCAACACTCTCATCATTAACATAACTTGCAGGAAGCTTTCCATCTTGAATCACGAAACCATGTTAGTCAAACCAAAAGTCAAAATTATAAGACCATATGATTAAAAAAAAAAAAAGGAACCTTACAGTATGTGTAAAGATAATCCCTATTGATATCCTCATGGAGGATAACAATGGATATTTGAGAAGAAGACCATTTTCTTAATGTCCATTCAAGAGTTGCAAACCCCTCTTGCACATCATTCCCAATTGCTACATAAACCTTCTCCATATCGTAATTACACTAAATTGGATAACAAATTTGAAGAATTAATGAGTCCAAGAAAATGGGTGTCTGGTGCCGGTGTGATCAAGGCAATAATGACTTGTTGCTTTCATGGATGAAAGGTGGGAATCGGTTGTATATATCGTGTTTGGAAACAGTGTTATCCTTGACTAATGAGGGAAAGTCAAACGTAGTATGTACGAAGTACTTGTGGATATGTTTGTTGGTAATGTTTGGATGGAAGTATGTCCGTACATTTGGAACGAATACTTGTAGGACAATTGGACAAAGTGACAAAACATATGGACTTACTTATTATTATTCTAGTTATTCTAGTTTAATATATGCAAGTGAAACTTATAGTTAACTTTTAATATGATTTGTTACGAGTGAAACAAAGTTTTTAATACCAAGTTGGGGTTGGAATAACTCGGAATGTCTATTTCAGAAACCGATCATAGAAAAGACATTTTATGGCATTGGAAAACTCGGAATGTGCTGGCAGTAGGTGGCTTCCACTCAATTTACTTACTTTTGAAGACATGGTTTAATGTCTCATTTTTGTCAAGTACGTGTAACACCTCAAAACATGTAAAAGAGGGGATCTAGAGCTCACCTAATTATCAACTTACACGCTATGTGATAACATCTGGTAGTCGCTCATCAGTCATCAAAGTCCCCCCTCCCCTTACCCCTACAAAGTTCTCGCTTGCATAAATAACACACCCTCAAGATCTTGTATGCCATTAATTATCGCACACTTCCCACGTACTATGACTATTTTTACTAAGATGTCCAATGCGATTACTCGTATTTGCACAGTAACTGCATTATGCAATAACTATGATTTGCAATAGCTAAGCTAAGTGATAACTAAGCTAAGCGATAACTACAAGACAGTAACTATAGGTTAGGCGACAACTTACCCTGCTCGTCAAGAAACCCTACATCTAAACTTCTTGCACCGAATCATGATTTATTCCTGAAAATGAATCAAAATTCTAACTTTATGAATATAGACGACTCGATAACCAACATAACAAGGTTCCATGCAATTTTATCTGTAAAAGTACAAACTTTGTTTGATTTCATACCTCTAACCAAACCCCAAGCTTCAAATCTCATATTCGGTGCGATAATTATCAATTCCAACGTATTCCGCAGATGATTCTTGATGGAATCACAAGCTATACGTCTTCCTTCAATCCTTGCTTGAAGCTGAATTAAGCTTGGTGTATGCCAAAAAAAACAACTTCTGTCACACCCCGGCCAAAGGCGGCGGAACATGCCGAGGTGTAACGACTGTCCATAAGCACATAACACTAATTAAAGTGACAGTATTTAATAAACTCATTTCATTTCACAACATCGAAAATGTCACATAACAATTATCCATAAAATAACCATAAACAAGATATCACAAAATATGGAAAATTTGATATTGTTCATTTTTACTAATATCCTAAGGTCTTTGATGTCGTTTTCTTCACAATCATAAATCAACCAAGATGCAAACCTGCAACATTTCATAAAATAAAGTTTGTCAACACAAAAGTTGGTGAGCAATTCATAAGTTTAATCATAATTAGTATATAATAAAGATAGCCACAAAACTTGCATACGAAACGATAAATAAAAGTGGTAATTTGGATAAATAGATATCGCTAAACACATTAGCGACACCTAGCTATAAGGGGATGCCAAATAGTCTAGGATTTTATAGTTATCGTTAATTGCATTACGTTAATGACACCTTGCTATAAGGGGATGCCAAATAGTCTGGGATTTTGTAGTTCCATCAACCAAAAGCGATAAACACATATGCATATAAGCATAGAACACTAAATCAAGCAATTTTTAGGTAAAGTATACAACTACGTTTGTGGTCTAAGATTCAAATATAAAGCATTTTGTTGAATAAGTATGAAATGTCACCCCCAAAATAAAAGATGGAAAATGGGGTATGAAGTACTCACCTTCAAGTAGTAAGCTTGAAATATGATGATTTGGAGATTTGTCGGAACGACGAGTTTAACGCACAATGCCTAAAAAAAAGAAGTCTTGAATTTAGAAAGGTTGTCTTGAAGGTCTTTAAACAAAATAAATGTTGAGAAATGTAAATAATTAAAGTTCAAGGTTTAAAATGTAACTATTTAAGAATTTATAATAATAACCCTTTAAAAATGTAAGTTTGCTCGAAACCGGGTTAAAGTATCTAACCTTAATATTTACTCAACCTATGTTAAGTAATAAGGTGGGTAAAATGCAAGAATGCAAATCCCTTTGGAATTGTCACACCCCGACTAGCACAATGCGGAAGCGTAAAACGGGAATGTAACAGACACCTCTGGTATCAACACATTGTTTATAAAGAAACATTACAAACTAATTTACAATATATTACATTTCTTTGTTCTATCATTGTTTTACAGTCTAGGTGGTACAAACAAAACTAGTTCGTTAACTAAACGTTCTTACTACTAAGACCCTTGCTTCTATTCACATAGCATCAACCACACACTTCAGGCAAGTAACAGATCACCAAATTACTCCGATTTAGGTACACCTGAAAAACAGTTTAAAACGGGTCAACTACTAGAGTTGGTGAGTTTCACGAGTTTCAAGAAAACAGTAATGAGTATTCACAAGTCAACACTTGTAATCATGAAATAAGTACGTATGTATGTAAATGATGTAATTATGCTAAGCTACAGTGAAGCCTTGACTGTATGTGTTGTGTGCATCCATTTCCCACGCTCAATCAACCACTATGGCCCCTTTCTGCCCATAACATGCCCCAGTAGCTATGTCTAACACTACATAGCCTGTTTGTATAAATATGGTCATGTGCAAACGGCGCTATGTGACACGGCAACCAGGCCGATTCCGTTTGGGTTTGTCAAACCAATAGTACTATTCACAAGCCACCGGCTCGAAGTTAATCACTGTGATCATGGGGACTTTCTTGTGTAGCACTTAGATAATTCACATCAGTACATGTTTCAGGTATGTATATGTAATCAAACATGCTCTTAACCCCAAAAGTTCGTAAAACAGTTTAAAAGTGGGGTCATGAAACTCACGGTTTAGTCGATAATCAGTACTGTATCAGCTCGTGGTTTGTTTGGTCTGCTATCAGTAGTTCCTATAATCAATATTATAATAATATTAATATTTTAATATTATTATAATCTCAATACTAAACTGGGCTGTATAACTAATCTGGGTGTAGCTGGAACGCCCAGAAAGTGGCAATAGGCTTAGGTTGTGATGTTGTTCAATGTCTAATACTTAAAACCGAACTTGGCTCAGATTCTCGTTTTTCCAGCTGGGCCAAGTTGTTCGTTTACGCGTTCAGAAAACAGTTATGGGGAAATAAGCTTAGGTAAATGTATTGGTTAACAAAATGATTAAGTTATAAAGAATGATCACCTATTAGGGTCCCGGATTAGCCACGGGACCCGTTTCCGTTTATTCAGTTTGATTTGAGAAGAAACGCACACAATCCACCCGGATTGTCCAGGTTTCTCATAGAAAAGTTCATTTTCACTTAATTAGTCCAAAAATATGATTTTTGATCACTCTTGGTGTTTTGATATTCCCGCAGGTTCGTTAGTCGCAAACTTGCCGATTTTTATAAAAATTGAATTTGTTTAATATTCAAATTAGCATAACTAATTAACAGTTAATCATTAAATTATGAAAATTTAACCACTTATCAATTAAAATATGTAGATTTTTATAAAAATATTTCTGGAATTTATTTATTGATTTATTAATTTATAAAAATTCATTTTATCAGCTATATTTCGCCTGAAAATCGTCCGTCTACCCCAAACAATTTCCAAAAATTCCACAAAAATTCCTGAATGCTCAAATCATGTCCCAAATCAACTTGTATCAATTCCAGAATGTAAAAAGTTCGTGCAATATTCTTTTCAGCCCAAATTCGGCTATAAAAATTCACACGAACGCATATAAACAAAACACCTTTAAACTTCTCAAATGATCCCAAAATTCATATGTAATCAAAATACATCAAATATGAGTTCCCAGAAAATTTTCATAATTTTTGAAGTATTTTAGCTATTTTTACCAAATAAACGTCCCAATTCGGTAATAAATTTGCCAAATATTCTCGGATGGTTGAAAAATTACCAAATTTAAACAGGGACTCATTGACATGGTCCCTGATGTCCCTGAAAAATTTCAAGTCCTAACAATATGCACATCACAACCTTAACCTAAATAGCCCGTAAGCGAGTGTTTCGGCATTACCTTAACGGGTTTGGCTCGTTTCCGACTTTTTAATCAAGTTTTCAGGTTATTGTGCTTACAAGAAATCTAGGTACAAGTCCTATATCACAAACCAAGCAATTTTTCATCAACATAACAGCCCTTAACTTAGGGTTTCGGCTAGTGCACAAAAACGAACTTTTGAACCGTAAAAACGCCGTTTCAACCCTTTAATATGTGTTTATGGGCAAAAAAAACTATCAAAACAGGTTCCTTACCGTGTTTATGATCAAAACATGTTTATGGACCATTTTTAGGATTTTTACACGGTTAGGAATGATTTTTAGTAACCAAGACATGTTTTTATGGTATTAATTAAGGTTAAACAAGTACAAAAGCTACTTATTTAAGCTCCTTACCTTAGGGTTTGAAGGTTTTCTGGAAAATCAGCTTGCAACTGCTTGGACCTCAGTTTTTATAAACCAAAATGAATAACCAAGCTTCCAGAACAAGTTTTATAAAAAGAATGGGGGTGGGGGTGAGCTGTCCGGTCGGAACCCCATGGGCCTCCCCCTTGGGCTGTTTTGGCCCAATAATCTGGTTTCTCAAGCCCAAAAACGAAAAGCCCAGTCCAAATTTAGTTCGGGTTCGGTTTTTTGCGCGAAAAACTTATCGGGTGCATTAAACAGCGCGAAAACGAGTGTTTTTCGGCTAGTTTTGTGTAAAATTATAAAAACATACTATATGTTTGTAAAAATCAAAAATATTTTCACGGATCGCTTAAAACATTTCAAATAAGTGTTTGGTAAGTCTTTTTCGGCTTAACGGATGATACAATGCTTGGTTTGTAATTAAATCTATAGCGGGTAGTTAAACGAGCATATTTTCGTTTAACTTGTTTGCTATCAAACTAAGGCCATATTTCTAATGTTTTAGCTTGTATAGATCGTATATCACTTATAGATGGCCCCCGAGATATCTGGGTCATAACCCGACCCGTTCGATTAATCGTTCATTTGTTACGCAAAAGGCGTTTATTTGCTTAATCGGTAAATACGTACTGAGGTGTACCTTGTTTTGGCTCAAATGTCACAGGAATAAAGATACTAAAACGGTTTTTTTTTATCAAGTGTTCGGGTTGTCGGTTCGAGTCTTGATAATTGGTCAAACCCAAAGTCAACTTTCCAAAATATTGAATGTTATGAGATAACTCAATAAAATTTAATAAGACTTAACCAAGTATGTAGTTCCATTGTTTTAGAACTAACAACGCACATTAAGCGAGTGTTCGGTTTTGTCGGTCCAAACTTTGTTATGAGATCAAGTTGGATCCAACATTTCCAAGTATTTAAGAAAATATTTAAAAATCAATTTGTAACTATTTTTAAAGAAATATACAAGTCTTGATGGCTAAAAAAAACACACTTATGTGTCTTAAGCGAGTAAGAATCGGTTTGGTTCGGTTTCCATCTCACAACAAGTTCATAGATGGTTTCCACATGTCCAAACACTAAAGAACTTGTATAATAATGTACAAATAAAAATACTTTAAGTTTTACAACCAAAAGTTAACAATAAAGTCTTTAAACAAAAGTTCGGTTTTTGGTTCGGATCGTGTTTCGGGTTAAGACCGAGGTAAGATTCTACAAACCCATAACCATAGAATTTGTAAAAATGATTTTAGAAACTTAGATCTAACAATAAGTATGTTATAATTATTTAACAAAACTAGTAACAAAGTTCGGTTTACGGTTTAGAGCTATTTACGGTTAAACCGAAGCATAGACTTTTAAAAACCCATAACCATGGAACTTGTAAACATGACCAACAAACTAAAATAAGCAAGATTAATATGTATGAACAAGTTATATAGATGCATATATATCAAGGACACGAAGTCCTCCATGAAGCCTTGTCTTATGAGGTCCGAAACCTCACCGACCGGAATCGGAGAAGTAACTACCAAAGGTAAACAAGGGGTGTATATTATATATATGTTGCACAACCATAAACAAGTATTAATAAGGCTACATAAACTAATTAAGATGACAGACTAAAAACCTTCAAGAACACTTAAGAAGATAACCTTGAATCTTTGATGTTTGAGAGAGTTTTTTTTTTGAGTTGTAGCAAGGGAAAATGAAGAGGAAAGGTGGTGTATATATAGGGTAATGTTGGTGGTAAAATATGGGTGTGAGACACAAGAGTTTTCATGCAAAATGGATCAAAACGAAAATATAAAACAACAAAATAAATAAATAAATAAATAAATAGTAAATAAATAAAAATAAAAATAGGATGTTTTCAAGACCCAACAAGTGTGAAACAATATTGTAACATAAATCCATCATTTTGATTATAACATAAGCTTCGGTTTACAAATCGGGTCGGTTTACATAATAAAAAAAATACAAAAACGAATACAAACAAGACCCGAAATTGACGACTGTCACAACTTCTCTCTTGAACATGCACTTTCTCTCTCTAAGGTTTTTCTCTCAAAAACTGGCTTCTCTCTAAGATTTTTGGAGAATGAAGATAATGAGCACAAACGTCACTGACACCGACACGTAGGTGAAAACGCCCTACAAAAAGTGTGTAGTAGCTTCACATGAAAATTAAATAAAGAAAAAAATTATGAAAACGTGTAATGTGTTTGAATTTGATTGGCCTGGTACAAATCAAATGCATGAGCCTCACACTCATGGTTCGCTTCCGTCTCCGTCCATCATTTCTTCAAAATGCCGATGCATAATGGTGTTCCATGCCCACCTTGGTTATGCTGCGAGTGGGCATGGGCCCACTAAGGGTGACCTTAGTATAGGATGAGCTTATCCAAAACATAAGTGTGGTTTGTAGTTTTTTATCTTATTACTTTTCTTTTTGATTAACCAAGTTTTTACACAATTCAAAAGACACTGCAAATAGTATAAATCAAAGAATTTTATACTATTTTAGTATTTCACGTGTAGAACAGTTTTGTGTGTGATTTTAAAGCAAAATAACAAATAGTAAAAAAAGTTCCAGAGTTGCGTAATTGGCTCTCACGGTTAGGATACGATTGATCGCAGAATAGACATGCCTTTCATGGTCGATGCATGGCTGACCATTTGGATGGCCGGAATTTTTCGTCTTAGATTCACATGTTTCTATTAAATCAAACATATAGTAACCACATCTTATCAAGTTATATAAAAAAATAGGTAGCATAAACTCTCAAAATTGTTCTTTCGTTATAAACACTTTCATTTTTATAGAATTGATCATTATCATTTTAATTTTAATGATACATGATAGGTCACTACTATCTTAGCGAGATGTATATGTTATCACCACCAAAATTAGTAAGGCATGTACAAATGATAATTGTCTTATTGGTGAGACATTCAATCTTGGGTCAGGTTATTCTGTAAACGGGGACAAAAATAAGAAGGTTGAGAAGAATTTATAGCAAAAAAAAAACTCCTAAAAAAGAATGAGAATTAATTTAAAAAGTCATAACTCAAAATTTAATAAAAAAAACAAAAAAAATGTAAAAACACAAAAATGTTTCCACCGTCTTCCTCGTTTCAAAAACAAAAAACAAAAAAACAGGAAAAAAAACTCGAGAAAGACACAATGTTGAGGAAAAAAGAACATTGTGTCTTTCTATTTATCATTGCGTTTTTTGTTTATTTTCGTCATTGATTATGTATTTTTTTCTTGACATTATGTCTTTTTTTCTTGATATTGTGTTATATTTTGCGATATATTGTATCTTTTTTTTTTATTTATCATTGTGTTGTTTGTTCATTTTCGGCGCTAGGTCTTTCGACGTTTTTTTTAACGCGAATGACGGGGGAAACATTTTGGTTTTTTAAAATTTTTCGTTTTTTATTTATAATTTAAGTTATGCTTTTTTTTTAATTTTCTTAGATGTATTTTGTGTGGCTACAAATTCTTCTCGCATTTCTTATTTTTGTCTCTCTTTGCATTTTAGTTATTTTATCTTTACCGACTTGAATTGTGTTGACTACATTTACAAATTTTATACAATATATTTGACTAATACGAAGTCATTATCGGCATGACAAATGGAGCCCAATTTTGTTTAATCACCTTGTTTTGTCAAAAAGTGTTAATGCCTTTCTAAGTAATTTCAAAATTTGTGGGGATGATAGTCGCATTTTTCAAACGTTGATTATAAAGCTTGCCTCGCCTTTTCCTAATTGGTGTAGTATTATGTTTAATCAATTGATTTGAAGGGTTTTAAAAACTTTTTTTTACCGTGTTAGGTACATATTGCAAACATTGATGTTACCGATATAATAATTTACCAGCTTATAGAACAATGACATGAACGCCGATGACATGAGTGCGATTAGGAACTTAAAATATACCATTTACTTAGACATGTTTAGATGACAGGCAAACATAAAATATGCTTGAAAATTTGGTTGAAGCTGTAATGAAAACTAGCTACAGCCTACATGTATAAATATATATATTTATGTAATTTTATTTCTTACAGGTTTTAATATTAATTCTGATTTCTGAACGTAGTTATTTAACAAAAAAAATATATTATTCATTTGAATTTCCTACGTGCATCTTTGTAGAAAGACATTTGGACGCCCTTTTGGTCTTTGAATTTGCCGATTGTTTTCGGACGAATTCAAAAGGTATATAGAAATATTCTTTTGCAACTTTACGTGTTTGTCAATCACTCATTTTAGTTTTATGTTTTACCATATATAACAATCACATTGTTTATTTTTTATTATTAAAATAGGCAACTTAATGAATTCAATTTTTATATCTGTCACCACTTACGGCCTAGTGGTATGAAAGCTTGAGTTTTTCATCAGATATCCAAATTCAATTCTACTTGTGTCATTTTGATGGATGTGGTAATGAATTATTTGAACTACGTATTGTGAGGTTGTTAGTTTGAATTCAGAGCCTACCCAGGTTTAAGTCCTACCGTGTGTTACGCCAAAGAGTTATGCTCTTGTGACGACACAACGGCTGTCAAGTGGCAAACTTCGGTATGGTTTTCCTGGGGAACGCCGCCAAACTCTAAAGCCAGCGTGAGTCCGGTTAAGACAGCATGGTTTGACCAGAGTGAACAATAAGGCTCTCCAATTTGGAAAATACGATAACCTTAAAAACACAAAAAAGAAAAAAAAATTGACGTTCTAAAAAAATCCTATTATTTAATTATTATAGACGCACGCATGGTTCAATTGCCTATCCAACAACAATTAACTTTATACAAATACATAAATTTTTATCAGCTAAACACGTACCCTTTTTATTAATTATATTGCATTGCCTAGGTTTGTTCTTGCCACTAGTTACATATTTACCTGAGGACAACCCAAGTTCATAAAAAAACCACTGAACATATTATTGTAACAGATAGATACGTAGTTATGTTATCACTAGTGAGTATTAGAATTTTTATGTAGAACAATGATATCAAACATCAGTAGCGGACATAGAGAAGAGGGGTAGCTAGTGTTAGGAGGGGTATGCTACCCCTCAACATCTTACCGGTAGTGTAAAAAAAATTTACGTTACCCATGAACAAAAATAAGCCCAATCAATTTATTTAATGATTAAACCCAACAAATGAACAAAAGACTAGGCCAAAACAAAAAACCCAAATAATCCAATAATAAAAAAAAGAAAAGAAACAGGCCACGCACTGTATGTAGGTCTGTAGCAGCCAAAGCAGTTCAGTCACCCACTGTAGCCAGACCCAGACGCCCAGACCAGCTGACCAGGCGACCGCCACCACCGCCACCAGTCCGCCTCCACCGCCGCCCGCTAGTCCACCGCCACCGCCCACCGGTCCGCGGTCCGCCACTCCGCCACCTCTCCATCTTCGATTCTTCCTGGTAAGAACTAAGATTTATTGTATATTTGTATTTAGGGATTTACCCTTTTAGGGTTATGTTTAAATTGGAATTAATTTGGGATTTAAGGTTTATGTTTAAATTGGAATTGATTAGATATTTAGGATGATGTTTAAATTTGAATTTACTAGGGATTTAGCTTTTAGTTTTATGTGTAAATTGGAATTGATATTAGGTTTTTGGTTCAAATTTTGTTTAGGGAACTTTGAAGATGAGCAAACAACATCTTATTAGCAACCTTTTTAAACGTTAAAGTAAAGAAAACGATGACATTGGTTCATCACTGAAGAAACACCAGTCGAACCCCGACAGATTACGAGTAACCTGAGGGTTAGATAGACGTTTCCCACGAGGGGTTAATTCCGGCAAGATGGTTCTTCCGATAACCTGCAAAACAGACACCGTGAGCTCGTCACTAAGAAAGGGGGGGTTCCTCCTTGTGACCACCCTCCGGCGTGAGAATCAGTCTATATTACTCTTTGAATATAAAAGTATATTATTAATACTAGAGCAGTTATCAGGTAAATTATACAAGATATTAGATGATGAAATGATATTACCATTTGATGTCTTTTATAGCCGAAGGTGGGTTTCCAAGGAGGTTTAGCCGGCCTATTACTCTGCCAACTGTGGCCTACGCACGTGCTCTGCTGGTAATTGGTGGATAGGTAGCGGCTGACAGTGACCAGGCGTGCTGTTCACTTTTCCTTTTCCACCAACTACAGGCTAGGCACGTGGTATGGCAGGAGTTGGTGAGCAGGCGGCGGCTAATGGTCACAGTGCTGTGGCGTGTTGCCATGCTGCTGTCAGTGAGCTGTCGTATCGTTGGTCAGATCTTTTGTCCATACCTCGTCAGGTATCACACAAAAGATCCTCCATTATTATACGGACTGGCTCATTTAGGCGGGAGTTTTCCCCCTCCCGCCTTTATGCGGGAATGTTCCCGGCTTTGCTCATTCCTTCTTCAGGTGACTACTGAATTATTATGAGTCTGAGCCTTATGCGTGTAGCCATGCTGCGCGGGTGGCCAGTCCCTAATGGCGGGTATCCGCACCTGCGGGAACAGGGGATACTTGGAAACCATAGGGAGGCATTTCCTGCGGGACCAGCTTGCGTACCGCATGTGAGGTCGTCACAACTCTGAGCGTGGTGGGTCCTGCAGGTTTGGTAGGTCGCGGCGCAGACGTCCCTATGGTGAAGTCTGCGGGTTCAACTGCGCAGACGTCCGTTTAAGGAGTCTTGCGTGTTCAACTGCGCAGACGTCTCCTTTTAAGGAAGTCTTGCGGGTCCTAACCGCCTCTGCTGGGACCTACCTCTTCAAGTCCCCCAGTCCAATGTTCTTCTCATGAATGTTTAATAAAGTGAGGTGAACTTTTGGACTTAAGCAAGGGGTTTTTGAAAAGGGTTTAGTTTTATGGGTTTTCCGCGGGAAGTCTTACCCACGGGTTTCCCAATGTCACGCAGAATTTCCCAATGTTCTGCTTGATCTCTGGGATGATGCGGATAGGTCTGTAACCTCCCCGCAAGTCAGGAGCGTTTGGAACCTTTTGTGTAGATTCTCCATGAGGTCTTGGTGGTTTTGAACATAGTGATCAATCATGTTATAACCACCAATTCCATCCTGAAGTTTCAAACAATCTAGTTTTTGACGTTCCCGCTATGCGGGGATGTTAATCCCGTTTCTGCAAGCATGGCCCAGAAGATCCTTCCTGGTTTCAATTCCCATGGAGTGCTCGGTATGCGAAGGGTTTTGCCTTGACGCTGTACCCGCACTTCGTCTTATTAGTTAATTTACTCCCAAGGTATCCCTGGCGTTAAATCCCTGCAGGGCTAGGTGCGTGAAGGGTTTTGCCTTAACACTGTACCCGCACCTGACTTATGGTTGCCGAGGTGTTCCTGGCGTTTAATCCCCTGCGGGCGCTAGGTATGTGAAGGGTTTTGCCTTAACACTGTACCCGCGCCCGACTTACAATTGGGTGCCGAGGTATGACTTTTTACGGGTGTTAGGTATGTGGAGGGTTTTGCCTTAACACTGTACATGTGCCCGTTTTGGGTGGAATGCCAAGATTTTCTCGGCTTCACTTCCCTGTGGGTGCTAGGTATGTGAAGGGTTTTGCCTTAACACTGTACCCGCACCCGGCTTTATAGTCGGGTTTTTCCGGTTTCCGTTCCCTGCGGGTGCTAGGTATGTGAAGGGTTTTGCCTTTACACTGTACCCGCACCCGGCTTCATAATTGGGTTTTTCCGGTTTCCGTTCCCTGCGGGTGCTAGGTATGTGAAGGGTTTTGCCTTAACACTGTACCCGCACTCGACTTCATAGTTGGGTATTCTTGGCCTCTGTTCCCCGCGGGTGCTAGGTATGTGAAGGGTTTTGCCTTAACACTGTACCCGCAGCCGTCTTACGGTCAACTGGATAGCCAGGGTAAGGGGTTTTTCCCGCTTACTTTTCGAATCTTTTTGAATTTTTGAAATTTGAAAAGTTGGTGAAAGGATAAGAACAGTCGTCGTGCGACGGTTTCTTCTGACTGTGTCAGGACGTGCTGGAAGTTATGGCGACGTGACTTATATGGTCATTCCAGACGCTTTTTACGGCGCGTGGGCGCGATTTTTCGGGCGCGTGGCCGCTAAATTAAATTCACTCGTCCTTTCAACAGCTGTTGCCAGCTTGCCTGGTGCCACATGTCACGGTTTCATTGCACCTTCAATTTCTCTCTCCTCCGCATTAAATTCATCGCATTAATTGCGATCCCTATATAAAGGGGAAGAGGGGAAGAGGGTCCTTTGTAATTCACATCTTCACTTCTTCTCTTCATCTCTAAGGCGATTTCTGGTGAATACTCTCTTATTTAACTGAGCATTCCTCCGAAATCGTTTCTTCTTCCTCTGCAATATGTCTTCTCATGATGCTGAAGCTGTAGCCGACGATAGGAGTACTGCTGGCGAGTGCCAGTGTGCTCTACCTATCGATCTGTACCAGTATGTTGTCAGGAAATTCATGCTTGAGTCTCTTGAGCCTGAGTTTCCTGAACCTCAGCAGACTGTGTACGATGCCCCCAGTGGCAAGATCGGGGTATATGCTGCATTCTTTGTTTATGGGAACCTTAGGTTCCCATTGACAAAGTTTGTGTACCGTGTCCTGGAGAGGCACGGTGTGCACCTGACCGAGGTGCATCCGATGGCGATTGCCAAGATTCGGCACTTCGAGTGGGGTGTGCCGAATTCTGGGCATTGAGCCCTATGTGGACCGCCTGATGACCTTCTATACTTGGAGGTGCATCCAGGGGTGGTACACCCTGACAACCCGGATCAAGGGTTTGAAGATTTGCGCGACCGAGCGCAGTCTCCGATCGTGGAAGCGGGAGTTCTTCTACATTTCTGCCCGCGCCATCCCCATTGCCATGAAGTTTAAGAAGGGGCAAGCGCTTCCGAGCCTTCACGCTTCCAACTACCAGGAGGCGGAGTGGTTCGCGAAGATATCTCGGGTCCAGTCTCCGGTTTACCGGTTTCCGGAGTCCGGGATGGTGATGCTGGGGATGAGCCGGGGTATGGAAGGAGGCGTCTCGGTTTCCCATCCTTCTCGAATACGGTTTGAATTCTATTCCTTATGGTATGTCTTGTCTTTCTTGCTGATATGAGTTTGTCTTCTAACTGTTTCTTTTCTTTCAGAGGGGAACGATTTGGAGTCGCTCCTGTACCCGCGGGAAGCTGACGGTCCCGTGCGGGTGGGTACTCGTGCTCTTGACGAGAACGAGTTGCCCATCCTGGAGCAAACAGCGGATCGGTTTGTGGAGGTCTATCCGCTGGGCCACGAGATCCTGAGCCACCGGCGGCCAGGTAAGGCGTTATTCTCTCCTCCACCCCTCAGTGCTGTACCCGCTGCTGGAATTCCTGACATCCTGTCTTCTTCTGAGGAATCCGCAGATGGTCCTCCGTTAGTGCGGAAGAAGAGGGCTGCCGGCGGGAAAGGGAAGGAGAAGGCGGCCTCCACAGCCGATCCAGTGCTCTTATCTGACACTGAGTCAGATAATGAAGAGGTGGCGGGGAACCCCGGTGGTGAGAAGACCACTGTTCCGGAGGCTACGACTGTTACCTCCGGAGAACCAATGACGACGACGGTGACCGGCATCAAGAGACCGGCTCCATCGGGTTCGTCCCCGCCCGTCCGTACGTTCAAGCTCAAGAAAACCCGTAAGTACAAACATCCTTCTTATCTTTGTAGATTTATCACTTTATAAATTTATTGAAACACTTATCTTCTTGTGCAGGCGTGGATGTTGACGCATTCCAGGGTGGAGCGCAGAGGAGTACCTCTCCGCCGATGACGGTAGGCTCGGTCAGCCTACCTGAGGCGACGACCCAGGCGCCTGCGCCTGCTTCCGCTGGATCAGTTGCTCACTCCTTTGAGCCGACTGTTCCAGCCGAGATGACGTCACCGCCGGTGGTAAGTGCGATTTTTACAGCATCTTTCACCGAGCCGGCGGTTACGATTGCCGCAGATTCTGCGGCGGCGACCGCGACGGCGACCACGGCGGCCGCTACTATGCCTCCGCCACCGGCAACGACGGCCGGCCCATCAGGTACGCGCAGGGCTTCTCGCCAATCTTTGTCACCTTCCCATCTGCCCGACCTTTTGGATGGATTTCCCTTAGGTTCAGGCGATGGGTTCGGTGGCTATCGGCCTGTGATCGACCCTACAGGTGCGTAGGGTTCTTTTAGCCTTTATATTTTTTCTTCATCTTTTCCTAACTGCTTTGTTTCTTTTGCAGTGTCGGATTCCAATGAAGTGTATGTTCCGCGATGGAACATCCGCCGAGGAACAACCCTTCGTACCCCTGTGGAGTGCGTGGAATGGGCTCGCCACGCTGCTCCCCATGGTGCGTTGGGGGAAGCCATGGCTAGCTACCAGGAGGGTAGGCTAACCAATGAGCTTCGGGTTCTCCAGGCCCGGATGCAGCCACGCGTCGAGCTGCTTTGTCGTGAAAACGACAAGTTGAAAGCAGCTCGCGCCAAGGAAGTATCTCAAGCGCGGGCTCTTCGGGAGGAGAACCAACAGTTGGCCGCAGCTGCTGCGGAGAAGGAGAAGGCCTTCAAGGCCCTCGAGGTTGAGGTTCAAGCGCGACTCGAGGCCCGCTCCAAGGCTGCCCAAGCTGTTAACGAACAGCTTCGGCTGGCTAAGGAGACTGCGAGGAACGCAACCGAGAGGGCCACCAAGGCTGAAGCCGTTGCTGAGCCTTTACGCGTGGAGAACGAGGAGCTCAAGGCCAAATTAGAGGCTCTCCAACGTGCTCATGATGCCTTGGCGATGGAAGACGCCAAGAAGCTCCAGGAGATTTTGGACCAGAGGGGCGTGCTTGACCATACTGAGCGGAAGCTTAAGGGCGTCGAAGAGGCTGCCGCAAAGGAAGTGCTACTTGCCAACCTTAACAAAAGCGAAGCCGAACGTGCCTGCACCCAAGCTCAAGCCGCCCTCCAAGAAGCTCTGGTTGCCAAGGAGTGGCTTCTTCGAGAAGCGTTGTCTCAGGTATGTTTAGCTTTACGTCTTCACGCTTTCCTTTGTTCATAGAAAAGGTGTTTGACACTTGTATTTTCTTTGTAGGTTGTGCATCGGGTCTTCTCAGAGACTACTTACGATGATGCCATGAGCGCAGCCCTCAACGCTTCTCATGAGGATGGGGAAAAGGCCGGCTTCCTGCTTGGTCTAGGGTTCGTTGAGAAAGGCGTCCCGCCTTCCAACTTCCCTTTGTTCGATGCGGACACCGAAGCTGCATATGACCAAGCGGTGAACCAATATGCCGCCTTCCCGCATCCGGTGGTGGAGAAGGTGAAGGAAGTCGCTGCTGCTGATGATGGACTTGCTATCCTCAAGGCTTTCCTTGAACCGCCACGCTCCACTGATGGGGCGGGTCCAAGTGGAAGTGGTCCTGAAGCTTGATTCTGAAGATCCCTTCCCACTGCTAGGATAGACTTGATTTTGTTTTGTAGGCGGGTAGTTACCCAGCCATTCTTTGTAATATATCTTTGTGAAATACAAATCTTTTTGTGGATAAGACTGTTATTTCCTTTGGGTTCATTGCTTTATAAACCTTATATGACTTGCATACTTAGTTTAAATTAGCGATTTCCCAAGTGTTTAGAATAAGTTAACCTTGAATGTGGTTGACAGTAGGTTGAAGTTTTGCTTCCCCCTTTGTGCGTGTGCGGATAGGACCGGCACTTGCACTTGGTAGGATGGCTAAACTTTACCTATGTCTGACCTGCGCGTAGGTTTTTCCTTATCCTTTCAGAATGACTTTTAACCGTTCGACGCGCGGTTGTTAATGAGTTAGTGTTCAGCTTCCGCTACCAGGATTCATGCGGGTATACCGGCACTTTCACATAGTGGGATGGCTGAACTCTTCCCCTTTAACTGTCCTGCATGAAGGTCTTGTCATTTCTTGGGTTTATGCGGGTTTTGCCGCCATCCCCACGCAACGATTCTTCACTTGATGCGGTGAATACCGGCATTAGTGTTCGAATCGACCGTTCAACGCGTGGTTGTTAATAGGTTAGTGTTCAGCTTCCTCTACCAGGATTCATGCGGATATACCGGCACTTTCACATAGTGGGATGGCTGAACCTTTCCCCTTTAACTGACCTGCGTGAAGGTTCTGTCGTTTTTTGGGTTTGTGCGGGTTTTGCCGCCTTCCCCACGCAATGACTTCTTGATGCGATGACTACCGGCATTAGTGTTCGAATCGACCATTCAACGCGTGGTTGTTAATAGGTTAGTGTTCAGCTTCCTCTACCAGGATTCATGCGGATATACCGGCACTTTCACATAGTGGGATGGCTGAACCTTTCCCCTTTAACTCACCTGCGTGAAGGTTTGATGCTTTTGGGTTTGTGCGGGTTTTTCCGCCTTCCCCACGCAACGATTCTTCACTTGATGCGGCGGATACCGGCATCTTCATGTGCAAAGTTCATAAAATACAAATATAAAATCATCATCTTCAATTTGAAGGAGAATCGTTTCCATTAGAAGTGGCTCTAGGCCTTTTCTTTACACATTTGGAATTGATCTACATACAAACTGTGTAATTGAGCTCCCATTAGGCGTGGCTTGGATGGGAGCACCATCGAGCCGACATGTATCTTGTTCGGGATCTCGTTGTTTACGCAGTATGTAGTCTCTGTTGAAGCTGCGATTTTTATTCGTGCGTTTCCCCAGGTGGGGTTCACGCATCAGCCTGCTCGACGCTCACTTTGCCACAAGGTGCGCGAGTGTCCCATCCTTGACAAATGCTTCGACCAAGTCCTTTACGTCTAAGCATTCTTCAGTGTTGTGGCATTTGACTTTGTGAAAATCACAATACTTTCTCCGATCAGCGTTGTGGCGATGCCGGATAAACGGAGCCTTTGGCCACGGGAGCTCCTCCGTGGCGAATATCTCGGTCACACTCTTTGTGAGTGGCGTCCACCTGGAGTTCTTCTCCGGTTTCATGTTGTCTCTTCCGCCCAACCGATGTTGGAAACCGGACGGGGTGTCAAAGTTTACCCTTGACTGCCAAATGCCCAGCTTCCGCTTTTTGTTTAATCGGGCGGTAAGGACGTTGTTTTCCCTCGTCTTCTGGGTGTAGAGGTTCGTGCTCTGTGGAAGATCTCTACCCAGTTGCCTCTCGGTTTCCGCAAAGCGTTTAGCTGCGGTCATGATGGCATCCCATGTGGATGGCATGCCATCTTTGCCCGTCAGGGTGCGGATGAGTTCCGGGTCGTTTGCGCCCTGGATGAAAGCGGCTGCGAACGAGATCTTCGCTAACGTTGCCCAGGCTTAGCTTCTTCGAGTTGAAGCGAGTGATGTAGTCAGGCAAAGATTCTTCGTCCTCTCGGACGCACTTGAGGATTGTCCACTGCTCCTCAGTGTACTTTCTTTGCTGACTAAAGTGTTGGCTGAACTTCTGTTGGAAGTCTGCCCAATCGTAGATGTGGTGGACCGGCAGACGGTCGAACCACGCTCTAGCTGCCCCGACCAGCGTCATTTGGAACATATAACACCACGTGGGTTCCGTCCAGTTACTGACGGTCGCCCCCCACGATGAATCTGTTCAAGTGATCGTCAGGGTCAGAAATACCATCGTACGTGCCTATGTTAGACATTTGTTTGGCACTTCTTGGGGCGATTGCTTCCGCAATGTCCCTTGCGAATTTGGAAGTTCCCGCCCTTGCCGCAGTTGGCGTGAATGTTTTGGAGAAGTCCTGTGGGCTGTTGCCCACGTTTATTGGACTGAATGCTTCTCCAAAACGCCTTCTCGGTTGGGAATCCGTTTCTTTACGCTTCCCTTTTGTGACATCTGACCCGATCCGACCCGACCCAGGTACCCGTTTTTCCGATCCGATCTCTTTCTTTTATGATTTAATATTTATTTATACTTATACTTTACTTTTAATAATAATAATATATTTTCCTTCCCGCCGTCCCGTCCCTCTTCTTCTCTCTTTCCGCCTTCTTTTCTCTCTTGTTGCCGTCCCGCCTCTTTCTCTCTCTTGTCGTCGTTCCGCCCTTACGCCTTGAACCTCCTTTTTCTCTTAACTCTTTGCTTGTCCTTTGATCCTTCCCGCCTAAGGTTGTCTGCGCAGCTCCACGCGCCAGAATCCTTACAAGGAAGCCTGCGTGAAGACCACCTGTTACTACGATACGCGAGACGAACTGTCCCCGCAGCGCGCTAAGGATTTTAGTTCTTCCCGCGGCGCGCTATGGATACCGTTCTTCCCGCGACGCGCTAAGAAATATAGTTCTTCTCGCGACGCGCTTAGAATTTAAGTTCTTCCCGCGGCGCGCTTAGAAATGTAGTTCTTCCCGCGACGCGTTAAGGTTGGTTCTGTCTGCCTTCGCGCTCGCGCACTCTTGACCTTCTGTGTCTGCCTTCGCGCTCGAGCCTTCTCGCGCTAAACCCTTTGAGTTTTCTTCTGTTTAATCTAGCCGTTTGCTTTTGTGATGTCTTTTCTTCTATGCTGTTGACCTGACCTATCTTATGTCTGAAAAGTTACTTTCGGCGCAGCATGCGCACCAACCCCATTGGTTGGCAGAAAAAGTGACTGACATTATCTTTTGAGATCTGCTTTTTCCATGCTTGACCAGTACCTTTATCTGAACCGCCCATGCTTTTACTGTTACCTGTCAGCTTTTCCTTGTCCCCTGCAGCTGCCATATCTTTCCATATCTTTTGCTTTTGTTTTCTTATGCTTTTTGATATCTTTTGCTTTTGGAATCTTTTACTTTTTGGAGATCTTTTCCCCTTTTCTAGGGATTGTGTTCCCTAGGGTTTCCCTATAAATAATAATGTTATTTTCTTAACACATCACACACAAACACTTAATTTAACCTCCTCCTTGCTCTCTCTGCCGCCTCCCTCTCTGCCTCCGTCTTCCTCCTTGTTCTGCCCTGCTTTTCCGGTAATATATATTATATATAATAATTTACTTATTAATTATGCTAACTTATAATCAAGACTTAAAACCAATCATTAAAACAATAATCTTATTTATAGGTTAACTTGTGCTTGTTTAAAGTTGATTCTTGCTTTATCTTACACCGCATCATTTATCAAGTGAGTAATCTCGTACCTAATCCCTTTTTATTTTTAATGTTTTGGGATGTTCATGTGTTCATACAAACTTAGAGTCTTAAAACTTGTTTATGAACTTTAGTCGCGCAGTATCCCATGTGTTGAGGACGTAGACTTGGCTGTTTATTTGTATGTGTGGATCATTAACCGTCTTGTCGGTCTATTCCGCAGTTTTCATGGTACCATTAGATGAACACGGGAGAACAATCGTTTATGATTTCTCTTTTGTTTACACTTGCACAGTTTTCTTGTTTTATGCTCAATTGGGAGCACAGATTGACTATGAGCTATGAATCTTAGACTTGATCCCGATCTGATTACACCCTTGTTGAAAACCAGACATACACATGTTGCGCGTAGATTTATTGTTATCTATGTATTGTATTAAACTTGATTTCTCACCAACACGCAAGTGTTTGACGTTTTATTTTAACACATGTTCAGGTTTGCTGTAGCTACATTTGGAGCTTGTGGACACGTAGGACGTTTTTACTTTTGGACCTAGATTAAAATGTATCAAGACAAGTTATTGTTGTTCGATTATTTTGCCTTATAATATATTGATTTATGTTGATTTGTGTTATCCTGTGTTCACGCTGCGCGTGCGCGAATGAATATATTTATTAAATATTGACACCCAAATAGTGTCACGAGTAATGAAACAATATGTGGCGCCCCGATGTATAATCCGCCTTTGGTCGGGGTGTTACAGATTGGTATCAGAGCTCGTTGACTTTAGGATAGGTGGTTAGACGTAACGGCCTAGAATACCTAAGTCCCTTCTCGCGCATGAGAGAAATCTCATGTTTGCGCGCTTATTGTTAATTACTCGTTATTTATAAATATGCTTGCGCAGACGCAGTATATGATTTTATGATTTATTTCGCGATATTTCGATTTTTGCTGAATTTCGATTTTTATTGATTTTACTTACATATTCGTTTGTTGGGATTGAAAATCCGAAAAGTCATGGTGATACATGAATAGTTGATTTTCAATTTCCATTTACGATTATGTTCTGAGGTTGGAGACTTGAAAAGTCATGGTGATACATGAATTGTCAACCTCCAATACTCATTTTCTTGTATATTTTATATTGAGGATTGAAAAGTCATGGTGATACATGAATCGTCAATCTCCAATACTCATTTACTCGTCATTTTAATTTAGAATTCGGAAAGTCATTGTGATACATGAATTGTCGATTCGAATTTGTTATCTGTATTAAGTTAGCATTCAGATTCATGTTTTACTTTAACTGTTGATGGTATCTAACCCCGCGAAACCAAGCTTTATAAGATTAAACTTTGCGCTAAGATATTAACTAAAAATTAAAACTTTTATAGAATGCCTCCACTATCTCGTCGCCATCAGAGGAGAGAAGCCTCGCGCAGACGTTCGCAACAACGTTCCCAGGAAATGGCCGCCGCAATAGCCCAAGCTTTGAGCCAAAACAATACCTCCAGTTACAACATTAAGTCCTTTAACGCGGGTAACCCTCCAAAGTTCACAGGTCTTGAAGGAGCCACCGCGATGCTCCAGTGGCTCGAAAAGATAGAAAACACTTTCCTCCATACCCAATGCCCTTCAGACAGACGAACCCTATATGCTTCCAGTGTCCTGGAATCCAGAGCGCTTACATGGTGGAATGGAGTAGCTCATGCGCGTGGCGCAGAGGCTGCTACCAGCATGCTCTGGGAGGAATTTAAGGATCTCTTGACGCGAGAATTCTGCCCTCCCAACGAAGTTAAGCGCCTGGAGGAGGAATTTTGGAATCTTAAGCAATACAGCGGTGAAGCGCGCGAGTACGCGACGCGCTTCCATGAACTAAGCATGCTTGTCCCTCACCTTGTTACCCCTTCTCGCCGAGCCATAGAGAAATTCCTTGGGGGTCTCCCCATGGAAATTCAAGATTCTGTATGGGCCAGAAACCCAGTTACCCTCTCTGACGCCATCGAATTGGCCGCTGTGCTCAGCGACAACCATGTCAGAGCAGGAACCCTGTTCCTGCAGGGAACTGAGAAGACCAAACCCACCAAAACTGTCCCTGAACCAACAGAAACCAAACCAGAACCCTCAAACCGTAACAACCTCAAGCGCAGGCGCAAAGCCTATGCGCTTACCAACCCGCCCATTGTCCAGCAACCCGCCTATCAACCTCCTGTATACGCTCCTAACCCACTGTCAACCTACCCAACTCCCCCTATAGTCCACAACTATGCCTTAACCAATCCCGCACTCCCTGCCCCGCCAACTAAGAAACCTTACACAGGAAACCAACCCTTTTGCCCAACCTGTAGATTTCACCACCCAACCCAAACCCCGTGTCGACTTTGTCACCGATGTGGCCGCGCTGGTCACATGGCGGAAAACTGTAGAGTTCTTCCCGCCAATCCAATTACGCCAACACCACCAGTCTACCCGCAGAACCCACAACCAACCTACCAAAACCCACGACCCAGATCGTGCTTTAACTGCGGTGATCCCAGTCATTTCCGGAACGCGTGCCCGAGACTTCAAGTTCAGATTACGCAAGCGAATCCGGTGAACCATATTTCGAACCAAGTGGCGCGTGGCCGAGCTTTTAACATAACCGCGCACCAAGCGCAAGCGAATAATGACGTAGTTAATGGTACATTTTTACTTAACGGATATTATGCTTCTATACTTTTTGATACTGGCGCCGATCGAAGTTTTATCTCTCGCGCCTTTGAGCAGAAGCTTGCGCGACCGCGCGATAACTTAAAAGAAGATTTTTCAGTTGAATTGGCTAATGGTGAAACTGTTTTAATTAACTCCGTGATTAAGGATTGCACGCTTAACCTTAACGAAAACGATTTTCTAATCGACCTCATCCCCATGCCTCTTGGAAGTTTCGATGTTATCATTGGTATGGACTGGCTTTCGAATAATCGCGCCGAAGTTATTTGCGCCAAGAAGTTGATTCGCATTCCTCGAGAAAACGGTGATCTTCACATCTATGGCGAGAAACCCTCCAGTGGTCTTAAGCTTATGTCTTGCGCCGAAGCCCAAAGACTCATGCGGAAGAAGTGTATTGCATTTTTAGCCCATGTGGTTAAACCCGATGAAGGAAAGAAGCTTCGCGATATCCCTGTTGTGCGTGACTTCCCTGAAGTTTTTCCTGATGATCTTCCTGGTATCCCTCACGCTCGTGAAGTCGAGTTCCGTATTGATCTTGTCCCTGGTGCTTCCCCCGTAGCTAAATCTCCTTACCGTCTTGCGCCCGCTGAGATGCAAGAATTGGCAAGTCAACTTCAAGAGTTGACCGCTAAAGGATTCATTCGCCCTAGCTCTTCGCCCTGGGGTGCTCCGGTGTTGTTCGTTAAAAAGAAAGATGGTTCGTTTCGCATGTGTATTGATTACCGCGAGTTGAACAAACTCACCATTAAGAACCGGTATCCCTTACCGCGTATTGACGACCTCTTTGATCAACTCCAAGGTGCCTCTTGTTTCTCCAAGATTGATCTCCGCTCTGGCTATCACCAGTTGCGCATCCGCGATGAAGATGTTCCGAAGACTGCTTTTCGAACTCGTTATGGCCATTTTGAATTCTTGGTCATGTCCTTCGGTTTAACCAACGCACCCGCCGTTTTCATGGATCTAATGAATCGGGTGTGTAGGCCTTTCTTGGATAAATTCGTGATTGTGTTTATCGATGACGTTCTGATTTATTCTAAGACCAAGGCCGAGCATGAGCAACATCTACGGTTGGTATTGCAAAAGCTTAGAACCGAGCAGCTCTTTGCCAAGCTCTCCAAGTGTGAATTTTGGTCGGATGAAGTACAGTTTCTTGGCCATGTTGTTAACAAGATGGGTATTCATGTCGACCCATCCAAGATCGAAGCAATCAAGAACTGGATTACGCCATCCACTCCTACCGAGATCCGTTCCTTTCTGGGCTTAGCTGGTTACTACCGGCGATTTATTTCGAACTTCTCAAAGATCGCTTTGCCTTTAACAGCTCTAACACACAAAGGTAAACCGTATATTTGGGGCTCGAAGCAAGAAGAAGCCTTTCTAACGCTCAAGCGATTGTTGTGTGAAGCTCCTGTCCTTGCGCTACCTGAGGGTAATGAAGATTATGTCGTGTATTGCGATGCATCCAACCAAGGTCTCGGTTGTGTTCTTATGCAACGAGGCAAGGTTATCGCTTACGCATCAAGGCAACTCAAGGTTCATGAAAAGAATTATACAACTCACGACCTCGAACTTGGTGCAGTTGTTTTTGCCTTGAAGATCTGGAGACACTACCTTTATGGTACTAAGTGTATCCTCTACACTGACCATAAAAGCCTTCAGCATATCTTTGATCAAAAGGAACTCAACATGAGGCAACGCCGATGGAACGAACTCATCAGCGATTACGATTGTGAGATCCGGTATCATCCTGGTAAGGCTAATGTGGTAGCCGATGCACTCAGCCGAAAACCCAGCCAGCTTAACTGTATTTTGCCGCGCACGCAGCTTCACTTTGCGCCGATTCAGAGCAATCTTGAATCACGCATTCGTGACGCGCAGCGCGCATCCATCAGTAATGGTAACCTTCGCGCCGAGTTAGCGTGTGGCGCGGAAGCGCACTTTGTCCCTAATCTGAGTGGAATTCTCTGCTATCTCAATCGCATCTGGATTCCCTTTGATGAGAATCTTCGCGCTGATATCCTGAGTGAAGCGCATAAATCTCGGTATTCTATTCATCCCGGCGCTGATAAGATGTACAAAGATTTGCGCATCACTTATTGGTGGCCCGGTATGAAAAAGGATATTGCTGTGTTCGTAGCTAAATGCCTGACTTGTTCTAAGGTAAAAGCTGAACACCAACGCCCATCTGGTTTGCTCGAACAACCAGAAATTCCTACGTGGAAATGGGAATGTGTAGCGATGGACTTTATTACCAAGTTACCTTTGACAGCAAGCAAACATGATAGCATTTGGGTAATAGTGGATCGTTTGACTAAGTCTGCTCACTTTCTGCCCATTCGTGAAAACTACCGTGTTGAGCAACTTGCGCAGCTTTATGTCAAGGAAATTGTCTGCCGCCATGGTACTCCTTTGAGCATCATATCCGATCGCGATGGCCGTTTTATATCTCGCTTTTGGAAATCTCTCCAATCTGCGCTAGGAACTCGCTTGGACATGAGTACTGCATATCATCCTCAGACTGACGGACAGTCTGAGCGAACTATTCAAACTCTTGAGGATATGCTCCGATCTTGTGTTCTTGATTTTGGAGGTAATTGGGATTCGCACCTGCCTTTGATCGAGTTCTCTTATAATAACAGCTATCATTCCAGTATTGGTATGGCCCCATTTGAAGCACTTTACGGTCGTAAGTGCCGCTCCCCGATTTGTTGGAGCGAAGTGGGTGAAACTCAAATCACAGGACCCGAACTTGTTCAAGAGACAACCGATAAAATCGCCAAGATCCGTGATCATTTGCTGACTGCCAGAAGCCGACAGAAGAGTTACGCAGATCGCAGGCGAAAGCCTCTCGAATTTCAAGTTGGTGATCCTGTCCTCCTCAAAGTGTCGCCCTGGAAAGGTGTTGTCCGCTTTGGGAAGAAAGGTAAGCTTGCTCCTCGATATGTTGGACCATTTAAGATTCTCGCGCGTGTAGGAAAAGTTGCCTACAGACTTGACCTGCCGCCCGCGCTCAGTAATGTGCATCCAACGTTCCATGTATCCAATCTCAAGAAATGTTTAGCCGACGAGAACCTTCACATTCCACTTGATGAAGTTCAAGTTGATGAATCTATGCATTTCGTTGAGAAGCCTGTTGAGATTTTGGATCGCGAGGTTAAGCAAACCAAGCGCAGTCGCATCCCTATCGTGAAAGTTCGCTGGGAGTCCAAGCGCGGAGCCGAGTTTACATGGGAAAGGGAAGATCAAATGAAGATCAAGTACCCGCACCTGTTCTCTGCGCAACCTACTTCGAGATAAATTTCGGGACGAAATTTCTTAAAGTAGGGGAGACTGTGACATCTGACCCGATCCGACCCGACCCAGGTACCCGTTTCTCCGATCCGATCTCTTTCTTTTATGATTTAATATTTATTTATACTTATACTTTACTTTTAATAATAATAATATATTTTCCTTCCCGCCGTCCCGTCCCTCTTCTTCTCTCTTTCCGCCTTCTTTTCTCTCTTGTTGCCGTCCCGCCTCTTTCTCTCTCTTGTCGTCGTTCCGCCCTTACGCCTTGAACCTCCTTTTTCTCTTAACTCTTTGCTTGTCCTTTGATCCTTCCCGCCTAAGGTTGTCTGCGCAGCTCCACGCGCCAGACTCCTTACAAGGAAGCCTGCGTGAAGACCACCTGTTACTACGATACGCGAGACGAACTGTCCCCGCAGCGCGCTAAGGATTTTAGTTCTTCCCGCGGCGCGCTATGGATACCGTTCTTCCCGCGACGCGCTAAGAAATATAGTTCTTCTCGCGACGCGCTTAGAATTTAAGTTCTTCCCGCGGCGCGCTTAGAAATGTAGTTCTTCCCGCGACGCGTTAAGGTTGGTTCTGTCTGCCTTCGCGCTCGCGCACTCTTGACCTTCTGTGTCTGCCTTCGCGCTCGAGCCTTCTCGCGCTAAACCCTTTGAGTTTTCTTCTGTTTAATCTAGCAGTTTGCTTTTGTGATGTCTTTTCTTCTGTGCTGTTGACCTGACCTATCTTATGTCTGAAAAGTTACTTTCGGCGCAGCATGCGCACCAACCCCATTGGTTGGCAGAAAAAGTGACTGACATTATCTTTTGAGATCTGCTTTTTCCATGCTTGACCGGTACCTTTATCTGAACCGCCCATGCTTTTACTGTTACCTGTCAGCTTTTCCTTGTCCCCTGCAGCTGCCATATCTTTCCATATCTTTTGCTTTTGTTTTCTTATGCTTTTTGATATCTTTTGCTTTTGGAATCTTTTACTTTTTGGAGATCTTTTCCCCTTTTCTAGGGATTGTGTTCCCTAGGGTTTCCCTATAAATAATAATGTTATTTTCTTAACACATCACACACAAACACTTAATTTAACCTCCTCCTTGCTCTCTCTGCCGCCTCCTTCTCTGCCTCCGTCTTCCTCCTTGTTCTGCCCTGCTTTTCCGGTAATATATATTATATATAATAATTTACTTATTAATTATGCTAACTTATAATCAAGACTTAAAACCAATCATTAAAACAATAATCTTATTTATAGGTTAACTTGTGCTTGTTTAAAGTTGATTCTTGCTTTATCTTACACCGCATCATTTATCAAGTGAGTAATCTCGTACCTAATCCCTTTTTATTTTTAATGTTTTGGGATGTTCATGTGTTCATACAAACTTAGAGTCTTAAAACTTGTTTATGAACTTTAGTCGCGCAGTATCCCATGTGTTGAGGACGTAGACTTGGCTGTTTATTTGTATGTGTGGATCATTAACCGTCTTGTCGGTCTATTCCGCAGTTTTCATGGTACCATTAGATGAACACGGGAGAACAATCGTTTATGATTTCTCTTTTGTTTACACTTGCACAGTTTTCTTGTTTTATGCTCAATTGGGAGCACAGATTGACTATGAGCTATGAATCTTAGACTTGATCCCGATCTGATTACACCCTTATTGAAAACCAGACATACACATGTTGCGCGCAGATTTATTGTTATCTATGTATTGTATTAAACTTGATTTCTCACCAACACGCAAGTGTTTGACGTTTTATTTTAACACATGTTCAGGTTTGCTGTAGCTACATTTGGAGCTTGTGGACACGTAGGACGTTTTTACTTTTGGACCTAGATTAAAATGTATCAAGACAAGTTATTGTTGTTCGATTATTTTGCCTTATAATATATTGATTTATGTTGATTGTGTTATCCTGTGTTCACGCTGCGCGTGCGCGAATGAATATATTTATTAAATATTGACACCCAAATAGTGTCACGAGTAATGAAACAATATGTGGCGCCCCGATGTATAATCCGCCTTTGGTCGACCTCTTCAATCACCAAGTTTAAATATTCCAACTTCAAGTTCAAACATGTGCGACTCTTTTGTTTTCTTATTTAATTAAATATTGTGTTTATCAATATATTTGTTGAGTAAACTTTAAAACTACTCATTAACAATATATGTTTGATTTGATCGAAAAATATCAATAAAATCATTGTATTAGTAAGTTAATAAGTTTGAATAATTTTACAATATCATTAAGCAAACAAGTTTAGATTATTTTGATGCGCCCATTATAAACCAACTTGTTTTGATCCTCTATTTCGAATGGGTTAACCTGGCACCGGTACGCTTGTAACACGAAGCCGGGCCCGTGATGCGCCAAACGCGTAACCAGACACATGCACGAGCAAAACGCGTTACTGGGCTACGCGTAATCAGGCCCCGTAAATGCGAAATCGTAAAATTTTTTTTTTTCTTAATGCACGGTTAAAAATTTATTTTATGCTTTCCCTGCAATTAGTTTCTAGATCCGCCACTGTCAAACGTGTTTTTGTAATCTACACTTATATAGGTATATCCACTAAAAAATATATATATACAAAGGTTCACAAGTGTATGAACGTAAATAGTCTAATGCAAACAATTAATTAGCATCCCTGCATATTGTAAGCTGAAGCTTGAACTCACATATGTGTGATTGTGCGGAATGAAACTAATCAAATCAAGCACACCTTTGAGACCAATGATGAGGTTGAGAGAAACTTAGACTCAAGTTAGACTTTTTAAAAACTTAATCAAACATCTAAAGTGAAACACTCAAGTTCATATACAAATTTATACGGTTAGTTCTTGAGATTTGGGTCAAATGTTTGGGCTAAATAATGGGTTTTGGTCTCTTAAGTTTTAAACTTATCCTCAACTACCCTGTTTGCTTTGATTCATAGTTCAAAAAAGTTAAGGAGATTAGTGTTAGGCGTTAGATGAGTCACGTGACATACATATTAAGGGTGAAATGACTAGTGAACTCTTCTTTTTTTTTTTTTTTGGAACAACCAAAATACAAAGAATTTCCTAAATACTCTGTACAGGTTGACTAATTAACTCTTCTAAAAGTTACATTTTTGATCCGTGAATTTATTCACATTCCTATTTAAATCTACAAGGTTAGCATGTGTAATCATTAAAAAGAAAATAAAAAACCTAAAATTAAGGTTGTAAACGAACCAAACATTCAGCAAACGGTTTATGAACCGTTCGATAGAAAGTTCGTTTATGTTCATTCGTTTAATAAATGAACAAACATGAACAAAAGATTCCGTTCGATTAGTTAAACAAACGAATGTGAACAGAGCCTTGTTCGTTCAATTTTGTTTGTGTGTGTTCATGAACGTTCATTTATGTTCACTTGTATATGTTGTTCATGAAAGTTTTTTGCACATTTATTTATTTTATCTAAGCATTTTATATTTTTTTAATTTATTACCCTTAATATAAAATAGGAAACCATGTTCTTATTTTTGCATTGTTCCCATTTTCTTTCTCATTATTCACATTGATGAATACATCGATCAGGCCCGACCCAGAAGGGTTGGCAGAGAGTGCGACGGCCCAAGGCCACCGGTTTTTTTAGGCTCCTAAGGCCACTAGTTTTTTGAGGCTCATAAAAAGTTGATGCGTTTATATATATCTTTATATATGATGTAAACACTATAGTTCAATAACTTTAATTGGCTCAACTGGTAAACATCACCCATCAAAACTTGTTTGTTCAAGTTCAAATCTTGCATCACTCATTTTTGTACTCTTAAAATTTTTTTTATATCCATTTGTTTTTCATTCCCATTAATAGCTGCTATGTAATGAGCCTAATTCTTATTAACTCCATGTTAATAGTCATTTTTTTTCTTTTTCATATTTAAAGAAAAACGACCATTTAGTTTAAAACAAAAAATGGTAGGTTAACTTCCCGGTTCGTTTAAATATTTAAAAATGATTTTGCTAATATACTTTCGTTTTGTTTATTGTTTCACAATTATTGTTGTATAATTTAATTTATATATGAGAGTTATTGAGTTTATAATTTAGAGACCTATTCATTACTTGCCCCCGGTCCTCAATTTTTTAGAGATCATCGGAGACAGCTCTGACATTGATCTCAAGCTCCATGCTCCGTCGATTATGATTATATTTGTGTTCGTGAACACATTCATTTCCTTAAAGAACGAACACGAACAAAAATTCTCGTTTGATAAGTGTTCGTGAACCGTTCATGAACACATTATTTCCTTAACAAACAAACATGAACAAGGTCTTGTTTGTGTTCGTTTGCAGCCCTACCTAACTTTTTGTAATTATGTTATTCAAAGCCGGCTGGGGCATAGGGCGACGTGAGCGATCGGCCGGGCATGTAAATTTCGGGGGCATAATATATATATATATATATATATATATATATATATATATATATATATATATATATATATATATATATATGAAAAAAATATATACATATTTAATGTTTTACTCTAATTATACAATAACTAGTTTGGTCTAGTGCTAAAGGGTAATGACACTCAACAAAAGGTTTCTAGATTCTAGTCTTACTTAAGACATTTTTAAGCTTATTTTTATACAAAAAGTTTTTTACACAATTTAAATCATTACCAAGTAAGCCCATTTAAAAATTTAATTGTTCTAACCAAACAAAAAACCATTTACATAAGGCCTAAATTTTTTTTGCTCATATTAATTTGTTAGTCGTTAGGGTCTACGGCCTTTTTTATTTCGGCTCAGCCGAGGCATATAAATTCTCGAAGACGGCCCTGATGCTATTCCCCACCATCAATGTCGCCATAATCATACCAGCATACAACAAGATTATGGTAAAAAAAAAAGGAAAATACCAATAAAAACCAATATACTTTCTGTTTTTTCTCATAAAAGTCCCTCAACATTTTATTGAACATTAAAGTCCCTCTACATGTCAAATCTGAACAAAAAAATGACATAACTAATAAAAACATATATTTTTACTTATGTGGCAAAATTTGACATGTAAGGGGTGCCCATGGTCCAATTTTGATGGGAAATCCTGAGCCAAACCATTATTAACAGCTTTTGATTTTCGAAAACCAAAACCGAACTGTTACAATTTAAAACCGAACCATTAAAAATTAAAACCGAACAGTTACTAATGGTTTGATTTCACTGTATTTCTCCCAACTAACTGGATTAATGGTTGTAAATCTATAAATTCTTTTAATTCTTTTGCTATGATATTAAGAAAAAATGGTATACTGACATGCTTGCAAATCTATTAATGTTTCTCATCGATGCTTCGTGCTGTTATAAAAATGGGTTTATTGATTTGTATCCCATTTGCCATATTCACTTAGATCTCATCTGCTATGGATCATGAAGGTTAAATAAATACAACTAACATCCACAAACTAGTATTCAATGATAGTTATTAATTAAAATTAGTTGGTTGTGTATGCAAAAAAAGTGAATCATGTGCAGAAGGATAAACCAATTTTGTACTTTTGGTTTGAACGGTTTCATGTTTTAAACCGAACGATGAACAAGAGTGACTTAAGCAAATTTTGTTTATTATTTTTTGTTTTGTACTTTTTGTGATGTGGTTATTGTAATGTTTATTTTGTTTTTTTAATCAATTCTAGTTATAGTTATATGTTTATAGCAAATTATAAGAAAAATCTCAGTTTAAGCAAAATATTATTGGTCTTGCTATAACAATATAAGCCAAAACTTTTAATTAACATCATATATATTACATGTATGCGACACGACCTAAGAAAAAATTATATATATGTTTTTAGAAGTTATGCCACTTTTTTATTAAAATTTAACATGTGGAATGACTTTAACGTGCAAAAAATTGTTGAAGGACTTTTGTGAGGAAAAACAAAAAGTATGTTGGTTTTTTGTGATATTTATCCTAAAAATAATAATATTCTTTTTATCGCTGTCATTTTCTTAGATTGTCATATCTCCTTACAAATCAAGCGATTCTTGAAGTCGTGATAAGAGAAAAGATGGTTCATATCACATATCTAGGTTCTTCAAAGCCTGAACATTGGATTAATCTACTTCATTCATCAAGAACACGAAAGGCTTGTTGCATTTGAGAATGACCAGGATTCATCAACATAAACATGTGTTGAAATAAACGGCCATTTGATTGAATGAATAAATGGATTGTGCTTGGTTTGGTTGCTTAGTCCTTACCCTCCAACCAATTTATTAAAAAAAATATATATTTGTTGAACTAACAACCATTATAATCCATGTATTACAACTTATCCCTTCGTGTATGCCTCATTTACAACTATATTACCATTTCAGTCATTTAGATAAGTAGATTGCATGGGTCTTGTTCCGTCAAAGTCTGTTTACTTAAGGGCTTAAGGCCACAAATCAGAAGGTCCAGCTTGAGCCCATAATGCAATTCCAACTTCCAAGTTGATGGGCTATTACAATTTATTAATTAACTTTTAGCTCCAAAAGTAATAGCTAGGTGCCTAGGTATACGGTATTACACAAAGACGCGTAAAGGAACTATTAAACTGTAATAAAATTAAGTAAAATAATATGATAAACTGTAAAAGGTTTATCATCGAAAAACTATTAAATAATTAAAATTTAAATAAACTACTTTATAGTTTTTTAAATCATATCATAAACGTGTGATAAGAAATGAATGATCTGATTCATATATATTTGAGATAGTTACATATTAGGCATGTAATAGAGCCAAACAACCTGAAATAGTTTGTGAACGGTTGAATAGAAATTTGTTTTATTTAATAACTGAATAACGGGAACACAAATATGTATTCGTTTAATTAAAAGAAAGAACATAAATGCATGCCCAGCTTGTTTATTACATTTGACTGCTCGTTCATTTTATGCTAGTGACTTTGTCATTATAATTAGTTAAGATTTACTTATGATGTCCAAAGGAAATCTAGAGAAGTTTTATGTTGAAATGTCTTACAACTTACAAGGTTAGAGATCATATAGTAATTAAATTACATATTTCATAACCTATAGTTTATGCATATTCATGTACGTTCGTTCATTTGTGTTTCTTTACATATTCGTATCAATTCACTTAGGGGCTGTTTGTTTACATCTGAATGGAACCATTTAAATGAAAACATCTGTTTCATTCAGACTTCAAACTGTTTGGTTCCAGACAAAAAGACATCTGAATAGTTAAAATTAGGTCTGAATCATTCAGACTCATGTTGTTGTTGGATGGGACAGGGGTTTATTCAGATCTGGCTCATTCAGATCTGAATGAACCAAACAGCCCCTTAGTTATTATTATTATTATTAGTAATATTAATTGACATCTCATGCACTCACGCATTAACAATCAACCTATTCAAACTTTAGAACCATGAAATGATTAACCGACAAAAAAACAAATAAGAACATTTTATTTTCTTAAGTTATGTTCTATTATGTTCGTTTAGAATATTAACAAACAATCATAACGCGCTTTCTTTTCTTTCTTTTTTTTTTCAAGCGGACATGAACAAAAATATATGTCCATTTGAGTTTTGATTTCCGTTCTCGTGTTAACTTTAAGCAAACATACATGAACAAGAGACGTTCATACTCGTTTGATTTTGTTTAGAGGATTAGTCCATATATAGTCTTGATTATTTGTTGAAATATGAAGACTAAACTAATTTTGTTTATAATTTCGATTTAGACACAAGTGCATAAAATATTAGCATGTGAAAACGGGTAAGAACAATGTGTACAATGTAGGGGTAGTAGGTGATCAATATATATCATAATAGGATTTGAAAAAAATGATTTAGTATAAGCCAATGGGTGAAGGGGGCGCACGTGCGGCTAGCCCAAGATCATCGAGTAAAAAGTTGCCATGCATGTGGCTTACTGGTCAAAGGTCAAAAGCCTCAACTGTTGAACTCTAAATCTTTTCAAATAAAATACACGTAAAAGAAATAAGAAATTAGAGCATATAAATAACTATATTTTATCTCCCGTATTACGGAGGTTGATTTATATTATTCGTTTTTAATATTTATATATGTATATTTGAATTTGAATTTGAATTTGAATTTTATTTATTATAAAAAAGTTAATAATTAATATACTTGAGGTTTGATGATAAAATAGTTTCACAAATAAATGATATGTTATAATCCGGTTTAAAAGCTATCTGGGTTTGGTGATACCCATTATCCGTTTATTTTCTTTATTATAAAATTGTTTCTTAATTATAAATAATATTTTTTAAATAAAATAGGATATTAATTTTTATTTAACATCCTATTTTGTAGGATTTTCATATCAAATATTTGATGAGATTAATTTTTAATATAGTGAGATGTTATAACCCGTTTAAGAGCTATCTGGGTTTGGTGAGACCTTTACCCGTGAATTCGGGTCAAATGCATGAGAAATCTTCATTTACAAATAAAACAATCTGATGGCTTGAGAGAATGTTTGTTTTACACTTTTTGTTTTTTAATATTTATTTTTTGGATTTTAATTTTCTTTATTGTAAGAAAGTTAATAATATACTAAGGGTTTGATGATAAAAGGGTTTTATAAATAAATGATATGCTATAACCCATTTAAAAGCTATCAGGAGTTTGTGACCCATGACCCGCTTATGATTTTTTACTATAAAATTGTTTATTAATTATAAATAATATCTTTTTCTTTTTAAATTGGATATTAAATTTTAGTATATCTCTATTTTATAGGATTTTCATATTAAATAATTGGTAAGGTTAATTTTTAATTTAATGAGATGTTATAACCCGTTTAAGAGCTATTTGGTTTTTGTAAGACCCATACCCATGAATTTGGGTTAAATCAATGAGAGACCTCCATTTAAAAATCAAGCAATCTGGTGGCTTCCATAAAAAGGAGGAGCGACCACATCGCGACACATAGGATTTTAGAGTCTTCATTTATATATATTATAGATACACCGTAGATAAGAAGAATGACGACGAAAAGGGGATGCATCCACCTGACAAAATCTATAATTCTTTCCTTCCATTTGAATATTTGCTTAAATGCATCAACCAATTATTGTTACAAATACTATAGTTAAATAAATAAGGGATCTTATGAGAACTAATGATCATCGTGTTAAGACAAACATTTAATTCATAAAATAAATGAAACTAGGTAACAAAATATGTTACGTTGCGGCGGGACATTTACACGAATTTGATTGGTATTGGTTGGTTGGGACACCGAGACTAAAAAAAATAAATAAATTGTAAACGCTCAAAAACAGTATGTGCACACATACATCTTATGATCAAAACAACACGCATTCAGTCGGTATCAAGAATAAAAGTGGAACTATCAAAACAAGAAGTTGGATAAAAAGTCGGGAAACCCAAGTAAGTGATTTATGTATAAGTGTTATAATTGTGGAACACGACTGAATGAAGACACACGTCCAAAGAATTTTCCTCAAAGTTGGTTGAGGAAATGAATGTAGTCGCGAATTGAGAATAACTGGCTGGGGACGCATAAGCCTATTTTGCAACATGTCCAAAGAATGTTGTCTTTGAGAGATGTCATCATGGTGGTCTCAAAACCGAGACGTGTTAACGGATCTTAAAATTTGAAAGAGAAACTTGAAACTTAAGTAACTTTCAATCTAAAGAACTGAGAAAGAAGGTTTGACCCAATTGCACCATGTGTCGAGAGCACCTAGCCAGCTGAAACTTACAATTCGATTAAGTTTATAATGAGCGGAGGCCCAAACCGAGGCTCATGGTAAACTGGCTAAAGACACTCAACCTAGCAACCCAATCCAGAATTCTGAAGAGCATGGATTAAGGCGATCGAGTTGTTAAAGCAAACTGAACCTTCGGCATGCTAATGTGGCAACTATAGAGAATGCAGAAACCGAACCATAATCTTTCAAAGAGGCAAAAGAAAATCAAAATTGGATAGTGGCGATCAAAGAAGAAATCAAATTCATAGTGAGGAGCCAAACTTGGGAATTAGTTCGACGTGTAGCCAACGTGAACATGATATCATGCAAATGGGTGTTTAAAATAAAAAAGAAAAGTCAGATGAGTCAATTGAGCGGTAAAGTGCACGTCTTGCAAGTCGAGGATTATCACATCAACAATGGTTTCATTATGACGAGACATTTAGCTCGGTTTCAAATTAACCATGGTTCGGGTATTACTTATAATCGCAGCAAATCGGAAATGAAAGTTGTAGCAAATGAATGTGAGCAACGCTTTTTCTACTTAGACATTGATCATGTGATTTATATGGATCAGTCGAAAGATTTTGAGAACGAAGACCTCCCAGGTTATGTTTGCAAACTTATGAAGGCCTTATACGGGCCAAAACTGTCACTAAGGGCATGGTTCGAGAAGATGGGAGAGTTCATATAACACATTGGTTCATGTTTAGCATAGCCGATACTTGCCAATTCATTTGAGTCAAAGAAGACAAAGTGGTGATCTTCTTTATGTATGTTAACGAGAAACCTAAATACCGTGAATTATCAATTAAAAGTAATTTTGTGTACACTATTTCATATGAAAAGACTTTGGAAGATTAAATCATTTTTTCATATTAAATCTAACGTACGAATCGAGGGAGGTTGTGATACACCAACACGATGTCCGATTGAACTGTTAAGTAGGTGTGGAATGGCGAGCTGCAAATCGATGATTACTCCAGTGGAAACCAATTTATAACTTCGAGTAGATTTGGGTAAGGAGTGACGTAGGCTGGCGCAGTCTACTCAAACAATCAATTTTAAAGACTTAAATACCTATAATAAGTACGGGTAAGTAAGGTCGTCTTCTTAGGGACTCAAGGAAAGTGCTAATTTTAATACTACTAATTTAATTATTAAACAAAGTCGGACAGACAATGTCAAGCGGTTTTTAGAAAAAGATTAATTAAAACTAAAAAATTACTTAAAAAGATTTGTAAACAATATTAATTAAAAGTATTCATTCTAGGTTCGGGTTATGTGTTCCATACGACAATCACAGATTCTCTAGTCTTTGGTTTTGTAATAATTGCTAATCCTTTGGTTTGATTTATGATGACAAACGATACCCTAACCGAATGGTTGACACAAATGAACCTGGACACCACAATTACCAATTCTATGTCTAGGATAATTAACTCAATGATAAGGTTTGATGATTATAGTTCAATGACACAAGAGCTTAAACCTTAAATGTTGATGAACAACCAAACAAACATTACACAAATCAATAATCGCAAACACAAACTTTAATTAACCAAATAACTAATTAAGCAAGACAAATCATATAAAATCAATCAAGCTATAATCATTAAGCATTAGAAACTGATCAAAACAGTACTTCACACAAGACCTTAGCCTAGAACGAACACACACGATTAGCCGGACATCGACATAATCGTTAAAGTATTTATCTTGATGAACATAAGATCTTAGGACAAACCGGAAGCTTTGGAATGATGGAAAATCTCCCTAGAACTCCTCTTTTACCTCTGGAAGTCGTAATATCCGAAATAGGGTCGAAAAATCGTTTATATAGTGAAAACCCTAACTTTTGCCGACATTGAGCATCTTCGCGTGTCGCGAAGTTGCATGTCCTACATCTTCGCGATACGCGAAGATGCAACTGACTTCATATTCGAATTTGTCTCGATGAGAAACATGAAATTCATATATTATGGATTCCGTAACTTATTTTTTAGGCCGAGATATGACCGTTTTACTAAAGCACACTTTCCTGGTAATCCATCTTGTTCAGTTTTCACTTTGGCTTCAGGTTTCTCATCCAATCCTATCTCGAATCCTTCTTAACCCTCAATAAATGTTTCCCCATGCTTCCATCATCTCGAGGCTTGCTTAATCTTCATCTGGATGGCTCTGAATTAGCTCGTTTAAGCTTCTTAACTTCCAATGTCCTGAAAACACATAACAACGCTTGAAGTACCAATGTTCATTCATTTATTTACCTAAATATAACTAATTAATATATAATAATAACTAACTTTTACCCAACCATCAAGGAGTCGACGGATACAACTATGTATCGGAAATTGATGGGAATTCTTACTTACCTAACGCTTACTATACTAGATGTCGCGTATGCGGTAGGACTGTTAAGTCGATTCATGAAGAATTCAAAGAAACCGCATCTCAAAGCTATTCGAAGGGTGTTATGGTATGTTAAAGGAACACTAGCTTCAGAGTCATGTATAAGAAGAAGTCACGTATAAGAAGTCAAGAATCGAATTTGCCAAGTATTATGATGCTGATTATTCACGAGACTTGACAACCCGTAGGTCGACAACTTGGCATGTGTTTTCGAGCAAGTCAGGAGCTATAACATGGTGCATCAAAAGGCAACCCGACAAATTTTTTCGCTATATACAACTGAAGCCAAGTATATAGAAAAAAATGACAAGTCAAGAGTGTCCATGGCTAGTGTGACTTTTGTCAATTTTCGAATTTTAAAATTTTGTTTTCGCTTTTATTATGCTATGTAACCGAATCCTCGTAATTAATAAAACGGTGAATTTTTATTGATTATATTATGTTATTTACATTTAATGTATCTATCAAGTGCATTTTAGCCCCTTCACCTTTGTGTTTACAACTTTTGATCACCAAGCCGAACCCGAGGGACCAAATTGCAAATACCCAAACTATTTTCCCTCCCTTTCTCCCTTTCCCTGTCATCATCGGCAACCCCCACCCCCTTTCCATATTTTTGATTCAATTGACCCGCAAAATCCGGAGTTTATGAATGCTTAACCTCCACGCCAGTCGTCCTTATGGAAATAACGAGTAATGGACAGCCAAGACTAATCAATTATAATCAAAATATTTAACTCGAGCCACGGACTGATTTTGGCCTCTTAACCCTATAAATACTCAACCAAAACGCAATTAACCTGTCCCTCACACTCTCTAGCACTCTGCGAACCTAAGCCCCATCCTAATTGCATCGTTGAATTAGTTCTGGACCACATTTATTTCATCCTACGGTCGAAACCCTAACTAGCCGTTCTCTCACAATTCGTAATCGTTTCAGGTAACTATTATATAGGTTATGGTCGGTTTTTGGCGATTGTTAAAACCTCTCTGTCAATTTTAATCTACAGAGGGTACAAGACCTTCAATTGGGATTATACCAAATTAGGGTTTAAATGAATTGGGGCTTTTGTTTGAACTAATGGTTATATATTTTCGTTTTTGCTTCTGTAAACAAGTTAAGGACTGGTCCAGTGGCTAGTGCACATGAAGCCAACGTTAAACCCGGCCAGGGGCGCATGTTCGAACCTCCCCTAGTCCGGTTTTTATACTTTTTATTTATTTTGTTTTATTTTTCTTATTTTATTAAACCATACTAACTAGACTTACATTGGTATTAAAAACTTATATATTACGCTCGTTTAAACGAACCGAAACCTAATAAAGTCCTAAAATAATTTTTCATATACATACATACATATATATATATATACACACACACACACAACACACACACACACATACACGTATTTAAAAATATTTAATCATTTATATATCTATACTCTTTATACCTAAATAATAATAATAATAATAATAATAATAATAATAATAATAATAAATGTGTTACTTCTCTTTGTTAAAACTATTAAAATGGATTACATAAAATGTTTATTTATAGATAAATCGACATTTATATTATAAATGGTTTTCCTTTAATAATCAAATATAACGTTTTGTTCTTTTTCTAATAATTTAAAATTAATAAAATTTGATTACACTTATATTAATAATCTATAAAATACATCTAATACGTTAACGACCCCAAATCCGCTATAAACCCATCCCTTTGTGTCTCGCTCGTTACCTTGGTTTAAGTATTTATTTTATTTACGCCTTAATAATTAGGACAAATTGTCGGGAACTCTCACGGGACCAACTAGTTTGCTCTAATCTTAACCGTCTTCTCGTACAGTATTCCGTATTTCAAATGAGTTCTTCATAACCCCATTTTAACGTTTTATAATATTTTGGGGGTAACACGTCACAAGTTTTTCTTTTGTTAGTTATGTGCTTGTTTACAAACCGATTCACTTATATCGTACATGTTAATATTATTCGTGCATAATGTTTATGAACATATATGAACTTGCTTGCAACGTGTTTATTGTTTTCTGGTGGAAGTTACACAAACGCAAACGCATACACATAGTGGGAGGGTCCGACGGTACGTACCCGCGCGGTCTAACGTTACGACTTCGGTTGTTTACGTAATGTGGTTCTCATTTCCCCGACTTCGGCTAAATGAACCGGAGGAAGACACTATTTGATTTCATTTACTTTATGCTTGAATACTTATTGCATTACGATTGTTGAATCGCGAGTTATATATATATATATATATGTGTATATATATATGTATACGCAAAAACTTATGAAAACTCACCAACTTAATTGTTGACAAAATATATTATTTTCAACGTGTTACAGGTTGAACCGATGGTGTGCTAAGGACGAAGATCATTAGTTTGCCTTAGGGTATTTGAAATAAAGAACTTGTTTACTTTTTCGATGAAGTGTTATTGTTTTCTTTTATTTATGAACAATGTGTGTATTTTTGATGATATGAAATGAATTAAATATAATTAATGTCGCTTTAATAGCGTTACGAGCTTATGAATGATCTGTACGTTACACCCGGCCGTATTCCGCTTAAAGCCGGGGTGTTATAGATTGGTATCAGAGTCGTAACTATAAGATAGGTGGTTAAACGTATCGGCCTAGTATAGTTATAGTTTATTTTAGGGCCCAAACTGCATGAATACTCTATGTGCTAGGGGCCCGCACTTACATTAAAGTTTCATTCATACGCTCGAATTTATAACATTTCATAGCGTCTCCTGTACACATGTTCACACACAAACTCCATGGGATAGGCCTAAAACAAATATTTTCAAAATATTTTTCAATCAATTTTATTTCGGTTTTTTGATATTTTTCTGCATAAAGACGGTTTTACGTGGCGGGTATGTAGTAACTGTAGGGGGGCGTGCTTGTTTTCCGAACTCTTGACACCAAGGTTCATGAAACCTAAGGATAAGCAATGCGCATATATCCAATCAGACGCAGGACCCGGTTGCTTACCTAGAGAGTTCGGAAAGGAAATGAAACCCTAAGCTAAAGCGTACCACACCAAACGCCATACGAATCGCAACTTTATGTTTTTGAACGTGATCATGTCCTCTTTGTGATAAGGATATGGTTACACTCCTTAGGATGTTATACAAGTCATGGTGATTCATGCGACGTGTGACTCCGACCCTCCATGTTTTACAATGTGGTTTAACCGAAAGTCTGTCAAGTCGTGGTGATACATGAATACCCAGCTTTTGGTTTGATTTAATTTCGAATTTTGATTTTTGTGCTGGAACATAAGAGTCCATGGTGGTTCATGAAAACTCTAAGTTCCACAAAATGCTTATTTTATTTTTATAAGCTTTCATATTTAACAAACATTAACAAGAACTCTTACACCATACACAATTCTAAGACTCACGATTCTTGTTACACTTGTTCGCAGAATGGCCTCTCGTCACCTTAACCGTCGTCCTTCTGGAGCCTCTAGCCGTAAGATAACAGCCCAGATCGCCAAGCAAATGGCTGTTATGCTCCCGCAAATGGTGGCTCAAATGCACCAAACCATTGCAACCAATTCGAACGCAGCGACTTCGGGTTCAAACTCCAACTCATTTCGCTATAAGGCCTTCACCGATGCGAACCCTGATAAGTTCGATGGCTCTGAAGGTGCCACTGCCTACTGCAATGGTACCAAAGCATGGAGAGTACTTTCCTCCATATCGAATGTCCCAATGACAAGAAGACACGCTTTGCTTTGAGTGTCTTCGAGAAAAGAGCCCTAAACTGGTGGGTGCAAGAAAAATCCACCCGTTGTGCCGATGTAGCCATGGCCTTGCCATGGGAAGAACTTCAGGAAATTATGACTGATGAATTCTGTCCACCTAATGAACTTATGAATCTGGAAGTGGAATTTTGGAACCTTAAACAAGAGGGTGGTGATAACGTTGCCTACACTGCCCGCTTCAACGAACTTAGTATCCTGGTGCCACACCTTGTCACTCCTCTCTCTCATGGGATTAGCAAGTATATTCGGGGTCTACCAAGGCAAATCCAAGATTCAGTTCAAAGTAGTGCTCCTAAGACTCTTCGCGAGGCTATTGTTCTTGCTGCATCCTTGTCTAGCAACCACGTCATGGCAGGAACCCTCAAAATCAGCAAGAAGGCTACCGAGAAAACCGAGGCCGAACCTTCCAAAAAGGTCAAGGCCGAAGCCACACCCAAGCCAAACCACTACAACAACAACCACTCCAAGAAACGAAAGCAAAACTATGCCTTAACCCAACCAAACCCACCACAACTCCAATACCCACAAACCCAAACCCAAAACCTTCAAACTCTCCCTCCAAAGAAACCTTACCATGGTCCTCACCCGTTTTGCCAAATCTGTCAACGACACCATCAACCCGGCATCCCTTGCCGTCAATGCACCCATTGTGGCCGTTACGGACACCTGCTAGGTGCGTGTTTTAAATTCATGCGTACCCAACCAACCCTCGCCAAACCATCCCGTACTCCCCACACCTTCAACCAAAACCGTGTCTTAACCCAGGCTCAACCTATCGCTCAAGCTTACCCTACCCCTCGAGACTGTTTCAATTGTGGAGATCCTGGTCATTTCCGCAACGCGTGTCCTCGACTCGCATATCAGGTCCAAATGGTCGCTCAGCCGGTGTATCCTGCTAAAGCCTATCAAGTTGAAGCTTATCAAACCCCCGTTCTGCAGATCATGGCAAATCAAGTTGTTCAACTGGTTCAAGCTAATCAAGCCTCAACTTCTCAAGCTGCACCAGCCGTCCCCAATGCTCGTGGGAGGGCATTTGTGATCAATGCAAATCAAGCCCAACATAACAACGATGTGGTGAACGGTACGTTCTTGGTTAATAACGTCTATGCATCCCTTTTATTTGATACCGGCGCCGATATGAGTTTTGTGTCGTTCGATTTTGAGCCTATGCTTTCTTCGTCTTGTTCTAAGCTCGAAAATTCCTTTACGGTTGAAGTCGCAAACGATAAAACTATCTCGATTGATTCGGGTGATTTGTGGTTGCACCCTAAATCTCAACGACTATGATTTCTCCATTGAGATTATTCCTATGCAACTTGGGAGTTTCGATATCATAGTAGGCATGGACTTGTTAGCTCAACACCATGCCGAAATCGTTTGTTTTGAAAAGTATATTCGGATTCCTCTTGATGACAATCGGATTTTGCGCATTTTCAGTGAGAAGCCTTCCAGAGAGCTCAAACTTATGTCGTGTACCCAATCCCAAAAATACTTATGTAAAAAGTATGTGGCTTTCCTTGCCAACGTTGTGGAAAAGAAACCTGAAAAGAAGACAACAAAAGACATTTCGGTGGTTCGTAATTTTTCCGAAGTTTTCCCCGACGACGTTTCTGGTTTACCTCCTACTTGTGAAGTGGAATTTCGTATTGATCTCGTGCCTGGTGCGAATCCTGTCGCTAAAGCTCCCAATCGTCTCGCACCTACGGAAATGCAAGAACTAGCGAGTCAACTCCAAGAACTCTCTAACAAGGGTTTCATTCGCCCAAGTTCGTCACCTTGGGGCGCACCTGTTCTTTTCGTTAAAAAGAAGGACTTTTCCTTTCGAATGTGTATCGACTATCGTGAACTCAACAAACTCACGATTAAGAACCTTTACCCTTTGCCTAGAATTGACGACCTTTTCGATCAATTTCAAGGCGCATCTTGCTTTTCAAAAATAGACTTCGTTCGGGTTATCACCAATTGCGCGTTCATGAGGATGATATACCGAAAACCGCCTTTCGAACTCGCTAAAGTCATTACGAGTTTATGGCTATGTCGTTCGGCTTGACCAATGCACCTGCAGTATTTATGGACCTCATGAACTGTGACATCTGCCCTGATCCGACCCGACCCAGGTACCCGTTTCTCTGATCCGATCTCTTTCTTTTATGATTTAATATTCATTTATACTTATATTTTACCTTTAATAATAATATATATTTTCCTTCCCGCCTCTTTCTCTCTCTTTCTTTCCGCCGTCCCGTCCCTCTCCTTCTCTCTTTCCGCCTTCTTTTCCCTCTTGTCGCCGTCCCACCCTTAAGCCTTGTTTCCCTCTTTTTCTTCTAACTCTTTGCTTGTCCTTTGTTCCTTTCCGCCTAAGGTTGTCTGCGCAGCTCCACGCGCTAGACCCCTTACAAGGAATCCTGCGTGAAGACCACCTGTTTCAGCGATACGCGAGACGAACTCTTCTCGCAGCGCGCTAAGAATTGTAATTCTTCTCGCAGCGCGCTAAGAACGGTAGTTCTTCCCGCGACGCGCTAAGGGTTTGTAGTTCTTCTCGCAGCGCGCTAAGAATCGTAGTTCATCCCTCGACGCGCGAAGAATTATAGTTCTTCCCGCGGCGCGCTAGGAATTTTAGTTCCTCCCGCGGCGCGCTAAGGAATGTGATTCTTCCCGCGGCGCGCTTAGAAATGTAGTTCTTTCCGCGACGCGTTAAGGTTAGTTCTGTCTGCCTTCGCGCTCGCGCTCTCTTGACCTTCTGTGTCTGCCTTCGCGTCTTAGCCTTCTCGCGCTCAACCCTTTGAGTTTTCTTCTGTTTAATCTAGCCTTTTGCTTTTGTGTTGTCTTATCTTTTGAGCTATTGACCTAATCTGCTTTATGTCTGAAAAGTTACTTTCGGCGCAGCATGCGCACCAACCCCATTGGTTGACAGATAAAGTGACTGACATAATCTTTTGAGAATCTGCTTTTGCCATGCTTGACCAGTACCTTTTTCTGACCGCCCATGCCTTTTTTACTGTTCCCTGACAGCTTTATCTTGCCCCCTGCAGCTGCCATATCTTTTGATATCTTTTGCTTTTGGAATCTTTTACTTTTTGAGATCTTTTCCCCTTTTTCCGGATTTATGTCTCCTAGGGTTTTCCTATAAATAATAATAATATTTTCATAACACATCACACACAAACACTTAATCTCTCCTGTTCTCTTGCCCCTTGCTCTCTCTGCCGCCTCCCTCTCTGCCTCCGTCTTCCTCCCTGTTCTACCCTGCTTTTCCGGTAATATATATTATATATAATAATTTACTTATTAATTATGCTAACATATAATCAAGACTTAAAACAGATCGTTAAAACAATAATCTTTAATTATAGGTTAACTTGTGCTTGTTTAAAGTTGGTTCTTGCTTTATCTTACACCGCACCGATTATCAAGTGAGTAATCTCGTACCTAATCCCTTTTTGCTTTTAATGTTTTGGGATGTTCATGTGTTCATACAAACTTAGAGTCTTAAACTTGTTTATGAACTTTAGTCGCGCAGTATCCCATGTGTTGAGGACGTAGACTTGGCTGTTTATTTGTATGTGTGGATCATTAACCGTCTTGTCGGTCTATTCCGCAGTTTTCATGGTACCATTAGATGAACACGGGAGAACTATCGTTTATGATTTTCTCTTTTGTTTACACATGCACAGTTTGTTTTGTTTGTGAGCTCAATTGTGAGCACTGGCAGTCTTATGAATCTTAGAGTTGGTCCCGATCATATTACACCCTTGTTGAAAACCAGACATACACATGTTGCGCGCAGATTTATTGTTATCTATGTATTGTATTAAACTTGATTTCTCACCAACACGCAAGTGTTTGACGTTTTATTTTAACACATGTTCAGGTTTGCAGTAGCTGTTTTGGAGCTTGTTGACACGTAGGAAGTTTTCTTTATTTTTGACCTAGATTAAAATGTATCAAGACAAGTTATTGCTGTTCGAATATTATGATTTATAATATATTGATTTATGATGATTTATGTTATCTTATGTATACTTTGCGCGTGCGCGAATGAATGTATTTATTAAATATTGACACCCAATAGTGTCACGAGTAATGAAACAATATGTGGCGCCCCGATGTATAATCCGCCTTTGGTCGGGGTGTTACAGATTGGTATCAGAGCTTGTTGACTTTAGGATAGGTGGTTAGACGTAACGGCCTAGAATACCTAAGAGTCCCTTCTCGCGCATGAGAGAAATCTCATGTTTGCGCGCTTATTGTTGATTACTCGTTATTTATGAATATGCTCGCGCTTGCGCAGTATATGATTTTGTTTTATTTCGCGATATTTCGATTTTTTTTTTTTGTGAGTTTCGATTTTTATTGATTTTTCCTACATATTCGTTTGTTGGGATTTGAAAATCCGAAAAGTCATGGTGATACATGAATAGTTGATTTTTAATTCCCATTTACGATTATGTTCTGAGGTTGGAGACTTGAAAAGTCATGGTGATACATGAATTGTCAACTTTCAATACTCATTTTCTTGTGTATTTTATATTGAAGATTGAAAAGTCATGGTGATACATGAATCGTCAATCTCCAATACTCGTTTGCTCGTATATTTTAAATTGGGAATTCGGAAAGTCATGGTGATACATGAATTGTCGATTCTTGATTCGAATTTGTTACCTTTATTAAGTCTGCATTAAAGTCATTTATTTTACTTTAACTTTTGATAGTATCTAACTCTGCGAAACCAAGCTTTATAAGATTAAAACTTTGCGCTAAAACCAAGATATTAACTAAAATTAAAACTTTTATAGAATGCCTCCGCTATCTCGCCGATTTCAGAGAAGAGAAGCCTCGCGCATGCGTAGACAGCAACGTTCCCAGGAAATGGCCGCCGCGATAGCCCAAGCCTTGAGCCAAAATAATACCTCCAGTTATAACATTAAATCCTTCAACGCGGGTAACCCTCCAAAGTTCACAGGTCTTGAGGGAGCCACCGTGATGCTCCAGTGGCTTGAGAAGATAGAAAACACTTTCCTCCACACCCAATGCCCCTCAGACAGACGAACCCTGTATGCTTCCAGTGTCCTGGAATCCAGAGCGCTTACATGGTGGAATGGAGTAGCCCATGCGCGTGGCGCAGAAGCTGCTTCCAGCATACTCTGGGAGGAATTTAAGGATCTCTTGACGCGAGAATTCTGCCCTCCCAACGAAGTTAAGCGCCTGGAGGAGGAATTCTTGAACTTGAAGCAATACAGCGGTGAAGCGCGCGAGTACGCGACGCGCTTCCATGAACTAAGCCTGCTTGTCCCTCACCTTGTTACCCCTTCCCGCCGAGCCATAGAGAAATTCCTTGGGGGTCTCCCCATGGAAATTCAAGATTCTGTATGGGCCAGAAACCCAGTAACCCTCTCTGACGCCATCGAGTTGGCCGCTGTGCTCAGCGACAACCATGTCAGAGCAGGAACCCTGTTCCTGCGGGGAACAGAAAAGACCAAACTCACCAAGACTGCCCCTGAACCAACAGAAACCAAACCCGAACCCTCAAACCGTAACAACCTCAAGCGCAGGCGCAAGGCCTATGCGCTTACCAACCCGCCCATTGTCCAGCAACCCATTTACCAACCTCCAGTTTATGCGCCTAACCCTCTGTCAACCTACCCAGCACCTCCTGTAGTCCACAACTATGCCTTAACCAATCCAGCACTCCCTGCCCCGCCAACTAAGAAACCTTACACAGGAAACCACCCCTTTTGCCCAACCTGTAGATTTCACCACCCAACCCAAACCCCGTGTCGACTTTGTAACCAATGTGGCCGTACTGGTCACACTGCTGAGAACTGTAGAGTCATTCCCGCCAATCAAATTGCGCCAACACCACCAGTCTACCCGCAGAACCCACAACCAACCTACCAAAACCCACGACCCAGATCGTGCTTTAACTGCGGTGATCCCAGTCATTTCCGGAACGCGTGCCCGAGACTACAAGTGCAAATCACACAAGCAAATCCGGTGAACTAGATTTCGAACCAAGTGACGCGTGGACGAGCTTTTAACATAACCGCGCACCAAGCGCAAGCGAATAATGACGTAGTTAATGGTACATTTTTACTTAACGGATTTTATGCCTCTGTACTTTTTGATACTGGCGCCGATCGAAGTTTTATCTCTCGCGCCTTCGAGCAGAAGCTTGCGCGACCGCGCAGCGATTTAAAAGAAAAATTTTCAGTTGAATTGGCTAATGGTGAAACTGTTTTAATTAACTCGGTGATTAAAGATTGTACGCTTAACCTTAACGAAAACGATTTTCTGATTGACCTCATCCCTATGCCTCTTGGAAGCTTTGATGTTATCATTGGTATGGACTGGCTTTCGCATAATCGCGCCGAAGTTATTTGCGCCAAGAAGATGATTCGCATACCTCGAGAAAATGGTGATCTTCATATTTACGGCGATAAACCCTCCAGTGGTCTTAAACTTATGTCTTGCGCCGAAGCCCGAAGGCTCATGCGGAAGAAGTGTGTTGCATTCTTAGCCCATGTGGTCAAACCTGCTGAAGAGAAGAAGCTTCGCGATATCCCTGTTGTGCGTGATTTCCCTGAAGTTTTTCCTGATGATCTTCCTGGTATCCCTCCCGCTCGTGAAGTCGAGTTCCGTATTGATCTTGTCCCTGGTGCTTCCCCCGTAGCTAAATCTCCTTATCGTCTTGCACCCGCTGAGATGCAAGAATTGGCCAGCCAACTTCAAGAGTTGACTGCTAAAGGATTCATTCGCCCTAGCTCTTCGCCCTGGGGTGCTCCGGTGTTGTTCGTTAAAAATAAAGATGGATCGTTTCGCATGTGTATTGATTACCGCGAGTTGAACAAACTCACCATTAAGAACCGGTATCCCTTACCGCGTATTGACGACCTCTTTGATCAACTCCAAGGTGCCTCTAGATTGATCTCCGCTCTGGCTATCACCAGTTGCGCATCCGCGATGAAGATGTTCCGAAGACTGCTTTTCGAACTCGTTATGGCCATTTTGAATTCTTGGTCATGTCCTTCGGTTTAACCAACGCACCCGCCGTTTTCATGGATCTAATGAATCGGGTGTGTAGGCCTTTCTTGGATAAATTCGTGATTGTGTTTATCGATGATGTTCTGGTGTATTCTAAGACCAAGGCCGAGCACGAGCAACATCTTCGGTTGGTGTTGCAAAAGCTTAGAGTTGAGCAACTCTATGCTAAGCTTTCCAAGTGTGAATTCTGGTCTGATGAAGTACAGTTTCTTGGTCATGTTGTAAACAAGATGGGTATTCATGTCGACCCATCCAAGATTGAAGCAATCAAGAACTGGATCACGCCATCCTCTCCTTCCGAGATCCGTTCCTTTCTGGGCTTAGCTGGTTACTACCGGCGATTTATTTCGAACTTCTCAAAGATCGCTTTGCCTTTAACAGCTCTAACGCACAAAGGTAAACCGTATATTTGGGGCTCGAAGCAAGAAGAAGCCTTTCTGACGCTCAAGCGTTTGTTGTGTGAAGCTCCTGTCCTTGCGCTACCTGAGGGTAATGATGATTTTGTCGTGTATTGCGATGCATCCAACCAAGGTCTCGGTTGTGTTCTTATGCAACGAGGCAAGGTTATCGCTTGCGCATCAAGGCAACTCAAGGTTCATGAAAAGAATTATACAACTCACGATCTCGAACTTGGTGCAGTTGTTTTTGCCTTGAAGATCTGGAGACACTACCTTTATGGTACTAAGTGTATCCTTTACACCGACCATAAAAGCCTTCAGCATATCTTTGATCAAAAGGAACTTAACATGAGGCAACGCCGATGGAACGAACTCATCAGCGATTACGATTGTGAGATCCGGTATCATCCTGGTAAGGCTAATGTGGTAGCCGATGCGCTCAGCCGAAAACCCTGCCAGCTTAACTGTATTTTGCCGCGCACGCAGCTTCACTTCGCGCCGATTCAAAGCAACCTTGAATCGCGTATTCGTGACGCGCAGCGCGCATCCATCAGTAATGGTAACCTTCGCGCCGAGTTAGCGTGTGGCGCGGAAGCGCACTTTGTCCCTAATCTGAGTGGAATTCTCTGCTATCTCAATCGCATCTGGATTCCCTTTGATGAGAATCTTCGCGCTGATATCCTGAGTGAAGCGCACAAATCTCGTTATTCTATTCATCCTGGCACTGATAAGATGTACAAGGATTTGCGCATTACTTATTGGTGGCCCGGTATGAAGAAGGATATTGCTGTGTTCGTAGCTAGATGCCTGACTTGTTCTAAAGTAAAAGCTGAACACCAACGCCCATCTGGTTTGCTCGAACAACCAGAAATTCCTACGTGGAAATGGGAATGTGTAGCGATGGACTTTATTACCAAGTTACCTTTGACAGCAAGTAAACATGATAGCATTTGGGTAATAGTGGATCGTTTGACTAAGTCTGCTCACTTCCTGCCCATTCGTGAAAACTACCGTGTTGAGCATCTCGCGCAGCTTTATGTCAAGGAAATTGTCTGCCGCCATGGTACTCCTTTGAGCATCATATCCGATCGCGATGGCCGTTTTATATCTCGCTTTTGGAAATCTCTCCAATCTGCGCTAGGAACTCGCTTGGACATGAGTACGGCATATCATCCCCAGACTGACGGTCAGTCTGAGCGAACTATTCAGACTCTTGAGGATATGCTCCGATCTTGTGTTCTTGATTTTGGAGGTAATTGGGATTCGCACCTGCCTTTGATCGAGTTCTCTTATAATAACAGCTATCATTCCAGTATTGGTATGGCCCCATTTGAAGCACTTTACGGTCGTAAGTGCCGCTCCCCGATCTGCTGGAGCGAAGTGGGTGAAACTCAAATCACAGGACCCGAACTTGTTCAAGAGACAACCGATAAAATCGCCAAGATCCGTGATCATCTGCTGACTGCCAGAAGCCGACAGAAGAGTTACGCAGATCGTAGGCGGAAGCCTCTCGAATTTCAAGTTGGTGATCTTGTTCTCCTCAAAGTGTCGCCCTAGAAGGGTGTTGTCCGCTTTGGGAAGAAGGGTAAGCTTGCTCCTCGTTATGTTGGTCCATTCAAGATTCTCACGCGTGTGGGAAAAGTAGCCTACAGACTTGACCTGCCGCCCGCGCTCAGTAATGTGCATCCAACGTTCCATGTATCCAATCTCAAGAAGTGTTTAGCTGACGAGAACCTTCACATTCCACTTGATGAAGTTCAAGTTGATGAAACTATGCATTTCGTTGAGAAGCCTGTTGAGATTATGGATCGCGAGGTAAAGCAAACCAAGCGCAGTCGTATCCCTATCGTGAAAGTTCGCTGGGAGTCCAAGCGCGGAGCCGAGTTTACATGGGAAAGGGAAGATCAAATGAAGATCAAGTACCCGCACCTGTTCTCTGCGCAACCTACTTCGAGATAAATTTCGGGACGAAATTTCTTAAAGTAGGGGAGACTGTGACATCTGCCCCGATCCGACCCGACCCAGGTACCCGTTTCTCTGATCCGATCTCTTTCTTTTATGATTGAATATTCATTTATACTTATATTTTACCTTTAATAATAATATATATTTTCCTTCCCGCCTCTTTCTCTCTCTTTCTTTCCGCCGTCCCGTCCCTCTCCTTCTCTCTTTCCGCCTTCTTTTCCCTCTTGTCGCCGTCCCACCCTTAAGCCTTGTTTCCCTCTTTTTCTTCTAACTCTTTGCTTGTCCTTTGTTCCTTTCCGCCTAAGGTTGTCTGCGCAGCTCCACGCGCTAGACCCCTTACAAGGAATCCTGCGTGAAGACCACCTGTTTCAGCGATACGCGAGACGAACTCTTCTCGCAGCGCGCTAAGAATTGTAATTCTTCTCGCAGCGCGCTAAGAACGGTAGTTCTTCCCGCGACGCGCTAAGGGTTTGTAGTTCTTCTCGCAGCGCGCTAAGAATCGTAGTTCATCCCTCGACGCGCGAAGAATTATAGTTCTTCCCGCGGCGCGCTAGGAATTTTAGTTCCTCCCGCGGCGCGCTAAGGAATGTGATTCTTCCCGCGGCGCGCTTAGAAATGTAGTTCTTTCCGCGACGCGTTAAGGTTAGTTCTGTCTGCCTTCGCGCTCGCGCTCTCTTGACCTTCTGTGTCTGCCTTCGCGCCTTAGCCTTCTCGCGCTCAACCCTTTGAGTTTTCTTCTGTTTAATCTAGCCTTTTGCTTTTGTGTTGTCTTATCTTTTGAGCTATTGACCTAATCTGCTTTATGTCTGAAAAGTTACTTTCGGCGCAGCATGCGCACCAACCCCATTGGTTGACAGATAAAGTGACTGACATAATCTTTTGAGAATCTGCTTTTGCCATGCTTGACCAGTACCTTTTTCTGACCGCCCATGCCTTTTTTACTGTTCCCTGACAGCTTTATCTTGCCCCCTGCAGCTGCCATATCTTTTGATATCTTTTGCTTTTGGAATCTTTTACTTTTTGAGATCTTTTCCCCTTTTTCTGGATTTATGTCTCCTAGGGTTTTCCTATAAATAATAATAATATTTTCATAACACATCACACACAAACACTTAATCTCTCCTGTTCTCTTGCCCCTTGCTCTCTCTGCCGCCTCCCTCTCTGCCTCCGTCTTCCTCCCTGTTCTACCCTGCTTTTCCGGTAATATATATTATATATAATAATTTACTTATTAATTATGCTAACTTATAATCAAGACTTAAAACAGATCGTTAAAACAATAATCTTTAATTATAGGTTAACTTGTGCTTGTTTAAAGTTGGTTCTTGCTTTATCTTACACCGCACCGATTATCAAGTGAGTAATCTCGTACCTAATCCCTTTTTGCTTTTAATGTTTTGGGATGTTCATGTGTTCATACAAACTTAGAGTCTTAAACTTGTTTATGAACTTTAGTCGCGCAGTATCCCATGTGTTGAGGACGTAGACTTGGCTGTTTATTTGTATGTGTGGATCATTAACCGTCTTGTCGGTCTATTCCGCAGTTTTCATGGTACCATTAGATGAACACGGGAGAACTATCGTTTATGATTTTCTCTTTTGTTTACACATGCACAGTTTGTTTTGTTTGTGAGCTCAATTGTGAGCACTGGCAGTCTTATGAATCTTAGAGTTGGTCCCGATCAGATTACACCCTTGTTGAAAACCAGACATACACATGTTGCGCGCAGATTTATTGTTATCTATGTATTGTATTAAACTTGATTTCTCACCAACACGCAAGTGTTTGACGTTTTATTTTAACACATGTTCAGGTTTGCAGTAGCTGTTTTGGAGCTTGTTGACACGTAGGAAGTTTTCTTTATTTTTGACCTAGATTAAAATGTATCAAGACAAGTTATTGCTGTTCGAATATTATGATTTATAATATATTGATTTATGATGATTTATGTTATCTTATGTATACTTTGCGCGTGCGCGAATGAATGTATTTATTAAATATTGACACCCAATAGTGTCACGAGTAATGAAACAATATGTGGCGCCCCGATGTATAATCCGCCTTTGGTCGGGGTGTTACATGAACCGCGTGTGCAAGCCTTATCTTTATAAGTTCGTGATCGTGTTCGTCGAGGACATTCTCATTTACTCGAAATCTAAAAGTTGAGCATGAAAAGAATCTGCATGATATCCTCGAATTATTGAAGAAAGAACAACTTTTTACCAAGTTTTCCAAGTGCGAGTTCTAGTTAAACGAAGTCCAATTCCTTGGCCACTTCGTTAACGAAAAAGGCATTCATGTCGATCCCGTTAAAATCGAAGCTGTTAAAAATTGGAAGACTTCGACTTCATCCACGGAAGTTCGATCCTTTCTTGTTCTTGCCGGTTATTACCGCCGTTTCATTTTCAACTTTTCCAAGATTGCTTTGCCTATCACCGCCTTAACTCATAAGGGTAAACCTTATGAGTGGGGGGCTAAGCAAGAGGAAGCCTTTCAAACCTTAAAGCGTATGCTTTGCGGCGCTTCTATCATGGCCCTTCCCGAAGGAAACGAGGATTTTGTTGTCTATTGTGATGCCTCGAATCAAGGTCTCGGATGCGTTCTCATGCAACGAGGCAAGGTTATCGCCTATGCGTCACGACAACTTAAGGTTCACGAGAAGAATTATACGACACACGACCTTGAGCTTGGTGCTGTTGTATTCGCGTTGAAAATATGGAGACACTATTTGTATGGAACGAAATGTGTGGTATTCACCGACCACAAGAGCCTCCAACACATTTTCGACCAAAAGGATTTAAATATTAGGCAACGACGATGGGCCGAACTCCTTAGCGACTACGATTGTGAAATACGTTACCATCCCGGTAAAGCAAACGTAGTGGCTAATGCCCTCAGTCGCAAAACCCATGTTAAGAGCATTCTTCTCCAAAGCGTTATTATTCCAACCGACCTTTAGCTACGTATCTTTGAAGCCCAACACATCTCGGTTACCGAAGGCAATATGTACAAAGAGATGTCGTGTGGTGCTGAACTCCAACTCGAAACCAAGCGTGATGGTTTGCTTTACTTTCTTAATCGTCTTTGGGTCCCATATCGTGACAATCTTCACACAGTTATCATGGACGAAACTCACAAGTCTTGATTCTGTCCACCCCGGTGCAGATAAGATGTAATTCGACCTTCGAACTACTTTCTAGTGGCCCGGCATGAAGAAAGATATCGCTATCTACGTTGGGAAATATCTAACATGTGCCAAAGTAAAAGCCGTGCATCAAAAACCTTCCGGTTTGCTCGTGCAACCTGTTATTCCAGTTTGGAAGTGGGAAAACATTGCGATGGACTTCGTCAAAAAACTTCCAACCACAAAAAGGCAGCATGATAGTATTTGGGTAATCGTCGATCGATTAACCAAGTCAGCATATTTCATTCCCATTCGAGAGAAACTTCCAATCAATCAGCTCGCTCAAATCTATGTCAACGAGATTGTTTGTCGCTGTAACATCTGCCCTGATCCGACCCGACCCAGGTACCCGTTTCTCTGACCCGATCCATTTCTTTTATGATTTAATATTTATTTATACTTATACTTTATTTTTAATAATAATAATATATTTTCCTTCCCGCCTCTCTCTCTCTCTCTCTTTCTTTCCGCCGTCCCGTCCCTCTTCTTCTCTCTTTCCGCCTTCTTTTCCCTCTTGTCGCCGTCCCGCCCTTAAGCCTTGTTTCCCTCGTTTTCTTCTAACTCTTTGCTTGTCCTTTGTTCCTTTCCGCCTAAGGTTGTCTGCGCAGCTCCACGCGCCAGACTCCTTTCAAGGAAGCCTGCGTGAAGACCATCTGTTCCAGCGATACGCGAGACAAACTCTTCTCGCAGCGCGCTAAGAATTGTAATTCTTCTCGCAGCGCGCGAAGAACGGTAGTTCTTCCCGTGACGCGCTAAGGATTTGTAGTTCTTCTCGCAGCGCGCTAAGAATCGTAGTTCATCCCTCGACGCGCGAAGAATTATAGTTCTTCCCGCGGCGCGCTAGGAATTATAGTTCCTCCCGCGGCGCGCTAAGAAATGTGATTCTTCCCGCGGCGCGCCTTAGCCTTCTCGCGCTAAACCCTTTGAGTTTTCTTCTGTTGAATCTAGCCGTTTGCTTTTGTGTTGTCTTATCTTTTGAGCTGTTGACCTAATCTGCTTTATGTCTGAAAAGTTACTTTCGGCGCAGCATGCGCACCAACCCCATTGGTTGGCAGAAAAAGTGACTGACATTATCTTTTGAGATCTGCTTTTTCCATGCTTGACCAGTACCTTTATCTGACCCGCCCATGCCTGTTTACTGTTCCCTGACAGCTTTATCTTGCCCCCTGCAGCTGCCATATCTTTTGATATCTTTTGCTTTTGGAATCTTTTGCTTTTTGAGATCTTTTTCCCCTTTTCTAGGGATTGTGTTCCCTAGGGTTTCCCTATAAATAATAATGTTATTTTTCTTAACACTACACACACAAACACTTATTATCTTTCTCTTCCTTTGCTCTCTGCCGATTGTCCTTCTGCCGCCTCCTCTCTTGCCTCCGTTTTCTCCTCTCCTCTGCCCTGATTTTCGGTAATATATTATATATAATAATTTACTTATTAATTATGCTAACTTATAATCAAGACTTAAATCAATTCATTAAAACAATAATCTTATTTATAGGTTAACTTGTGCTTGTTTAAAGTTGGTTCTTGCTTTATCTTACACCGCATCGTTTATCAAGTGAGTAATCTCGTACCTAATCCCTTTTTGCTTTTAATGTTTTGGGATGTTCATGTGTTCATACAAACTTAGAGTCTTAAACTTGTTTATGAACTTTAGTCGCGCAGTATCCCATGTGTTGAGGACGTAGACTTGGCTGTTTATTTGTATGTGTGGATCATTAACCGTCTTGTCGGTCTATTCCGCAGTTTTCATGGTACCATTAGATGAACACGGGAGAACTATCGTTTATGATTTTCTCTTTTGTTTGCACATACACAGTTTGTCTTGTTTGTGAGCTCAATTGTGAGCACTGGCAGTCTTATGAATCTTAGAGTTGGTCCCGATCAGATTACACCCTTGTTGAAAACCAGACATACACATGTTGCGCGCAGATTTATTGTTATCTATGTATTGTATTAAACTTGATTTCTCACCAACACGCAAGTGTTTGACGTTTATTTTAACACATGTTCAGGTTTGCTGTAGCTGTTCTGAAGCTTGTGGACACGTAGGACGTTTTTACTTTTGGACCTAGATTAAAATGTATCAAGACAAGTTATTGCTGTTCGAATATTATGATTTATAATATATTGATTTTTAATGATCTATGTTTACCCTGCGCGTGCGCGAATGAATGTATTTATTAAATATTGACACCCAATAGTGTCACGAGTAATGAAACAATATGTGGCGCCCCGATGTATAATCCGCCTTTGGTCGGGGTGTTACAGATTGGTATCAGAGCTCGTTGACTTTAGGATAGGTGGTTAGACGTAACGGCCTAGAATACCTAAGAGTCCCTTCTCGCGCATGAGAGAAATCTCATGTTTGCGCGCTTATTAGTAATTACTCGTTATTCATGAATATGCTCGCGCTTGCGCAGTATATGATTTTATGTTTTATTTCGCGATATTTCGATTTTTGTTGAATTTCGATTTTTATTGATTTTACTTACATATTCGTTTGTTGGATTTGAAAATCCGAAAAGTCATGGTGATACATGAATAGTTGATTTTCAATTTCCCTTTACGATTATGTTCTGAGGTTGGAGACTTGAAAAGTCATGGTGATACATGAATTGTCAACCTCCAATACTCATTTTCTTGTATGTTTTATATTGAAGATTGAAAAGTCATGGTGATACATGAATCGTCAATCTCCAATACTCGTTTGCTCGTATATTTTAAATTGGGAATTCGGAAAGTCATGGTGATACATGAATTGTCGATTCTTGATTCGAATTTGTTACCTTTATTAAGTCTGCATTTAGGGTCATTTATTTTACTTTAACTTTTGACAGTAACTGACTCCGCGAAACCAAGCTTTATAAGATTAAAACTTTGCGCTAAAATCAAGATATTAACTAAAATTAAAATTTTTATAGAATGCCTCCGCTATCTCGCCGATTTCAGAGAAGAGAAGCCTCGCGCATGCGTAGACAGCAACGTTCCCAGGAAATGGCCGCCGCAATAGCCCAAGCTTTGAGCCAAAACAATACCAACACCTCTAGTTATAACATTAAATCCTTTAACGCGGGTAACCCTCCAAAGTTCACAGGCCTTGAAGGAGCCACCGTGATGCTCCAGTGGCTTGAGAAAATAGAAAACACTTTCCTCCACACCCAATGCCCCTCAGACAGACGAACCCTATATGCTTCCAGTGTCCTGGAATCCAGAGCGCTTACATGGTGGAATGGAGTAGCTCATGCGCGTGGCGCAGAAGCTGCTTCCAGCATGCTCTGGGAGGAATTTAAGGATCTCTTGACGCGATAATTCTGCCCTCCCAACGAAGTTAAGCGCCTGGAGGAGGAATTTTGGAACTTGAAGCAATACAGCGGTGAAGCGCGCGAGTACGCGACGCGCTTCCATGAACTAAGCCTGCTTGTCCCTCACCTTGTTACCCCTTCACGCCGAGCCATAGAGAAATTCCTTGGGGGTCTCCCCATGGAAATTCAAGATTCTGTATGGGACAGAAACCCAGTTACCCTCTCTGACGCCATCGAGTTGGCCGCTGTGCTCAGCGACAACCATGTCAGAGCAGGAACCCTGTTCCTGCGAGGAACTGAGAAGACCAAACTCACCAAGACTGCCCCTGAACCAACAGAAACCAAACCAGAACCCTCAAACCGTAACAACCTCAAGCGCAGGCGCAAGGCCTATGCGCTTACCAACCCGCCCATTGCCCAGCAACCCATCTACCAACCTCCAGTTTATGCGCCTAACCCACTGTCAACCTACCCAACACCTCCTGTAGTCCATAACTATGCCTTAACCAATCCCGCACTCCCTGCCCCGCCACTTAAGAAACCTTACACAGGAAACCACCCCTTTTGCCCAACCTGTAGATTTCACCACCCAACCCAAACCCCGTGTCGACTTTGTACCCGATGTGGCCGCGCTGGTCACCTTGCAGAAAACTGTAGAGTCCTTCTCGCCAACCCAATTGCGCCAACACCACCAGTCTACCCGCAGAACCCACAACCAACCTACCAAAACCCACGACCCAGATCGTGCTTTAACTGCGGTGATCCCAGTCATTTCCGGAACGCGTGCCCGAGACTACAAGTTCAGATTACGCAGGCGAATCCGGTGAACCAGATTTCAAACCAAGTGACGCGTGGACGAGCTTTTAACATAACCGCGCACCAAGCGCAAGCGAATAATGACGTAGTTAATGGTACATTTTTGCTTAACGGATTTTATGCTTCTGTACTTTTTGATACTGGCGCCGATCGAAGTTTTATTTCTCGCGCGTTTGAACAGAAGCTTGCGCGACCGCGCAATGATTTAAAAGAAGATTTTTCAGTTGAATTGGCTAATGGCGAAACTATTTTAATAAACTCAGTGATTAAAGATTGCACGCTTAACCTTAACGAAAACGATTTTCTGATTGACCTCATCCCCATGCCTCTTGGAAGCTTGGATGTTATCATTGGTATGGACTGGCTTTCGAAGAATCGCGCCGAAGTTATTTGCGCCAAGAAGTTGATTCGCATTCCTCGAGAAAATGGTGATCTTCACATCTACGGCGAAAAACCCTCCCGCGGTCTTAAACTTATGTCTTGCGCCGAAGCCCAAAGACTCATGCGGAAGGAGTGTATTGCATTTCTAGCCCATGTGGTCAAACCTGCTGAAGAAAAGTTGAAGCTTCGCGATATCCCTGTTGTGCGCGATTTTCCTGAAGTTTTTCCTGATGATCTTCCTGGTATCCCTCCCGCTCGTGAAGTCGAGTTCCGTATTGATCTTGTCCCTGGTGCTTCCCCCGTAGCTAAATCTCCTTACCGTCTTGCGCCCGCTGAGATGCAAGAATTGGCAAGCCAACTTCAAGAGTTGACTGCTAAAGGATTCATTCGCCCTAGCTCTTCGCCCTGGGGTGCTCCGGTGTTGTTCGTTAAAAAGAAAGATGGATCGTTTCGCATGTGTATTGATTACCGCGAGTTGAACAAACACACCATTAAAAACCGGTATCCCTTACCGCGTATTGACGACCTCTTTGATCAACTCCAAGGTGCCTCTTGTTTCTCGAAGATTGATCTCCGCTCTGGCTATCACCAGTTGCGCATCCGCGATGAAGATGTTCCGAAGACTGCTTTTCGAACTCGTTATGGCCATTTTGAATTCTTGGTCATGTCCTTCGGTTTAACCAACGCACCCGCCGTTTTCATGGATCTAATGAATCGGGTGTGTAGGCCTTTCTTGGATAAATTCGTGATTGTGTTTATCGATGACGTTCTGATTTATTCTAAGACCAAGGCCGAGCATGAGCAACATCTCCGATTGGTATTGCAAAAGCTTAGAACCGAGCAGCTCTATGCTAAGCTTTCCAAGTGTGAATTCTGGTCTGATGAAGTACAGTTTCTTGGCCATGTTGTGAACAAGATGGGTATTCATGTCGACCCATCCAAAATTGAAGCAATCAAGAACTGGATTACGCCGACCACTCCTACCGAGATCCGTTCCTTTCTGGGCTTAGCTGGTTACTACCGGCGATTTATTTCGAACTTCTCAAAGATCGCTTTGCCTTTAACAGCTCTAACGCACAAAGGTAAACCGTATATTTGGGGCTCGAAGCAAGAAGAAGCTTTTCTAACGCTCAAGCGTTTGTTGTGTGAAGCTCCTGTCCTTGCGCTACCTGAGGGTAATGATGATTTTGTCGTGTACTGCGATGCCTCCAACCAAGGTCTCGGTTGTGTTCTTATGCAACGAGGCAAGGTTATCGCTTACGCATCAAGGCAACTTAAGGTTCACGAGAAGAATTATACAACTCACGACCTCGAACTAGGCGCAGTTGTTTTTGCCTTGAAGATCTGGAGACACTACCTTTATGGTACTAAGTGTATCCTCTACACTGACCATAAAAGCCTTCAGCATATCTTTGATCAAAAGGAACTCAACATGAGGCAACGCCGATGGAACGAACTTATCAGTGATTACGATTGTGAGATCCGGTATCATCCTGGTAAGGCTAATGTGGTAGCCGATGCGCTCAGCCGAAAACCCTGCCAACTTAACTGTATTTTGCCGCGCACCCAGCTTCACTTCGCGCCGATTCAAAGCAACCTTGAATCGCGTATTCGTGACGCGCAGCGCGCATCCATCAGTAATGGTAACCTTCGCGCCGAGTTAGCGTGTGGCGCGGAAGCACTCTTTGTCCCTAATCTGAGTGGAATTCTCTGCTATCTTAATCGCATCTGGATTCCCTTTGATGAGAATCTTCGCGCTGATATCCTGAGTGAAGCACACAAATCTCGGTATTCCGTTCATCCTGGCGCTGATAAGATGTACAAGGATTTGCGCATTACTTATTGGTGGCCCGGTATGAAGAAGGATATTGCTGTGTTCGTAGCTAAATGCCTGACTTGTTCTAAGGTAAAAGCTGAACACCAACGCCCATCTGGTTTGCTCGAACAACCAGAAATTCCTACGTGGAAATGGGAATGTGTAGCGATGGACTTTATTACCAAGTTACCTTTGACAGCAAGCAAACATGATAGCATTTGGGTAATAGTGGATCGTTTGACTAAGTCTGCTCACTTCCTGCCCATTCGTGAAAACTACCGTGTTGAGCATCTCGCGCAGCTTTATGTCAAGGAAATTGTCTGCCGCCATGGTACTCCTTTGAGCATCATATCCGATCGCGATGGCCGTTTTATATCTCGCTTTTGGAAATCTCTCCAATCTGCGCTAGGAACTCGCTTGGACATGAGTACGGCATATCATCCCCAGACTGACGGTCAGTCTGAGCGAACTATTCAGACTCTTGAGGATATGCTCCGATCTTGTGTTCTTGATTTTGGAGGTAATTGGGATTCACACCTGCCTTTGATTGAGTTCTCTTATAATAACAGCTATCATTCCAGTATTGGTATGGCCCCATTTGAAGCACTTTACGGTCGTAAGTGCCGCTCCCCGATTTGTTGGAGCGATGTGGGAGAAACTCAAATCACAGGACCCGAACTTGTTCAAGAGACAACCGATAAAATCGCCAAGATCCGTGATCATCTGCTGACTGCCAGAAGCCGACAGAAGAGTTACGCAGATCGTAGGCGGAAGCCTCTCGAATTTCAAGTTGGTGATCTTGTTCTCCTCAAAGTGTCACCTTGGAAAGGTGTTGTCCGCTTTGGGAAGAAGGGTAAGCTTGCTCCTCGTTATGTTGGTCCATTCAAGATTCTCGCGCGTGTAGGAAAAGTTGCCTACAGACTTGACCTGCCGCCCGCGCTCAGTAATGTGCATCCAACGTTCCATGTATCCAATCTCAAGAAGTGTTTAGCTGACGAGAACCTTCACATTCCACTTGATGAAGTTCAAGTTGATGAAACTATGCATTTCGTTGAGAAGCCTGTTGAGATTATGGATCGCGAGGTAAAGCAAACCAAGCGCAGTCGTATCCCTATCGTGAAAGTTCGCTGGGAGTCCAAGCGCGGAGCCGAGTTTACATGGGAAAGGGAAGATCAAATGAAGATCAAGTACCCGCACCTGTTCTCTGCGCAACCTACTTCGAGATAAATTTCGGGACGAAATTTCTTAAAGTAGGGGAGACTGTAACATCTGCCCTGATCCGACCCGACCCAGGTACCCGTTTCTCTGACCCGATCCCTTTCTTTTATGATTTAATATTTATTTATACTTATACTTTATTTTTAATAATAATAATATATTTTCCTTCCCGCCTCTCTCTCTCTCTCTCTTTCTTTCCGCCGTCCCGTCCCTCTTCTTCTCTCTTTCCGCCTTCTTTTCCCTCTTGTCGCCGTCCCGCCCTTAAGCCTTGTTTCCCTCTTTTTCTTCTAACTCTTTGCTTGTCCTTTGTTCCTTTCCGCCTAAGGTTGTCTGCGCAGCTCCACGCGCCAGACTCCTTTCAAGGAAGCCTGCGTGAAGACCATCTGTTCCAGCGATACGCGAGACGAACTCTTCTCGCAGCGCGCTAAGAATTGTAATTCTTCTCGCAGCGCGCGAAGAACGGTAGTTCTTCCCGCGACGCGCTAAGGATTTGTAGTTCTTCTCGCAGCGCGCTAAGAATCGTAGTTCATCCCTCGACGCGCGAAGAATTATAGTTCTTCCCGCGGCGCGCTAGGAATTATAGTTCCTCCCGCGGCGCGCTAAGAAATGTGATTCTTCCCGCGGCGCGCCTTAGCCTTCTCGCGCTAAACCCTTTGAGTTTTCTTCTGTTGAATCTAGCCGTTTGCTTTTGTGTTGTCTTATCTTTTGAGCTGTTGACCTAATCTGCTTTATGTCTGAAAAGTTACTTTCGGCGCAGCATGCGCACCAACCCCATTGGTTGGCAGAAAAAGTGACTGACATTATCTTTTGAGATCTGCTTTTTCCATGCTTGACCAGTACCTTTATCTGACCCGCCCATGCCTGTTTACTGTTCCCTGACAGCTTTATCTTGCCCCCTGTAGCTGCCATATCTTTTGATATCTTTTGCTTTTGGAATCTTTTGCTTTTTGAGATCTTTTTCCCCTTTTCTAGGGATTGTGTTCCCTAGGGTTTCCCTATAAATAATAATGTTATTTTTCTTAACACTACACACACAAACACTTATTATCTTTCTCTTCCTTTGCTCTCTGCCGATTGTCCTTCTGCCGCCTCCTCTCTTGCCTCCGTTTTCTCCTCTCCTCTGCCCTGATTTTCGGTAATATATTATATATAATAATTTACTTATTAATTATGCTAACTTATAATCAAGACTTAAATCAATTCATTAAAACAATAATCTTATTTATAGGTTAACTTGTGCTTGTTTAAAGTTGGTTCTTGCTTTATCTTACACCGCATCGTTTATCAAGTGAGTAATCTCGTACCTAATCCCTTTTTGCTTTTAATGTTTTGGGATGTTCATGTGTTCATACAAACTTAGAGTCTTAAACTTGTTTATGAACTTTAGTCGCGCAGTATCCCATGTGTTGAGGACGTAGACTTGGCTGTTTATTTGTATGTGTGGATCATTAACCGTCTTGTCGGTCTATTCCGCAGTTTTCATGGTACCATTAGATGAACACGGGAGAACTATCGTTTATGATTTTCTCTTTTGTTTGCACATACACAGTTTGTCTTGTTTGTGAGCTCAATTGTGAGCACTGGCAGTCTTATGAATCTTAGAGTTGGTCCCGATCAGATTACACCCTTGTTGAAAACCAGACATACACATGTTGCGCGCAGATTTATTGTTATCTATGTATTGTATTAAACTTGATTTCTCACCAACACGCAAGTGTTTGACGTTTATTTTAACACATGTTCAGGTTTGCTGTAGCTGTTCTGAAGCTTGTGGACACGTAGGACGTTTTTACTTTTGGACCTAGATTAAAATGTATCAAGACAAGTTATTGCTGTTCGAATATTATGATTTATAATATATTGATTTTTAATGATCTATGTTTACCCTGCGCGTGCGCGAATGAATGTATTTATTAAATATTGACACCCAATAGTGTCACGAGTAATGAAACAATATGTGGCGCCCCGATGTATAATCCGCCTTTGGTCGGGGTGTTACAGTCGCCATGGTATACCTTTGAGTATCATCTCCGACCGTGATGGTCGTTTTGTGTCCCACTTTTGGAAATCGCTTCAAACCGCTTTGGGAACCCACCTTGATCTTAGCACCGCTTATCATCCTCAAACGGATGGCCAATCGGAACAAACCATTCAAACCCTTGAAGATATGCTAAGAACTTGTGTACTTGACTTTGGTGGTAATTGGGACACTCATCTTCCGTTGATTGAGTTTTATTACAACAATAGTTACCACTCAAGCATTAAAATGGCTCCATTAGAAGCACTCTACGCCCGCAAATGTTGTTCTCCTATTTGTTGGAACGAGATCGGTGAATCCCAGCTCACCGGACACGAAATGGTACAAGAGACCACCGACAAAATTGCTCAAATCCGTAATAACCTGCTCGCTGCTAGAAGTCGCCAAAAGTCTTACGCTGATAAGCGATGACGACCCTTGGATTTCGAAGTTGATGACCTTGTTCTTCTCAAAGTTTCACCTTGGAAAGGAGTTGTCCGTTTCGATATGAAGGGTAAACTAGCACCTCGTTGTGGGTCCATTTAGGATTCTTGAACGAATCGAAGACGTAGCCTATCGCCTCGAGCTTCCGCAAAAATTTCAAGGCATTCATCCCGTGTTTCATGTTTCAAATCTTCGAAAGTGTTTAGCTTATGAGAACCTTCATATCCCTCTCGATAAAGTGTGCATCGATAAGACAATGCACTTCGTTGAGAGACTGGTGGAAATAATAGATCGAATAGATAAGGAAACCAAGCGTAGCCGAATCCCTTTGGTCAATGTTCGTTGGGAATCTAAGCGCGGTGCAGAATTCATTTGGAAACGTGAAGACCAAATGAGGACTAAGTATCCGCATCTTTTCTCTACGGATGTTAATTCCTAATTTCGGGACGGAATTTCCTAAAAGTTGGGAATGCTGTGACATTTGTCGATTTTCGAATTTTAAAATTTTTTTTCGCTTTTATTACACTTATGTAACCGAATCCTCGTAATTAATAAAATCGTGAATTTTTATTGGTTATATTATGTTATTTACATTTAATGTATATATCAAGTGCATTTTAGCACCTTCTCCTTTGTGTTTACAACTTTTGATAACCAAGCCAAACCCGAGGGACCAAATTGCAAATACCCAAACCATTTTCCCTCCCTTTCTCCCTTTCCCCGTCATTGCCGACGACCCCCACCCCCTTTCCATATTTTTGATTCAATTGACCCGAAAAATCCGGAGTTTATAAATGCTTAACCTCCACGCCAGTCGTCCTTATGGAAATAACGAGTAACGGACAGCCAAGACGAATCAATTATAATCAAAATCTTTAACTCGAGCTGCGGACTGATTTTGGCCTCTTAACCCCATAAATACTCAACCAAAACACAATTAACTTGTCCCTCACACTCTCTAGCATTCTGCGAACCTAAGCCCCATCCTAATTGCGTCGTTGAATTAGTTCTGGACCACGTTTGATTTCATCTTACGGCCGAAACCCTAACCAGCCGTTCTCTTACAATTCGTAATCTTTTCAGGTAACTATTATATGGGTTATGATCGGTTTTTGGCGATTGTTAAAACCCCTTTGTCAATTTTAGTCGACAGAGGGTACAAGACCTTCAATTGGGATTATACCAAATTAGGGTTTATATGAATTGGGGCTTTTGTTTGAACTAATGGTTATATATTTTCGTTTCTGCTTCAATAAACAAGTTAAGGTACTGGTCCAGTGGCTAGTGCACATGAAACCAACGTTAAACCCGGCTAGGGGGCGCAGGTTCGAACCTCCCCTGGTCCGGTTTTTAAGCTTTTTATTTATTTTGTTTTATTTTTCTTATTTTATTAAACCATACTAATTAGACTTATATTGGTATTAAACTTATATATTATGCTCGTTTAAAAGAACCGAAACCTAATAAAGTCCTAAAATAATTTTTCATATACATATATATATATATATACACACACACACATATAAAAATATTTAATCATTTATATATCTATACTCTTTATACCTAAATAATAATAATAATAATAACAATAATAATAATAATAATAATAATAATAATAATAATAATAAATGTGTTACTTCTCTTTGTTAAAGCTATTAAAATGGATTACATAAAATGTTTTTTTTATAGGTAAATCGACATTTATATTATAAATGGTTTTCCTTTAATAATCAAATATGACGTTTTGTTCTTTTTCTAATAATTTAAAATTAATAAAATTTGATTACACTTATATCAATAATCTATAAAATACATCTAATACGTTAACGACCCCAAATCCGCAATAAACCCATCCCTTTGTGTCTCGCTCGTTACCTTGGTGTAAGTATTTATTTTATTTACGCCTTAATAATTAGGACAAATTGTCGGGAACTCTCACAGGACCAACTAGTTTACTCTAATCTTAACCGTTTTCTCGTACCGTATTCCGCATTCCAAGTGAGTTCTTCATAACCCCATTTTAACGTTTTATAATATTTTGGGGGTAGCACGTCACAAGTTTTTCTTTCGTTAGTTATGTGCTTGTTTACAAACCGATTCACTTATATCGTACATGTTAATATTATTCGTGCATAATGTTTATGAACATACGTGAACTTGCTAGCAACGTGTTTATTGTTTTATGGTGGAAGTTACACAAACACAAACGCATACACATAGTGGGAGGGTCTGACGGTACGTACCCGCGCCGTCTAACGTTACGACTTCAGTTGTTTACGTAATGTGGTTCTCATTTCGCCGACTTCAACGACTTCGGCTAAATGAACGGGAGGAAGACACTATTTGATTTCATTTACTTTACGCTTGAATACTTATTGCATTACGATTGTTTAATCGCAAGTTTTATATATATATGTGTGTGTGTGTGTGTGTACGCAAAAACTTATGAAAACTCTCCAACATAATTGTTGACAAAATATATTATTTTCAACGTGTTACAGGTTGAACCGATGGTGTGCTAAGGACGAAGATCATTAGTTTGCCTTAGGGTATTTGAAATAAAGAACTTGTTTACGTTTTCGATGAAGTGTTATTGTTTTCTTTTATTTATGAACAATGTGTGTATTTTTGATGATATGAAATGAATTAAATATAATTAATGTCGCTTTAATAGCGTTACGAGCTTATGAATGATCTGTACATTACACCCGGCCGTATTCCGCTTAAAGCCGGGGTGTTATAGATTGGTATCAGAGTCGTAACTATAAGATAGGTGGTTAAACGTATCGGCCTTGTATAGTTATAGTTTATTTTAGGGCCCAAACTGCATAAATACTCTATGTGCTAGGGGCCCGCACTTACATTAAAGTTTCATTCATACGCTCGAATTTATAACATTTCATAGCGTCTCCTGTACACATGTTCACACACAAACTCCATGGGATAGGCCTAAAACAAATATTTTCAAAATATTTTTCAATCAATTTTATTTCGGTTTTTTGATATTTTTCTGCATAAAGACGGTTTTACGTGGCGGGTATGTAGTAACTGTAGGGGGACGTGCTTGTTTTCCGACACAATTCAAAGCCCTTGATTCTCAGCAATACAGTTGTTCAAAAACTAAATTCAAAGTGTAAGTTTGAGTGTGAAAATTTATTGTGATAATATATCATCAATAAGGTTGGTTGATGTGCTAAAAGTGGTCTAATAATTATTAACTAAATTACGCTAATCTAGACACTAAGTAATACTCTAGACTCTCTAAAACTCGACTAAACTACTAACCGGCAAGTGAACCGATCGACTCTAGTAAAGCTAAGTAAGTCCGCATATCGAACCCACGAGACTCTTTAAACTACGTTTATTAGTTAATTAGACTCAACTACAGACACGATTTATTTATTTATATTTGTTTAAGGGGGATTTTTAATTAAAATACTAATTTAAAACTATTATTAAAAAAACTAATTTAATAAAACAATTAAATTAAACGAGAACATAGGTTTGGTTGATTTTAATCAGATGATAATAAGAAACTACCTAGGCTAGAACCCCCTAAGTTTCAGTTGTCAATTAACCGGGAAAATATTTGGTTATGGAACTGAGATCGTAAAATAGATAATTAAAAGAAAACCCGAATAGGACCCCTGACCCTTCTCAAAAACGCACATCAGTTTTAAGAATCAAGTTTCCTTACGGTCACATAATTAATTATGAACTAGTTCCTTTATACCAAATCCTTCCTTACAGCGCGGAAATCAAAGGCAATTTAATATATTTAATTGATTCAATAGACAACAATAAATAATCAAACATAGACGGACTCCTTACGAAGAACTAAATCTAGTAAGATTAAATAATAAAGATCTATCAATAACCTAGCACCTTACAGCTATTTAGGTTAGCAGCACACTTAGGTTTATTTAATTAATAATATTATTCCTATGATCTTAATGCATATCAATCATAAAATAGTCAAAGACACAAATTAGATGACCTAATAGCAACCAATCATAATGACAAACAATAATCAAGGCAACTATGGAATAATAAAACTCAATAAACAACCCTAAGTATCCATATGCATCAATTTAATATAATTAAACCTTTTACTAAATCATAAAACCATAACGATAAATAAATCCCAAATCAAATCACAATGTCAAAGTAGGTTCATAATAAGCTTAGGCAGTCTATAATGTTTAGCCTAGCATCATAAATTTAAAAGAAACAATCATGCAAGAATTCATGGTGTAAGATAAACGAAAGGTTAAAGGTGATAAAACCCGTGATCTTCGTTCTTGAATGATAAGCACATCACCGTATGATTCCAAGCCTCCAAAAACCCCCAAAAGATCTCCTCTTGAGCTCCAAATTCGTCCCAAAACGGCTAGGGTACTCAGGTTATGTTTAAGGTTAAGTTTAGGGGTCTTTAGATAGGCATTTTGGGCCCAAAAACCTATTTTCCGTAGAAGTTTCTGGAATCTAATGCCACCCGCGCCGCGTGGCGAGGAATGCTTGTTGTGGCCGCGCGGCGCTCCCGAAAAATGGGAGGGGCCGGTCTGACCGGTCCGGTTCAATTCTGATGCGATCCAGTTCAATTCTGATGCTTCGGTTCACCGGTTTGGCTTGTTTTAGCTTGTTTTTCACCCTTTTTAACCACGATCAACCTCCGGAAACTACATTATTCAAATATGTTAGTATTATACAAATTCTAATAAAAACCGAACAAAAACTAATAAAATATTATTTAAAATGTACACGGGATTTATGTATATTAAGCATTATATCATTGGTTGATACTCCCACGTTTCGTGCAAAAACGAAGCATTTAGAAGTTCACTATCAGTTCATTAGAGAGAAAGTACTAAAGGGCGAAATCGAGTTGGCGTATGATGATACAAAAGATCAAGAAGCCGATATGCTCACTAAACCGTTAGCTAGTGTGAAGATGATGGAGTTTTGAAATGATCTCGGGAATGACAAATGCAGGTGTTGAGAGGGAGTATTAAAAGAGCGGCACTTGTTGCTAAATGGTGGTCCAACTCGATCTCAAATGTGTGATTGATGGAGATCATAATCAAAGTGACTTGTGGGAAAGATCAAGCCAAACTTCGTAATTAAACTTTCTTATTTTTAGTATTTGTTGTATTAGCATTAGAATTGATTTAAGTAATCCTAATTCTTGGTGGCTAAGTTTCGTTGTTCCTTAAGTTTTTGGTTTGCCTATATAAGGCATGTTAGGATTCGTTGTTTTATGATCTCTCTATTTTTGTTTTCGATTAACAAAAAGAAAAAATGTTCGCGTGCTTGAGCTAATATTATTCATTCTTGTCCTGGGTCTTGGATTTGATTACCAATTTCACCTGTTCAGACGTAAAAGAAGTATCACTCTCTCATCTTTATTGATGATTAAAAGTCTATAGAAATGTATAAAGTTCTTTATTTATTAACTAACTTTTGAACCTGTGTATTATACGGGATTTGTCAAATGATAAAAAAAATAAGATCCGTTATTTCCATTTGTGATTCTCAAATTACTTATGAATTAGTTTTATGTACAAAGTAAAACTTATTAATTAAATTTTTTTCAGTTCACGACTTATGAAATGCATATTTCCCATGTTTTACCTCGTACTATACATGATGGAAAATATGAACTTAATGGTGGTTTGGTTTGTTTATCTCTTTTTTTTTTAAATTTGGCTCGGTTCATTTATTTTTGTTAGAAAAAAGTGGTTTGGTTTGTTTGTTTTTTTAAAAGTAGTTCGGTTCGTTTATTTTTGTTAAAAAATGTGTTTAGGTTTGTTTATTTTTGTTAAATGTTAAAAAGTAGTTCGATTAATTTATTTTTGTTAAAAAACTAGTTTAGATCATTTACTTTTGTAAAAAAAAGTAATTCGGTTCGTTCATTTGTGTTAAAAAGTAGTTCGGCTCATTTAATTTTTTACCATAGGGTTAAGTAAACAAATGAGAAATAAATTACTATATTATCCGACTTAATGGAAAAACAAACGGGGTTAACGAAAGTACTAAAATAGCATGATTTTGGAAACGTCAGAGGTTGACTGTAAGAAATTTAAAAAATGTACTAAAGTTGTATAATTGGTCAAACCTTATGTATGAAAATGATACTTAACTTAATATTGAAGAAAATCCACACTATGTATAACCCAATTGATTAAATGGTTTTGACCCATAACCCATGAATAGCTAAAATGAATGAGATGAGAGATTAGAAATTAGAAAAAATATAGGCTTGGCACCTAAGCTTCAACATTTTCTTTTATTAGTATAGTAAGATAAGATAAGATTTCTTAAATGTAAATATACGCAAATTGTGTTTTTAAAAAAGCTGTCCATACATGAAACAAAATTGATAACAAGTGAAGAAGTAGGGGGGACCAAATAAAGAAATGAATAAAATTGATAACAAGTGAAGAAGTAGGGGACCAAATAAAGAAATGGCATGAAAAATAAGGGACAAAATCTACAAATCCAGACCCTAGGATGATCACATTGCACGTGTGATATCACACGATGGTTTAGAAGGTCACGAAAAGGCCAACTTGGTAAAACGAGTAAAATGCGATTTGGTCGGGTTGGATCGAATTAGCCCCGAATCCAAGAAAGTGGTTTTGGGGCATGTACTCCAACGTGGGTTCCAGATCCCAACTTACCCCTCAAATTAATCAATCCTAATGACATTTTTATTTAAATCTTATCATATTAATGCATTTAAATCTTATCTGTATGGACGGTTGATATCCCGTCTCATTAAATTCCACTTAGATATATAGGAATAGTTCCAAATGTTGTTAAAAAGAAATTTCTAGATTGTGATTTCGAGACCGAGGCTACTAGTGAATTGATTAGAAGTACGAGTTTCTTTATGATGTATACAGAATGATGTGTATTTAAGTATGATATATAGTTAAGGAAATGTGTTAAGATATAAATAAATATATGTCTTTTTGTCCCGAACTTTTTTCGTGAATTTGTATTTAGTCTTTCTTTCATTGATTGAACAAACGACACCTCCCTCCCCCCTCCCCTCTCAATGTCCCCCTAGATGGTGTTCACGCCTTTTTCGGGTGATATAATCTAACGTAGAGCATTACACATAGTCTAATAATAAAGAAAAGTAAGAAAAGAAAAATGGTGACTTTGATTGCCTAGGAAGAGTATTCGAACCAACGACAATTCCCAGATACAAATGGTGGTGAGAAACCATCTAAGTGGGTTTGATTTATATATATTATATCTTGCAAGGAAAATACATTATTTTAATAAGTACTTCAAAAGTCTGTTAGACGGGTTGCTATTCATCAGTTCAGATTTGTAAATAATTAGACTTAAATACGCACTCGTTTTGACACGCTAAACCACAAAAACAAAAATGTAATTATAAAGACTTAACCATATAAAAGTTATAAACATAAGGAGTTCATATTTTAACCAAAAACATATAACGTTGAATACCGGTATCAGTGTTAAAGAAATGCATATACCAATTACGATAATACTAACATCGGTGGTGATGCTATTAAATATCAGTTCAGTACGTTAAGTTACCGGCACTTGGTATAGTCTATGGCACTAAAAATGTTTTATTTGAAATACAACTCCATATTTAATAAAATTAATATTCATACATTAAGAAAAAAAAGTTAATCACAGTCATGTATTTAGTTTGTTTTTTAGGTTTATGAACACAAAGAGAAAATAAAGTTATCAAAAATTTAAAAGAAATAAAAGCGTATATTATTTCTAATTTAGATGGTAAAATCGAAACTTAGAAAAATAAATTAAGTGAATGTCACCTGATAAATTTAAGGGTATGTTTGGTTGGAGGTAATTGAATGAAAGGGGAATGGAATGGGAGAATGAATGGAATGAACAAGGGAATGAAATGTTTCATTACCATTCATTTGTCTTGTTTGGTTAACCTATAGGAATGAAATCAATTTTTCATTTTTATTGTTTGGCATTCAAAAAAAAAATTGTAGAAATGAAATAGAAATAATAAAAAACACTCCTATCATAAAATACATTTTAAACCCCCCCCCCCCCCAAAAAAAACCTACAATGGCGAAGATGGTAGCTCCGGCGACGAAAATGGTGATGGCGGTGGCGATGGTGGTGGCGGCAGCGGAGTTTGTGGTGGTGCAGATGGTAGTGGTGGTGGTTGTTAGGTGGGGGTGTTGTTGAGAAAGTAGGGTGAAAGAGAAATTGAATGAAAAAAAAGAAAAGGGGTGGGAAGGAATGATTTTGATGGAATGAGATTCCATATGTAATGGATGATTCTATTTCATTGAGCAACCAAACACTACTTTTTTCATTCCCACGTAATGAATTATTCCATTCCTACCATCATTCCTGCATATCAAACGCTACCTAAGTGGCTAAACTTTATAATAATAATAATCTAGAAGTGCTCTGTCATTGAACTTCTGTTTTAATGGCATAGGGGTGATGGTTAAACCTATAAATTTTATGCTCTCGGGTTTTAAACCTGACTCAAAAGATTTTCCTACAGTACTGAGTTTCCGCATTGATACTATTCATGGGTGAGCAGACCTGGAGCGTCAAATCAGCAAGACTTTCACCGAGAATACCTTAAAACATTGGGGAACGAGACGAATATAAAAAGGACTTTGAAATAACATTTTTAATTATGAAATAAATAAATTTGATAATTTTACAAATTGGGTTGCATTTTTAAAGCCCAACACGGACAAAATAATAATAATAATAATAATAATAACACCAAAGGAAAGTTTTTATCTATAAAAACAAAAGCACCACAAGTTAAAATAGCTCATATAAAACAAAAAATTGAACATATAACCTTCGATTCCTTAATCGACTACTCTTTTCATTGCACCAACGAGACATTTTGTAAACTTATGTTTTAAAACAAAATCATATATAAAATATATGTATTTTAACAGTTAAGAGCCTTTTGAGAGAATGTGCGACATGTGCCTGGGTTCGTTGGCGTGGGCCGACTCTGCAACTCGGTTGACATATCGTCTCAAAAAACTTATTTAGATATTAAGAGTAGTTCAAAACGCTTTTAAAAAATAATCTAAGAGTTTTCTATTTAAAACTTAAAGGAAAAAAAAAAGACATATGAACAGGATGTACGCATGAAGGACAAGTGTGTGAATATGGCTAAAGTGGCAAGATTATATTAGTCAACAAAATCCGCAACAAATCGGTTGATCTCATCACAAAGTTATGGAGATTTGGTATTTTATAAGTTTACTTTAATATTAGCGAGAGGTAGGATGAAGTAAAAAGTGAACATTTAAAAACGTATAACAATATAATCATTTATAACATAATAACAACATCTAAAACGTATCCACTAAGGTTGTATTATTGTTTTACAGTTGTTGATTTGTACTATGCTAGGCCTGCTCTCACTTCTCGGCTCCTTGCTAGGTCGGATTTGACCTTTTATTCGCTCGAGTAATCGAAAACCTTATCGTTTAAAAAAAACTATAAATAATGTTATTTTTATTATGAAACTTACAAAGCTATAGTGTAATAAATTATGCTAGACGTAAATGTTGTAATGTAGCTTTATGCCTTTATTAAACCGGTTTTTCCTCCTTGGCTTCACATGTTCTGTATGTTTAGATCGATTTGTATTTGATCCAATGCCATTATATCGATATGTGTTAAAGAAAAATACTTTTTAAATATTAATGTATGCACATAACCATGTGTATTTATATATATATAGAAAAGACAAGAAAAAGTAAAAATTTAATTACAATATATAAACATGCTATTTGGCTTTGAAGAACGTATTAAATATACCAAAAAGTATAAAGTTTAAGAAATCATCTAGTGTCTCTTTAACGACATTAGATAAAATATATATATAAAAACTTATAATAAATAATATATAAAAATTCTCGAGATAATTCCGTTTGAGCAAAAACATCACCATGTTACCGGGTGAGCCAAGCCAACATGAAGCCGAGCCCGGATATTTTGCAACCTTGTTCCAGACAAAATTTCTACCTCTTGTATAATTATTAATTAATTAACCATTAAAAGACAAATACCACTAAGATTTCATATTATTTTTTATTGGTATTACCTTGTAACATAAACCATCTCTCTAGTCACTTTTCCTCTCCTGCAAATTATACTTTTGTCGTCAATAAATTAAAAAAATTATATATAACGTTGATTAACTAAAATCTTATAAAAATATATATATATTGTTAATGAATAAATGGATTTTCCTCTCTAATCACTTTTACTTTTTACTGCCTTCACCTCTTTAGTAGCAGCTAAAACAATACTTTTTACATAAATTATTTATTAAAGCATAATTCATTCATTCAACAATTCAAGAATCAAGAGTTCGCTATTTGGTGTTATATCTCTTTAAATCTTAACTGGATCTAGTCTTTTAGAATTTATTTATCTCTATTGTCTTACTTTTTTAAATCTTAAGTGTATCTAGTCTATAATTCTATCTTTACTCTTTAATTTTTTACACTGTTTTAAGAGTTTTTTTAAGACCATCTGGTGTGGTCCACGAACGGCCGGGCGCGAGCCACGCAGGCCGCACACATCACAACACCCCGGCGCAACCGCCCACGAGCGAGTGGCCACGAGCCGGCTGGTCTGGACTGAATTGGAACGTTGGGCCTTGGACTACGTGTTTTGACCGTTGGGCTTGGAAGGTTCTAAAAAAATATATATTTTTTATTTGACCTATATAACCCCCCCATATTAACTTTTAAAAATTACCAACACTCTCAATTCTCTCTACATTACATCAAAAAAAAAGAATTATCATATTACTCACCTTTTTTAAAAATTATGGATCAATGAGGTGGGTGTTACCGACCGGAAATTCGGTCAAGACGACGACAACGTGTTTGGCACCACCGAGATGGAACATAACATGAGCAAATGCCACTACCGTCTCCCGAATTTTTTGTTCCAGAGACACAAGATGTTTGTAAGGAGGTCGCCAAGGGCAAACGAGCTCAAAAAAAGAAGAACCACGGAGGAGCGGGAGGCTCGAGTCAAGTGGCTGAGGAGGTCGTTCCAAAAAGAAAAACAACTCCTTAGACACAAGAGGAGAAAAAAACTTTGTGTCGTGCCTGGGTTGAAATATCCGAAGATAGACATGCCGGTATTTTATTTAACCCTTTTTTTTGTTTCGTATAAAATTTTAAAAATATATTTTAAACATTTGTTAATCTTTATTTAATTGTAGCGAACTATCAACAGTACCATATATTTTGGGGCAAAGTGCCAGAGTTGTTCTACAGAATCGTGGGAAGTACAGACCGTACTGAAAATATGATATCAAGAAGATAGCCCGAAACTCGCATCGTATATTTTTACTTAACCCAAGCCTATCAAATCCCGTACCCGCAAGCTCAAGTTTACGAAACTTACTCCAATCAAACCCCGCTCTTGCAATCCGTTCAAGCTCAACCTATTCAAGTTATTCCAAATCAATCTACCTCGACTGCTCAAGTTCTTATGGATCCAATTCCTTCAAGTGCTCCAAGTCAAGTGAATCAAGTCAACGTTAACTAAAACTTCTCAAAGACTCTGAAGACTTTTATTGCTTTTGTTATTTCTATCTTAAGTTATTTGTCCTTTTCAAGTAATGCATTGTATCGACTCTTTACTTAATTATGGCATTGAATAATTTTAATTTGGATTATTAATGTGCTTAAAGTAGTCTAATAATTATTAACTACATTATGCTAATCTAGACACTTAGTAATACTCTAGACTCTCTAAAACTCGACTAAACTACTAACCGGCAAGTGAACCGATCGACTCTAGTAAATTTAAGTAAGTCCGGGTATCGAACCCACGAGACTCTTAAATTACGTAAACTAGCTAATTAGACTCAACTACAGACACGACTATTTATTTATATTTGTTAAAAGAAGGGTTTTGTTTAAAATACTAAATTAAAACTTAATTAATGAAAACAAGTAAAATAAACGAAAACACAAGATTGAGTAAATAAGATGATGATGAGAAAACTACATAAGGCTAGAATCCCCTAAATTTCAGTTGTTAATTAATCGGGAAAATATTTAGTTATGGACTAGGATTGTAAAATAGACAATTAAAAGAAAACCCGAACATGACCCTTGACCCTTCTCAAGAGACACCTATAGGATTCTAATAAGTTTTAACGCACACCAGTATTAAAAATCAAGTTTCCTTACGGTCACCTAATTATTTATGACTTAATTCCTTTATACGAAAACCTATCTTACAGCGCGGAAATCAAAGGCAGTTTAATATATTTAATTGATTCAATAAATAATCAAAACTAGACGGACTCCTTGCGAAGAACTAAGGGTGGCAAAACATACCCATTTGGGTTGTTTTGGTTCAATTTGGATAACTTTTAAAATCGAGATGGGTCAGGATGGATCAAAAGAATTTTGCAAGAATGTCAAGATGGGTTGGGAAAATACTAGTGAGTTTTGGTTATAGGTTAGAATGGGTTTGTTTATGGGTTAGAATGGGCTAAAGCAAGTTTTATCCAATTTTATTTCACAAAACCCACGGAACCGAATAGAAACCGAGAAATGGAAACCGAAATCGTTGAAACCGAACATATACCGAAACCGACCTAAATGAAAAAAAAGCAAAACCGAAGCGAAAAAAACTGAAAAAACCGAACCTGAACCGAGACAAAGCCGAGTTCTTTTTAATGAACGAGGAATACGGGGGAAACATTTTAGTTATTTTAATTTTTGCGTTTTCGATTTATATTTTGAGTTATTATTTTTTTATTAATTTTTTTAAATATTTTTTTTGAGGGGTTTTTGAATCCTTTGTATTTTAACCTTTACTTGGTTAAAGAGAGGGGTTAACTTTACCCATCTTGAGTTCTTGACCTATATCCATCCTAAATCGAATGAAACCGAGATATCAAAACCGAACAAAAACCGAAAACATTGGAACCGAATAGATACCAAAACGAAAAAAAAGCAAAAATGAACCGAAAAAAAACCGAGCCTAAACAGAGACAAAACCGAGTTTTTTTTTTTTTTTATGGATCGAGGACAACGACGATGACGTTTTAGTTATTTTACATTTTGCGTTTTTGATTTATATTTTGAATTATTAATTTTTTATTAAATTTTTTGAATATTTTTTTGAGGGGTTTTTGAAACCCTTTTCATTTTAACCTTTATTTGGGTCAAGATGGATTAACTTTATCCATCTTGACCCATACCCATCCTAACCCTCTATTTTAAAAATCCATCCAGACCCATATCCATCCTGACCCAAACCCATCCTAACCCATCACCCAAATCCAACCCAACCCACTCATATTGCCACCTCTACGAAGAACTAAATCTAGCAAGATTAAATAATAAAGATCTATTAATAACTTAGCACTTTACAGATTTTAGGTTAGCAGAACACTTAGGTTTACTTAATTTATAATTATTATCCTTATGATCTTATTGCAAATCAATCATAAAATAATCAAGAACACAAAGTAATTGACCTAATAGTAACCTATTATAATGACAAACAATAATCAAGGCAACTATGGAATAATAACAATTAATCAAACAATCCTAAGTATCCATATGCATCATAACTTTTTGCGTTTTCGATTTATATTTTGAGTTATTATTTTTTTATTAATTTTTTTAAATATTTTTTTTGAGGGGTTTTTGAATCCTTTGTATTTTAACCTTTACTTGGTTAAAGAGAGGGGTTAACTTTACCCATCTTGAGTTCTTGACCTATATCCATCCTAAATCGAATGAAACCGAGATATCAAAACCGAACAAAAACCGAAAACATTGGAACCGAATAGATACCAAAACGAAAAAAAAGCAAAAATGAACCGAAAAAAAACCGAGCCTAAACAGAGACAAAACCGAGTTTTTTTTTTTTTATGGATCGAGGACAACGACGATGACGTTTTAGTTATTTTACATTTTGCGTTTTTGATTTATATTTTGAATTATTAATTTTTTATTAAATTTTTTGAATATTTTTTTGAGGGGTTTTTGAAACCCTTTTCATTTTAACCTTTATTTGGGTCAAGATGGATTAACTTTATCCATCTTGACCCATACCCATCCTAACCCTCTATTTTAAAAATCCATCCAGACCCATATCCATCCTGACCCAAACCCATCCTAACCCATCACCCAAATCCAACCCAACCCACTCATATTGCCACCTCTACGAAGAACTAAATCTAGCAAGATTAAATAATAAAGATCTATTAATAACCTAGCACTTTACAGATTTTAGGTTAGCAGAACACTTAGGTTTACTTAATTTATAATTATTATCCTTATGATCTTATTGCAAATCAATCATAAAATAATCAAGAACACAAAGTAATTGACCTAATAGTAACCTATTATAATGACAAACAATAATCAAGGCAACTATGGAATAATAACAATTAATCAAACAATCCTAAGTATCCATATGCATCAATTTAATTTAATTAAACCTTTTACTAAATCATAAAACCATAACGATAAATAAATCCCAAATCAAAACACAACGTCAAAACAGGTTCATCATAAGCCTAGGCAGTCTATAATCTTTAGCATATCATTATAAAATCAAACAAAACAAACTTAAAGGAAATCATGGTGAAAAATAATGTAAACGGAAGAAAATAGGTGATAAAACCCGTAGTCTTCGTTCTTGATCGATTAGCATTTCACCGGCTGATTCCTTGCCTTCAAACCCGCCAAATATTGCAACCCTAAGCTCCAGGAGACTCCAAATTCGGCTCTAGTTCATAGGGTATGCTTAGGATTAAGTTTAGGATTATTTATATAGGTTTCCTGTGGCCAAAACTGATAAAAAACGAAGAAAATTCTAGAATCTGGGTGGCCAGAGCGCCGCGCGGTGGCGTTTTTCCCTCCCGGTCACGCGGCGCCGCGGGCTAGGGATGGCTGACCAGTCCGGTTCATTTCCTGATGCGGTCCGGTTTAATTCTGATGCGGCCCGGTTCAATTCTGATGCGGTCTGGTTCAATTCTGATGCTCCAGTTCACCGGTTTGGCTTGTTTTAGCTTGTTTTTTGCCCTTTTTAACCACAATAAACCTCCGAAACTTACATTATTCAAATATGTTAGTAATATACAAATTCTAATAAAAACCGAACAAAAAACTAATAAAATATTATATAAAATATACAAGGGATTTATATATATTAAGCATTATATCAATTATTTATCCTTTGTGTGTTTTTATCTCATGAATAAAGTTTCTTTTATTTATCAAGGTTAATTTCTTATAATATCGTACTCTTAACTTATTATTGTTCATCACGATTCATTTCAATATCTGCTTCAAAAAATCCATTCTTTTTCAATTTTCAAGATTTTACTTTTACAACAAAAAATGTTTTAGAAATTTCACTTTTTATTAATTAACTTGAATTTTCATTTTTAGAAATGTTTTGTGCATTGATGGTCTTCTGGTTTTATATGTAAATTAATCAAAACTTTTGTTTTCTCTCAAAATTATGGTTTTCAACGTTTTGTAACCCACACGATAGGACGGATTATGCGGACAATCCTACGATCTAAGTAATTATGGGTCGATACGTAATTACCCAAGTCCTTGTATGGAAATCATAATACGTACAATTGTGTGTCATAATTTAGAACCAAAAGTAGCTTGAGTAACGGTACGAACGATAAGATGATGAGGACATGGTGGATACGCCGCTGGTATATCCTATATATAAATGTGCCATTATCAGATTTTCATTTGGAGCGTTGCTCTGGCTATTAGAAGTTCTATGTTCTGGTAAATTTTAAATTTTATTTAAAAATATTTTTCCGTAAATTTTAACGCGATTATGTTTTCCTTAATTTCGGGACGAAATTCCCTAAAGTAGGGGAGACTGTGACATCTCAGATTTTTCGTATTCGTATTTGTTTACCCTGATTTGGGAACGTAATTTGGATATTTCGTATCAATAAAATCATGCACTTATATTAATTGTGTTTAATTTAGTTTATAATTTTATAACTTTCGAATATGCCAAATAGCTCCTAGAAACTCTTAAAATTGCTTAAAATGGCTTAAAATTGTATTTCTGGAACTTCAGAGAATAAAACTGCCAAAGTATCAAAGTCTGGTAAAGGGAGTCCTTAGCACCGCGCGAAGGAGCATCTGTAGCCAGATTTGTTTTCGATTCTCGTTTAATGTTAAGTCTTTTCCTAAACGACCCTTTATCACGAAAATTGCGCCACAAGTTCACTAATATGCTATTATGAAATGTCTAGGTTCATTCCTTGTGATTTGATCGAGATTGTGGAGATCATAAGACCCAACTTTATCATCAATAGATTAATCGTTTTCCTAATCGAGTCAATTTCTTGTTCCATAAGTTGAACCACTGATTATTTAAACAAACCACACCTCCAAACCCAAAAGAGTTACTGAAATATTAACTCTCGGCCGTCACCCTCATCAAACCCACGATTTGTCCTCCGTTTTTGCTATTTTACTCAATGATATTAGTGTTTGTGTTGACTTTGCTATGTTTCTGGCTTTTGACTTCCGTTTCCCAATGATTCAAGCACTTTCCGGGTAAGTTGTCTTCTGTAAAGTCGTTCATATCTATTCAAAGAACAATAATCCTCAATCAATATATGAGATTGAGGGGATTTAACGGGTCAATTGGACTCCGGCCCGCTTAAGGGCAAATTGGTCAACTAATCGATTTATAACACTTCTGTTCGGAACCGACTTTCGGTCTAGATGACTTTTATTTTTTTCTTGAGATTTTAAGGCTATGGACCAAAACCTGACTTCTGACTCGATGTTCGGATTCTGGTCAGTACAAGCTCGCTTATTTGTTAAATATCTCATAACCGGAGTTCTAGACATCCGTTTGGATCGATTCCAGCGGTTGTGTTCTCGGTTTTAATCATAGTTTAGCGTCTCTAAGTTTTAGGTTTATACGGATTATCTCAGTCAGCACGTTAAAGGATGATTCACTCGTTTTATAGTATTTTATTCTTATTAATTATTTCGCAAACTTGCCTAAGTAATAAGATGAGAGATCATTCCACTCATATTTTACTGTTTTTCAATGATTTTGGGGATATATGCGTATTATCACATGTTTTTATATTATATATACTCAACTAGCAAACGTAAATTTTGTGTGTTCTCAATTGAATGCTAATTGCTGTTTACTTAACTGTTTACTTTATCGCATTCGGATAGGTCCATCATAATCACATTAAAGTATGATCATATGCCGTCTTAGTAGCCAAAGCCCGATTCACCTGGCGATGGTCAACCGACACTCATATTTGTATGTTAGTCATAGTAGCCAATGCCTAATTCGCAAGGCAACGGTCAACTGACACATTATATTAGGTCATGGTTTGATTGATTTATATTATTTTGTTTGCTCATTTATCATCTATTATACATACTATTATTAGTGTCAAAACTGGTGATTATCTCACCCAACATGTGTTGTTGACAAATCTATGTTTATTTTCTATGCATATGAAGGCTATCAATTGATTTGAAGCTAAGGTAAAGAACGCATAGAAAGATATTAGACAATAAAGTCAATAATATTTACATTATTATTTTATTATGGGTTATTTATTTGTTTTGAATTATATTTGTCGTGTTTGGAAGCTTGTGCACTTAAATTGAAATTTGAAATAAATGAATTAATTGATATTGTCATATTATATATATTATGATAGTACCTTATGAGATGTGAAACAACGGTTCGCACCCTGACATTTCCGTCTTAGGTTGGGGTGTGACAGGGATGGTGGTTTTAGGCGGCTGTGGTGGAGAAGAAATGCGGTTGACAGGGGAAGATGTGATTTAGGGTTGTTATTATTATTATTATTAAAACAATTTAGGGAAAAAAGATTTTAAAAAATGAATAAAGTAATATAAAAATTAAAAGACCAAATTGCCCCTAACTTAACATTTAAAAACTGATGGAGTTAGCAATTTGGGCATAATTGACGAGAACTGAGAAACCTCGATGGTCCAGTTGCACAAAATAAACTATTTGGACGAAAGTTTCAAAAGTCACAAACCTTAGGAACAATTTTGGCACTTTACTCTTAATACAGTTATGCTTGTGCTTTATTGTTTTTACAATTCATAAAAACATTGTTTATAATTATCGAACATGAGCGCTTAAATTTTATTAACTATTGAAATAATGTGAATAGGAGCTTAGTCATGATAAGGATGAATAACATTGTCGAGGTTGTACAGTCAATATGCAAATCTGAGCATGAAAGGGTGGAGTCTAAAAACTTTACATTTTTCAAGTAAACGCTATTTAACGGGCCAGCTTTAAGTTTATAATGCCATTTCTTTCGATTGGTAATATCGGTATATTTCAATCCCAACTATAAGTTTGAAATGTTAATCCTCCTGGGATATTGATTTGGTATTTACACTTTAGTCTAATTATGTTTTAAGATGACATTAACTCCAACTTTTCAATCATTAGTAGTGCTTGACCATGGTTTAGTAGTGCCATCGACCCGTAGATAAACCAACTTGTTATTCTTTCTCTTATTTATTTTAACAACCTTTCTCTCAGCACCTAGAAGTAGATATTTTGGACAATTGAACATAAACATACCAAAAGTTTCATACACTCTTGAATGATTATAACCTTAATAAGATCATCAATGATAATTACGCGAAGAAAGGCCTGCTAAACTTAATGTTTCACTAGGTTTTAGTCCGTGATACACACGCTGGAAAATATTTATACTTCATATATATATATTTATATATAATATAATACAAGTTAAACCATCTTTAAAAATTATCAATAAAAATAAAACTAACATGCACAAAGACATTAAAAATGTATTTAATTAATATGATAACATGTAAACACATACACAACATACCCGTAAGCTTAATCACAATAAGCTTCCACAAATTTCTTTATATACCACATTTGTTGTTTGATTCGTTAGATTATATCGTTTGTCTAATATGACTATTTTAATGCCTTTTCTATTCTTCACTCTTGACAAAGCAACATAGAGCTGGCCGTGTGTAAAAACTGGCCCTTTTATGTACAAACTAACTCTTGCTAACGATGGTCCTTGACTTTTATTTATAGTCATTGCAAAACAAAATGCAACAGGAAGCTGTCTTCTCTTTAACTTGAAAGGAAGTTTTTTATCGGATGGAGTAAGAGTACTTCGACTGAGTAACATACGATACCCGATATTAGTACCAGAAACAACCTTAGCTTCATTAACTCTGTTTCCCAAACTAACAATTTGTAGGTGAGTTCCATTGCACTAACCTTTTTTCTGGTTAATATTTCGTAGCAACATAATCGGAACACCAACCTTAAGTACCAATCTAAGGTTAGGAAAACCAGACATCTTTATCCCATTTAGAAAATCAGGAGAGTACAATGTTGGATCAAAGTCTTCGAATACACTTTCAACCTCATCTACACTTTCTGAACTTAGATATTCCATCTCTTCACCAGGAAAAATTCCTAAAATACGATCGTTAATTTCTTGCACGACCTCGTTTAAATGAGCCAATATTGCACGTTCTTGAAAGTAATTCACCTCATTAAACCTTTCTAAAATCGATGGATAAACAAAATTGATTAAATCAGATATTGGATCTACTGATTGTTGAATTAAAAGATCATCTGGAATTTGTATAATTGCTTCACCATCATTTGAACCACCAAGATTGCCTTCACCAATATCCAATAACCAATCTTCAAACTCTTTGATATCACGAGCAGGCAACGATTGACAACCAAGAGTCGGTCTCATGTTTTTTGTTAACTTCAAAGCTTTACATTTAGACCATATAAATGAAGAACTTATTGTAGCATAGACACAATCACTTCTTGTTCCATTTTGTACAACTGGTAATATTTGTTTGAAATCACCATCAAAAACAACAATCTTGCCTCCAAACAATGAGCCTATTGTATTTCCTGGATGACATGTTATAACATTGTTTAAGGTTCTGTCCAACGCCTCAAATGCATTTTTATGAATCATTGGAGCCTCATCCTAAATAATTAATGAAGTCTTTTTTAATAATTCAGACACGTCATTGTTTCCCTTAACATGAAATAATATAAAAAGAGAAACATACTTATTCAATTAAATAAAATAAAGTACAAAAAATTTCAAAAAGATAATACATATTAAGTAATTCAAACAATACCTGACACTGATAATCCTCGGTTAGATTTATTGGAATAAGAAATCTCGAATGAGCTGTTCTACCATCTTCCAATAATAACGAAGCCATGCAGCTTGATGCGACGTTCAAAACAATCTGACACTTCTACTTAACAGAAGCAGATAACATTTTTCATAAATATGTCTTCCTTGTACTGCCATAGCCGTAAACAAAAAAAACACCACCTTTGTTGGCACTCCATGACTTCATTATCTTATTGTACACGCCTCGTTGTTCGTCTGTTAGAGAAACAAAAAGACGGTTAAAATCATTTGTAAGATGTCACACCCCAACCTAAGGCGGAAATGCCGAGGCGTGAGCATGATTGTTCACAGTTCAAAGGTACTATCATAAAATAAAAATGGCAATATCTATTAAGCTAATTATTTGATTTCAAAGAGTGCACACAATATCCAAATATAACAAAACATTTCAGCTAAGTAAATATAATCCAACATAAATTAAATAATTTTTACACTTTTAATAAGAAGAATACGGGAAAGAATATTATGATGAAAATAAATTTAGATAGTATCATAATAAATTGTACTTAACTCAAGATAGAAGTTAAATAATCAAGATTTAGATCAACAAACATCAAAGAAAATATGCACAAGGTGATATGCTCTTAAAAAATAAAATATTGATGATAAATCAAGACCAAGGAATAGACCAATATGAATTTACCAAAACCCAACCAAGCCACTATAAATCATTGCATTTGTGTGAGAACACATTTCTTATTCTACTTTGTTTTCAACTATGAATTGGTTCGTAGGTCTACAAACTTGGATACAATCATCCTTGTTGCTTCTTACATCATCATTGGTGGCTTAATTCCTTTCTAGAAATCGTCATCTCTTTTATTAAAAGGGGAAGGGGCACATAAAAGGGCAGGCTTTATGGGTTTCAAGTCACAAGGCAAACCCACCTTTACCTATGTGGGTAGATTGTCAAATTACAATTTGTGGCAAACCTTTGCCATGAAGAATATATGACAATTGGAAAAATAAATGAGTAATTAATTATTATTATACAAAACAAAAACACAAAAAGTTCTAGAGTACTTGTGGGTAGGTGCCGCCGGTGAATTTGTGGTTTGTAGGTTCATGAGGGTAGAAATGAGATGGTAGTACAGATTTGACCGATATATGGATAATACCCATGAGTGCCTCTTCCCCTTTTATACACAATTTTTTTGTTGGTATCTGTTTGACTTTCCTATTAGAAAATCTTCAGTTTTAGTTCAATCTTCACTAGCTTCTTAATTTACATTTTTTTCCAATCTAAGTAGCAATGATGCTTATTGTATATTTCATATCCAACATCTTCACAAGTGATTCTTCTTTAATTCCAAAAAAAAATCAAGCATGAGGTTTTTATTCATTACCATAAGTTTAGCACCTCTCTACTCCCAAGAAATCCAACATCAAGATCCTCACTTGCATCAATTAATTTCCGTATTCAAGATGGTCTTCCTCTTCACATATATCAATTAGATTATCAAACAATGATTATTCATCTAGTAATTTAAAATTATTAAACTACAAAAGTATTATTTGTAGTATCAAATACACAAGATTAATAAGATTTTCAAACACACTTAAGTGACCTGGCACACTCTCGATAAAATTCTTTTTTTTTCTTGAATATCAACTTGCACACTTGCAAACTCCACTCCTAAATTACACACATTTTTTTTTGACAACCACAAAACTTATACCGTTACAATGTTTGAATAGATGACAGATTATCCAATACCTTAGTACCGCTTGACCAAATATGTTTGCGTTAAATAACTAATAATAACAACTTACATCACCTAAAATCCCAACCCATAATAAAAACGTATACATTGTCTTCTTTTTCTTCTTGGTGATGTGAAAAAATTGTACCTTTTTATATGATTAATCCAAAAAAAGGTACATGTTAAATAGGAATTAACATATAAAAAGATAAATAAAAGAAAAAACAAAATCATATATAATGGAATTAACTTTTCATTTGAGATAAGAAAGAGAAATTAGTTAACTAGTTTTGCTCACGCCTAATATAACCTATAAAAGTGAGGCATCTAAGGCTGAGTCAGTGAGGGGCGTTAAACTACAACACATAGCCTAATAGAAAATGATAGTTTTGCTAAAGTGAGATAGCAAAAAAATGTTTAGATAAATAATAATATATAAAAAGAGATAATATAAAAACTTAAAAAGTGTGAGAAAGGTTCAAGAAAACATTCTTCAACATTTCTTTTCATTCCTTTTATATCTTTTTAATCTTTGCCAAAAAGTAAATAAAAAATCAAATGTAGTTAACGAGTTTTGTATATTACCTTAAATGAGACACATATATATATTTTTTATTTTTACTTTTATTTACAAAAAAAATAGAAAAGGCTGTTTAATCATGTTTAACCCAACAATAATACATAAAAAGAGATAATATAAAAACTTAAAAAGTGTGAGAAAGGTTCGAGAAAACATTCTTCAACATTTCTTTTTCTTTCCTTTTATATCTTATTAATCTTCGCCAAAAAGTAAATAAAAAATCAAATGTAGTTAACGAGTTTTATATATTTCCTTAAATGAGATACATATATATTCTTTTACTTTTATTTACAAAAAAAAAAAAGAAAAGGCTGATTAGTTGATAGTAGTTTTCTATTTTTTTTCCCCAAACTTTATGTTTTTTCCAAGAACCTTTCCCTAATAATATAAACGGTTATGTTATATAGATAACTAGGATAGTGGTCCGTGTTATACACAGGTGGCAAATATTTCAAATGTCACATATATGTAGATATCATAAGAATTGTTTACCTTATTCTCTACAAAACCATAAGATGTAGGAAATCATCATCATCATCGTCATCGTACTCAGTATATCCCACCAATAGCAAAGCTATGGTAGGGTCTGAGGAGGGTAAGATGTAGACAGCCTTACCTCTATCCCGTAGGAATAGAGAGGCTGCTTCCGGTGAGACCCCCGGCTCGATAGTAGTTTTGCATCAAGCCTTGGACATAAGGCACATAACACTCAACCATCGGCACACCGGTCGATTGGTGCATGTACCCTTGTCTTTTGGCTATCAACACCACCGCATGATGCCTGATTAACCTTCCGCCACTTTTTAACGTTATTTTCACGAGATTAGTAAAATAACGTCAAAATTAGTGCAATTTCACTTTTGCCCACCCGATGGTTCACACGTATATACATTATATGCGCGCACCGCAAGCAGGGCGTATAAGATGTAGGAAATATATGTATAAATGGTATGAATGAGAAAGTGTATAAATATATAAATCATTGAATTGTTAAAATAATAGTCATACTAAAAAAGGGCGCACAAAATAAGTTATAAATAATTAACTGTAGTTAATATCAGTTTTTAAATAATATAAAAGAAAATAGTTGGTTATGATTCTTGAAAACATTAATTAGCAATTCTATATATGGAAACCGGATGACTTGGAAGCTTATGTGGACATGCTAGTTGATGACCATATGGATATCTTATTTTGCTTTAGTAGTATAGTAAGATTTTTTATAGTAACAATATTATATGTGATTAATTACTAGTAGTAATAAAATAACATCTTTATTACACAAGATGATTAATCATGTAAAGTTTTAGGAATTAAGAACAATTAAAAAATAAAACTATTTTACTCGTAAATACTCTTCCAGTTTAGTTAAGCAATTGTTTATGTTACTTGCATGTTAGTGCTGTTTATGTTCTTTTGCCTGTTAGGGCCCGGCCATTTATATTTATCTGTCTATTAGTGTCCGTTAGTGTTTGGTTACGTACGATGGTGTTCATTAGCGTCAATTTACATTTATGAACAAGCTCAGTTCATTAATAAATGAGCGCAGACACGAATTTTCATTTGTTAAAATGTTCGTGAATTGTACGTTTATCCAACAAAAGCGTAACAGATGAACACGAATAAGGTCTCGTCCGGTTCAATTCATTTACAACACTACCTACAAAATTTAAACCCTTTATTTAACCATCACATCATTTCTCTTGATAGATGGAGAACAACAAAATAAATGTTTAATTAAATGCTAAAACCATTTCTCTTGGTAGAGGGAGAACAACAAATGATGATTATTTTTATTTCCTTAGACACATAAAATAAATGTTTAACAAAATGCTAAATCCATTTATGAACTTTTCCATAAATAAAATTCCTTTTTAGTTAATACATGCAATCAAATAAAACACAAGATATAGTGGATTAAGATCATGCTTAAATAAATAAAAGAAAAGGAAATAAAAGTAAAATAGGAAAAAAGATAAAATGTAGTCAAAGATAAAATGAGGAGAGTAAGGCTGAGGGGTGTGGGGCTTCAACGGGGGCGCTAGAGCCTCTCCGCTCGCGCCCCCAGGCGCTAACACCACACCACCGGGGCGCTAGCGGGGGCGCTAGCGGGGCGCGAGCACGAAAAAACATGCAGGCGTGAGCCTGTTAGCGGCAGAAGAGAGAGTAAAGTGGCATAGGGGAGTGTGCAAAGAGCCGTTGGTTTATATAAAGAGCCGTTGGGCTCTTATTTAATTAAAAAAAAACGTTTTTTTTCTTATATAATACCCTATTTCACCCATATCAATCACCACAACTTCAAACATTCACCCAAAATCAACTCATCTTCCCAACTTTTTTTTAAAAAAATGGCTGGAAATTGGTACCCAAACCTTGATTCAGGTTATATTGACGACGATTTATGGTCGTCACCGCACCAACCGATGTTTTATTCGGAGCCGCAAGAATCATCCGGCTTTCAACCATCCAACACACAACCGTCTCCTAACTTTGTTGTTCCGGAGACACAAGAAACACACGGTGAAGCTACGGGACCAAAAAGACGCGTCCACCGGAAAAAACAACTTGCAACGGACGGGTCGGGACCGGCTTCGACTCCGAGGACGAAACGGAAAACCACTCCGTGGTCATCGGATGAGAAGGAAGCCTTGTGTCGGGCTTGGATAGTCATTTCTGAGGATCGGCGTTGCGGTAATTGTTTTAACGTTTTTAAAAATGATTTTTAATAAAAAAGTTAAATAAAAAAGTTAAATGGAAATCTAATTTATTTATTCATTTTGCAGCCGACAACCAAAAGGGCAAGATTTTTTGGACAAAGGTTAGGGAGACGTTCTATACGCTCGTTGGGAGTACAGAGCGGAACGCCGATATGATTTCGGGTCGGTGGTCCGAAATCAGAAAATTTGTCGGCTTGTTTACTAATCTTTTCAACAGGAGCAGCGGTCGTCTGAGACCAAGTGGCAGTGATGATTTGGCGGTTTACAATTTCACGGTCGAAGAGTAGAAGCAGGAGTGTTTGCGGAGGTATGGGATGGTGAAGACGTGAGATGATTTAAAGTTGTGGGAGAGGTTGAAAAGGTGTTCCAAGTGGGTTGAGCTGGTGGCGCCGGACGTTGATGCGGAAGTAGGGCCGAAACGGACTAAAACTAGTTCTTCTGGAGCGTATAGCACTTCAACCTGGTCGGATTGCCGCGTTGGATTCGACCTAAACATTGCGGAGGAGGAAACGTCTTCACCGCCGAGGAGGCGGCCATTGGGAAGGGACGCCAAGGGGAAAAAACCGGCTGAGGGGGAAGCCGTAAACATTGCCAATCTTGTTGAATCCCTCAATAAATTCAACAAAACCATGGAGGTGGTCTCTAATGACAAAAAGGAAAAAAGTCGAATGAGAGATTTGGACTTCCTTACTAGAGACTTCAGTAACCTAAATCCGGTCGATCAAATGCTAATGGAAAAGCAAAAGGAACGTATCCGAAAGAGGTTGATCGAAGAAGACCAAGCCGAAGAATAAGAATAATGTTTTTTTTAGTACTTTAATTTTTATTTTATTTTTAGATATTAATGTGTTTTTTTTTATTAATGTGTGTTTTTTTTAATAATTTATGAGTTTTTTTAGTAATACGTTATTTGAATATATTTATATCACACCAGGGTCAGGGGCTCCAACACCCCCCTTATCCAGTTTCTCTCTCTGCCACACGTCATAATATTATTGGTTGAAGCTCCGACTAAAGCACCCATTAGACCCCCCACACTCCTCAGCCTAAGCTAAGAAGAATATTAAATGAAACCGAAGAGACAATGTTTTGTTTTTTCCCTCTGGTTTTCCGCCGGTGTGGCAGATGAAACCGACTCTTTCACCCCATTATAAACCTCCACATCCTCCCTAGCCTTTCTCTCTCCTAAACGTTAACATTCAAGATCAACTCAACAACACAGGTACCCCTACCTTTGCCGGCGCCGGAAACCTAGCCTCTGCATGTGCACACACACACACACACCTCCCTTCACTACTAATCAATCAGTCTTTACTTTAACCCTTCATTCATCCTAACCAACATGCATAATATCTCTTCACCTGTCTTTGTTAGATAGTTAACAGTTTAACTCCACCGGAAAATGGCTCCGGAGAATAACTGGCTCTCGTTTTCTCTTTCTCCCATGGATATGCTAGCTTCTGCCACCTCTCAGCCTCAACAGTTCTACTTCAACGATAATAATATCTATGCTAACGGTATGATATTGCTATTATTTTTATAAGTTTTATAAATTTCTATAAATAAATATCATCCGATATTTCGGTTTTTTGTCGGATAGAGAACAAAAGTGGTTGAGGAAAATAAGATTTTATGTCATCAGTTATGTGGAAATTAATATTTCATGATGTTGTATATATGCTATGGATTTGCATGTGTTTGGTACTTTGGTTACTGTCGGTTAATAATATTATTTTCCGGCGGTGTAGGTTGGAGTACTGGAGACAAACCACCGGCGATGTACAACACCACCACCGTTACCGACGTCGTGAAAGAAACCGACGACTCACCGTTGTTCCGAAGCTTCATGGAGTCACACATCAACCAGCCGCAAGCACCGAAGCTGGAGGACTTTCTCGGCGGAGACACGACGGCCCAGTCGTTCCGGTATGCTGACGTGTCACAAACGGAGACCCAAGACTCGTCGTCGTTGACTCACATGTATGATGGAAGTGGTTCGGTTTACTTTACCGAGCAGCAAGATCTGAATGGTATAACCGGTGGGTTCTCGGCGAACTCGGGTTCGGAAGTGGATGACTCGGGGACACATCTGACTGAGTTCGCGGGGCAGTCGACTGAGTCGGGTAACGAGTTGGCTTATGTACAGTGTCCAATGAACGCTTTGTCATTAGGTATTACTACTAGCGGTGGTGGTGGGACCGGAGGGCAAGAGCAGAATGAGAAGGCGATTGTGGCGGTGGAGTCCGGTCATGAGCAGAATAATTGTAAGAAGATTGCGGATACTTTTGGACAAAGGACGTCCATCTATAGGGGTGTTACTAGGTATGCAAATTATAACAAATTAATTAAGTTGTTTTTTTATTTATTTGATTTTGTGTTGGTGAATGATAATAATAATTATGAAAAATGGTGTTTATATATTAATTAATTAATTAATTAATGGAGATTTGATTTTGATGTGTGACAGACATAGGTGGACTGGTAGATACGAAGCGCATCTTTGGGATAATAGCTGTAGGAGGGAGGGCCAAGCAAGGAAAGGACGTCAAGGTACTCCTAATTAACATTTTTTTTATTCTAAGAATCTAACTCTAGTTATTTGCATCTATATGTGTACGTGTGTTCTTCAAAGCTACATACACATGACATACGTGTGTGTGGATTTATATTTTATATGTTTTTGAGATTACGCCAAAAAATATATGTTGATGCGTGTGTGTGGATGTACATATGTTCTTGGGATTATGTCAAAATGTGTTTTTGAGAAGTTGTGGAGTGTCTTATGACATTTCACTGTTTTTTTGGATTCTTTTTTACAAGGATATGCTTGAGGTTCTCTTTCATATAACAATCAAGATTCTTCTACTTTGTGCATAGCTAGGGTGGCTCTGAAAATGTTGAAATTGACCTAACCGCCCAACCGGATGTTCTCGTTGTTTGAGAACCACCGAATGGTTTGGTTTGGACTTTTGAGGTTTTGATGGTTTAATAGTTCGATTAGGTATGAAAGTTGGAATCAGACTATATACAGGTCGTTTAACCTTAATAATAATAGTTGTTAATCTTGGAATAGTTATTATTATTTTCATATGCATAGTTACGTTTATTTTCTCGGTTTGAGCCATTTTTTTTACAACAAATAATGTTGTAAAAGTGGCTCAAACCAAAAAAATCAAACTGTAAACCAGACCATTTGGATTGATCGACACCCTCAGAGTTGTCGGTTTGGCTTATTGTTTCTCAAGGCAACAAGATATCCACAAGGTTTGAATTGTTTAAAACTGAACATTTAAACAAGGTTTGAATTAAAAAGAAAATTGAGGTAGTAGAGTAGTACCTAAGTTTTTTTTACTTTGAAGATAAATAAAATACGATCACAGATTTGAAATCTATCAGAACTTAGTTCTTGATTGATGACTGATTGATGTTGTAATATGCCATTGTACCATTTTCAGTACTTTCCTCTAGTTTCTTTTCTTTCTGTATTGATGCTTCCCCACAAGGTTTTCATTCCTGATAGGCTTCCCCTAAATGGAACATTTTTATCCACTGGATTTTACACATTACCCCCTCTACTTCCTTTCTCTCTCCATATCTATCACATATTATCTATACACACTAGCCTGTTCCTACGTAGTGTGCCTGTTGTTCTCTGTCCTTTCGTACACATACATACATACATACATACATACATACATACATACATACGCCTTTGCTTTTTTACTTTTTCTTTTTCTTTCCACTTTTACCCCCCTCATTTCTCATTGCGTTGACCAGTCAAACTTCTTTTTAAGTTCAATAAACATTTTATTTTAAACACGTGTCTTTTTGAATAGTTGTAACACTTTCTTTAATCAGCTAAACCTTTGAGAGGTATATTGTCATAATTTTATGTGTCTTAATTTTATGGGTCAGACCGAATCTTGATATGTACATTTTGGTTTTATAAACATGCACACCCGTGCACATATGCATGCATTAAAAGTGTTTGCAGTCTTTAGCTTTTGCTTTATATGAAAGTTGTTTTGTGCTTTGGTATTGGACCACTGATGTTCATGTTCTTTTTTTGCATGGGTTCTGCTGGTTACTGTTCGATTCTTGGATCTGCAGTGTATTTAGGTGAGAAAATTAATTAGGTGGTTATAAGTTGGCAGTTTTTTTTTTCGCATGGTTCTAATGGTTTTTGGGTGAACAATAATTAGGTGGCTATGACAAGGAGGATAAGGCGGCAAGAACGTACGACTTGGCGGCGTTGAAGTACTGGGGTCCCACAGCCACTACAAACTTTCCTGTAAACTTGCTATACCTTTTGTTATTGGTTTCATTGATTGTTTGTTCGTTTAATCATATGATTAAGTTTTAATCTGTTTCAAGGTTGCAAACTATGCGCAAGAATTGGAGGACATGAAAAGCGCAACCAAACAAGAATTCATTGCATCATTGAGAAGGTAGTTCTATATAAACATTATAACATAAATTAAATTATATAAATGTTTTATGTAAGGGAATTTAATATGTTTTCCTTGTTTGACACAGGAAAAGCAGCGGGTTTTCCAGGGGAGCCTCGATCTACCGAGGAGTAACAAGGCATCACCAACAAGGTCGCTGGCAAGCGAGGATCGGGCGTGTCGCTGGAAACAAAGATCTTTACCTCGGGACTTTCAGTAAGCTATTTTTTCTAGTAGATTGTAGATGATATGATGATAATAATAACAACAATTGTAATATGATATTTCAGCTACTGAAGAGGAAGCAGCTGAGGCTTATGACATAGCAGCAATAAAGTTTAGAGGGGTGAACGCGGTGACAAACTTTGAGATGAATCGGTATGATGTAGAAGCAATTTCCAGCAGCTCGCTTCCTGTTGGCGGATCAGCAAAGCGACTGAAAGTCGCCTCCTCTGAGGCGGAGCCGAAAGTTTTGATGGGTAACCCATCGCCACTATGCATCGGTGCAGGCGGCAACACCAGCGGAAGCAACATCAGCTTTGCTTCTGCGCAGCCTGTTTATGCGTTGCCATTTGATCAGAATTCAAGCTCGGTGTCGGTGCCGTTGTATCATCAAAGTTTGTTTCATCATCTACAGTCTGGGCATGGGGGTGCACCTCAAACGTCGGGTCCAATGGCGTTGATGCCGCCTCCGGCTGAGTTCTTCATCTGGCCCAACCAGTCGTATTAATAGCGATTGAAAGCAGTCTACATGGCTTAGTACCATAAAACAGGATCTTAGTAATGTGTTGGGGCAAGTGTCTAATATTTCCATCTTTGATTGCTGACCTTAATCTGCTGACGATGATCTAGCTTAGTGGTTCTAGTATTAGCGTTCTGTTTCTTTGTTTTGATTTTGGATGATAAGTTACAAAAGTGGAATAGGGGGATTAATGGTTTTGGTCAACCAATCCTTTTGGTTTCTCTATAATTTTGTGTTTGTTAAAAATCCATCTTTTGTTATACAACTAATGGATGTACCTTGTGGAAAATTTTATAGAACTGCTTAGAGGTAGAGGTGCACAAATGGGTTTTTCAAATACCCGGGTTCGGGTATGGAACTGGGTTTGGGTGTGATTGGGTATTGGAAAATCCGGGTTGGGTCCTGGTATTCTCTCTAAAAACCATACCATATGCATCGGATTCGGGTGGGGTATCGAACCGGGTTTTCTAAAACCGGGAATACGAATACCCTATTTTTGGGTTTTTTTGGGGCTTTTTTCGGGTTTTTTCGAGTATAAATTGGATTTTTTTAAGGGGTTATAATTTTTAGGGGTATTTTTAGGTATTTTTCCGATATAGATCGGGTATTTGAAAAACCTGGTTTCGGGTATTGGAAAAACCCGGTTCCGGGTATGGAACCGGTTCCGGTTTTCGGGTATACCGGGTATAAATCGGGCCCGGTTCCGGGTACAGGTTTTGGTACTAAAGTGCATACCCTATCCGTACCCTACGGGTAGGGTCGGGTACGGGTTCGGATATTAAAAACCCGGGTATAAAAAAAACCGGTTCCGGGTATCTTTTTCGGGTCCGGTTCCAGGTTCAGGTTTTTTATGCATCTCTATTTAGAGGAAACAGTTTATAATATGATACGTATTTATGTTAATGCATACATAAAATACACTAGGGTAAAACTCATAAATAAAAGTATTAGAAATTTCTCATATAAACATGTATTTGACAAAATGTTTGGTGTTAATGCGTCTTTCACGATATGTTTGGCCTCAACGCGTCTTTTATCACCTGTTTGGCCCTAAACATAACTTTTACGACCTGTTAACCTTCAACGCGTGTCTCATGATATGTTTTGCCTCTTTATTTTGTTTTTTTTAATGTCATACCATTATAATTAATTTTACTTATATATTTGGTTTTTCTTTTATAACCTTTAATCTATAAATTATATATAATTTCGAATATATCGTTAAGACGTGTTTATTTTTATCTATATGTCTTAAATTTTACTCAAAATCGAGCCGTGCCAAATTTATATCGAAATCTTCAATAAATGTTTAATAAAATTTGACAAGGCTCGGTTTTAAGTAAGTTTATACCAACACGTAGATAAAATAAGTACATATCAACGGTATATTTGAAACTTTATAAAACCCTTTACATAAAAAATTATTAAAAAAACAAATATGAGTAAAATTTAATTATAATAGTGTAATACTAAAAAACAAAAAACAATTAAAAGGCCAAGCATGTCGTAAATGACGCGTTGGAGGCTAACATGCCGTGTGAGACGAGTTTGATGGCCAAACAAGTCGTGAAAGACGCGTTGAGGCCAAACAAGTCATCAAAGACGTGTTTATAGGGGTCATTTCTATAAATTTTTATTTGTGGAGACATAAATTAAATCTCTCTGAGTTAATAGGACATTTTGAGAATTTTCTCTACAGTAAACGTAGAAAATAATATACCACGATAAGTATGTGTGATAATAGACTCCAGTGGTTGAAATGACAGCCAGTTGAATGTAAAGACTGGATTTTATTTGTGTAAAGAGCCGTCTCAGTAGGTCTTTAGTTAAAATTGATATATTATTAATTTACGGTTACATGTAGAACACAGATAGAACCAACCGTACTGAAATGAATCGTGTCTAGTTTTGAAACTATTTCTGAGTCTTGTGTAACTTGAATAATCTTTTCGATTCCTAAAAGTGAGTTAATAAATTTGTTTTCTAGAATCGATTTTAAAAAATTATTCAAAACACGACTTTTGACTGCCCTTAAATGCTAACAAAACCAAATTAAACAAAAGTTACGAAACTCTAATTTGGATTCCTAAACTCTAGTTTACATATGAATTCGTTTTGTGAGTTGATTTTGGCGTTTATTTTTGAGTTATGATATTTTTTTTATTAATTTTTTGAGTGGTTTTATTTCCTATAAATTCTTTTCGTCCTTATCATTTTTGTCGTCATTTATAATATAACTTGACACCATTAAACTTTATGGGCAAAAACAATGTATTCGGCTTGTAAATTTAATAACGAACATCCAAACAGATTTTTGTGAGGTTCGGTTATGTTATCAATTTATTTGGCTCATTCGGCGTGGTTCAGTTTTGGAAATATAACCGAATCATTGGCTATTAGTTTGTGTTGGTTATTTCGATTCAGTTTGAAGGTTATTTTAGTTTCGGTTAGTTAGTTTTTTACTCTCTCCTATTTTTTTTACCGGTCTTACCTCATCATGAAACTCTTAATAGGGAAAAATTACTAATTATGCATCTAAACAAATATATGTTTTATGCGTAAACTTAAAAAAAAAAATTCAATCCAAAATGTTCTTAAAATATTGCTAAGCCAATTAACCATTTTCGAACGTTCTCTTGCTGCAAAGAATTTTTTGTTGGTGGCAAAACTTTTTTTTGCATGAGTTGAAGCTCTTTTCCCATATTTTTGACGGTTCTCCTGTGGACTGGTATAATACTTCACACCAAATACATTAAGTATTTAGTCATTCTTTATTCAAATAAACATTAGCATCACGTGTGTAAAAAAAAAACTATAATAAAATTTAGTCATGGAACTACAGTTTTACTTAAATGTAAACAAACTTGTCTTATATACTAAACTACTAGCTTGTCTGTCTGTGTTTAGCACGTACTTCTAGATGGTGAGACTAATAGGATCATAAGAAAAAAGTTAATAGTAAAATTATAGCCGTTAAAATTATTAGGAAAAAAAACCAAAGTAGTAGTAAAACAATAATTTGATAAAAAAATAATTAGCTTTTCTTATTAGCAAAAAGTTTTTGTTCTCATCACCTTCAAGTGTATTACATTCAAGCAACGGGAAGCGATTGATGTTTTATGTAACAAAAAGATAAAATAGTAACATGCCCAAACTGATATATTGGTAACCAATTCATATAAAAAATAAGAAAAGTTATAATAGTAAACTTTATAATGATAATGATAATAATACTAATAGTAATTATAAGAAATTAATGTTACAGAAAACATTAATAACAAAACTAGTAGTAATAAGTAATAATATTAAAGCCTAAGTTACAAGAAAAACCTAAAAAAACAAAATTTTAAATAACAATAATGATAAAAAAAAGGTATAATAGTAATAGCAATTATTACGATGATAATAATAATAGTATTCGCAAATATATGTTTTCTTTTTAAAAAATAGTAATAATAACATAATCATAATAATTGTAGCAATACCTAAAATAACAAGAATAATAATAGTAAAGTATAACATGACCAATTCTATAAAGAATAATAAAAATAAAATGACAAGAGAGATTTGTAGCCACTAAAATAACCTCTTAAAATTTAATAAAAATTGAAAAAAATAAAAACACAAAAATGTTTCCACTGTCTTCTTTATTCTCAAAAGAAAAAAAAAGGGCACAATGTTAAGGAAAAAATCATTGTGTCTTTATATTTATGAGGGTATTTTGTGTTTATTTTTGTTAATGATCGTATAATTTTTTTCTTGATATTGTGTTATATAACTCAACGTTATGTTATATTTTGTTCGGCAGATCTACTGTGCGTTTTTTTAGTTATCATTGTGATTTTTGTTTATTTTCGTTATTGTGTCTTTTTTCTCGGCATTGTGTCTTTTCATCATTTGTTTTTTGGGAACGGGATTGACGGGGAAACATTTTAGTTTTTTTTTAATTTTATTTATATTTTGAGTTATGATTTTTTTTACCACAAATCTTTTACATTTTTGTCTCCCTTTACATTTTAACTTTCACCAAGTATAACAATCATAGTAACAAAATTAATATAAGTAAAAATAATATTTGTAATATGAAATATGAAAATAATAATTGTATAATAGTTACAAATAATAATCACAAAATTAATAATACGTACATTCATAAAAAAAACTATTATGAACTACTATATTAATTAATATTTGAATTTATAATATTAATATGACATTCGTGACAAAATCGGATACACCTCAACATTTATATGTCGAATAAGCGATTAACCGCTTATTGCGTATTGAACAAACGATTAATCAAATGGGTCTGGTTATGACCCAGATATCTCGAAGGACCATCTATAAGTGATATACGTTTAATATAAGCCAACATATTGATATTATGGCCTTAGTATGATAGCAAACCAGATAAACGAAAACATGCCCGTTTAACTACCCGCTATGAACTTAAACGCAAAAGAGAGTTACAAAACAAGCATTGTATCATCCGCCAAGTTGAAAAGAATTTACAAACAAATACTATTTTCTAAATTTACAAACAAATACTATATTTACAAACAAATACATTGTATCATCCGTGAAAATATTTTCAAGTTTTACAAACAAATACTATGTTTTTCTAAATTTACAAGAAAATTAGCCAAAAAATACTCGTTTTCGCATTGTTTGTCGTACCCGATATATTTTTCGCGCCAAAAACTGAATCCAAAATAAATTTGAACTCGGGATTTCACATTCGGGCACGAAGAACGAGACTTTTGGATCAAAATGAGGCCCAAGGGGGGCCCACTAATTCCGACCGCTAAGGGGCTTCCCCCCCCCCCCCCCCCCCTCTTGTGCTTATATTTTTAAAAAATTAATGTTAGAGCCTTGTGCTCAATAAAAATTAAATATTAAGCCTTGTGCTCAATTAAAATGGAAATAAAAATTTTCTAATCAAAGATGATTCTGAAGAATCGTACCAACAAAACACTGAATCTATCAACTTTAGTGAAAACGAAAGAGGTTTTCAGTCAGATTACGTGATTAATTCTGACCAATTAACAAAAATAAGCAAGCTTAAGTTCAAGTTAGATAAAACAGGTTTTTAATCAACCTAATAGTTTACAAAGCCTTGTTTCAAAGGCTTTTTTAAGAAAAAATAAATCATTTACTGCTTTAATACTGAAGAATTTTCAGTAGACATAAAGGATACATCAGGAAAAGTATTTTTGCCACTCTTAACAAGAGGAGAAATACCAAAAAGACTTTTAACTATTAAATCCGAATTAAGAAAATCAATGAATATGCTGCATATGAGAGCAGTAAAAATCCTTCTAAAAGCACAATTCAGAGATGAAAGTAATTTTCCTATTAAATGGATATTGTTGATAATCGAATTATCAACAGACAAGATGCTCTTTCAGGAGGCCCAAAGGGGGCCCACTAATTCCGGCCGCTAAGGGGCTTCCCCCCTTAAGCTTTGTTTTTTTTTATTGTATTAATAGATATTTGGACATTATATCTTCACAACTTCTGGAAATTTTCTGTGTTCTTCATCAAGTACTCAAGAAGCTTAGGTAAAATCATCATTTTCATCAATTTTTAACTTGTTTAATTATGTTTGATTTCATATAAACATAGTTTAATTGTCAAAAATCATTGCTAACCATGCAAAAATCCTAAAAATGGTCCAAAAACTTGTTTTGATCATACACATGGTTAGGAACCTGGTTTGATAGTTTTTTTTGGCCATAAACACGGATTAAAGGGTTTAAATGACGTTTTTACGGTTCAAAAGTTCGGTTTAATGCCCTAGCCGAAACCCGAAGTTCCAAGGCTGTAATATTGATGAAACATGCTTGGTTTGAGATATAGTACCTCTACTTAGCTTACTTAGAAGCACACAAGCCCGAAAATTGGATTAAGAGAGCAAAAACAGGCGAAAACCGCAAAGGTAATGTCGAATTGCTCGATTACAAGCTATTAAATTAAGGTTGTGATGTGCATATTTTTAGGCTATAAATTTTTTCAGGGACATCAAGGACCATATGATTGAGTCCCTGTCCAGATTTGGTAATTTTTCGACCATCCGAGAATATTTGGCGAATTTATTACCGAATTGGGATGTTTATTTGGGAAAAATACTTAAAATGCTTGAAAAATTATGAAATTTTGTGGGAAACTCATTTGGTATACTATGATCACATATGAAATTTGGGGTCATTTGGAAAACCCTAGCTATGTTTTGTTCACTCAAGAATTTTGTTGGATTTTTCGGAAATCGTTTGGTATAATGGATGATTTTCGGGATAAATATAGCATATAAAATGAATTTTTATAAATTAATAAATCAATAAATAATTCCAGAAATATTTTTATAAAAATATAAATATTTTAATTGATTAGTGGCTAAATTTTTATAATTTAATGATAAACGGATGATTACTTGTGCTAATTTGAAGATTAAACAAATTCAAATCGGATAAAAACCGACGAGTTCGTAATCAACGAATCTGTTGGAATATCAGAACATCAAGAGTGATCAAAAACCATATTTTTGGATTAATTTGGTAAAACCGAACTTTTGGTGAGAAATACGGACAATTTGGGTGAATTATTCGCGTATTTCTCCAAACCAGACTGAATAAATGGAAATGAGCCCCATAGTGAATCCGGACCCCTAATTTGTGATATTTCTTTATAACTTAATCCTTTTATCAACCAACACGTTTACCCAGGTTTATATACTCATACCTACTTTTCTAAACATGTAAACAAACAACTTGGCCCAGCTGGTAAAACGGGATAACTGAGCCAAGTCAGATTTTAAGTATTAGACATTGAACAACATCACAATCTAAGCCTATTGACACTTTCTGGGTGTGACAGCTATATCCAGACTAAATATACAGCCCAGTTTAGAATGAAGATTATAATAATATTAAAATATTAATATTATTATAATATTGATTATAGGGACTAGTGAGAGTGAGTTAAACAAACTACAAGTTGACACCGTACCGGATCTCTACTAAACCGTGAGTTGCATGACCAAACTTTTAAACTGATTTTACGAACTTTTAGGGTGAAAGACATGTTGATACATATCTATATACTCTGAACTGTGTGATGATGTGAATTATCTAAGTGCTAACACACAAAAGTCCCCACGAACACAGTGATTAACTTCGAGCCGGTGGCTTGTGAATAGTACTATTGGTTTGACAAACCCAGACGAGGCCAGCACGGTTTGCTGAGACCTTATCCCGTTTGCAAATGTCCATAATTATACAAACAAGCTATGTAGTGTTATGCATGGCTACTTGGGGCATGTTGTGGGCGGAAAGGGGGCCATAGTGGTTGATTGTGCGTGGGAAATGGAGGCACGCAGCACGGACGAACAGTCAAAGCTTCACTATAGCTTAGCATAATTACATCATAAACATACAAACAAACGTACTTGTAAACGTACATATATACATGCTTGCGTACTTACAAACTGTAATTGTTGTACGCACAACTGATTTCTTGAAACTCGTGAAACTCACAAACTATTTGTAGTTGATCCGTTTTAATATGTTTTTCAGGTATACCGGATTTGGACTAGGAAGTCAATGTGCTACTTGTTGACTTGCGATCAATGCTGGGTGAATTTATGCAAGTGTGCCAGTAAGAAGTAAAGCTGCTTAACGGGCTGGATTTAGTTTGTATCACCTAGTTGTAAACAAAGTTAGATTGATGTAAAACATTGTAAATTAGTTTTTATTGTTCTTTATAAACGATGTAGTTGATACCAGAGGTGTCTGTTACATTTCCGTTTTACGCTTCCGCGATTTGCTATTGAATGGGTGTGACAATTAATTAGTGGATAATAATAATTATGAAATATAATATTAATTATTTTGTTGGATAATGAAAATCATGAAAAATAATATTAATTACTATGGAGTATATTTGCCCCTCGTGTGAGAGGTACGTGTAGTTCTTGCTGCCAAGCTAGCAAAATAATGAACTGAGTTTTAGACCCGTTTGCAACCGTTTTGTTAAAAAGTTTGAGGTTAAAGCAATAATGGAATGCAAAAGGCTATTTTGGTCATAATCATAGCAAATTTAAGGTATGTTTGGTTGGAGGTAATGAAATGAGCAGGAAATAGAATGGGAGAAGGAATGGAATGGATAAGGGAATAAATTATTACATTTCCTTTGTCTTGTTTGGTTAATCCATGGGAATAAAATAAATTATTACTTTATGTTGTTTGGTATTAAAAAAACAATTGTAGGAATGAAACAGAAATAACAAAAACACTTATATCTCAAAAAAAAAACTACAATGATGACAGTGGTAGCTCCGGTGACGAAAATGGTGGTGGCAGTGGCGGTCAGGCGACAGGGGTGGCGGTGGTCAACCAATGGTAGCATTGGTAGTGATGCCAATGGTACGGTGGTGGTGGTCAGACAACGACAGTGATGGTGGCGGTGATGGTAAGGCAGCGACGATGGCAATGGTTGCGGTAGTTAGGAAGACGTTGGCAGTGATGGTGGCGGTGGTAACGCTGGTGGTGGTGCCGATGGTAGTTGTGGCGGTTGTTGTTAGGTGGTGGTGTTTTTGAGAAAGTAAGGTGAAGGATGAATGGAATAAAAAAAAAGAAGGGGGTAGGAAGGAATGATTTTGATGTAATGGATGATTCCATTCCATTGAGCAACCAAACACCAATCTTTTTATTCCACAATGAACCATTCCGTTCCCCATGACATTCCCGGATACCAAAAACTAACTTAGTGCGTTATAAAAATTTGTTTTTTTTATCTTGTTATGGGCCCAAAACCGTAAACACATTTAATTGTCAGGGACTCATTAAATAAAATATTATTAAAAATCAAGGACGCGTGTAATAAAAGTAAAAAAGGAAAAAATGTTGGTCGTTAATAAAAGGAAAAATAGTGAGAAAAAGATACGGAGACGAACGTTATATAAGATATCTTTATTACATACACAAATAAACACTTCTTCATGCGATATATTCGAGAAGAGATTTTATCAATCACGGTTTTTGTTTTCTGATTTATTTGATTATTTGATTATGGTGTATATATCAGTATAAAGTTTTAGTTTTAATTTTGATAACTAATACTAGTATTGGAAGAGTTACAAATCATGTTCCTTTTTTTTTGTTTAATTCTTAAAAAGAGTTTTTCTAATCAATCAATCTTTTATCCAACATTCTTATTCATCAGTAAATAATTTTTTTACTAAATCGCATATCATAAATTAAATCCCAGATCTTTTATCCAATAGTTCAACGCAAGCCACAACAGTGGTGTAAAAATTGGTTTAGGCGGCCAGTATTCTATGACTAATCCCCGAGTACTCCCTGACCAAGCCTAATACTTGCAACATGTGGTAAAGTAAGAAAATAGAGCAATGCATGTTCATGTTGTACTCTAACCAATCTTGACCGAGTACTTGTACGATTTTGGTTATAGCTAATAACAAACAAGAAATAGAAATAAAAATAAAAAGAGCTGGATGAGATAGCTTAAAATTTGACTTCAGTACCTAAAAGTTAAAAATGCCAGTATGGTAGATAATGGGCTAATGGTGACTGGGCCCAATATCAACAACTCTCTGCACATGTACTGGTTGTGTATCAATAATGTGTTTCTTTTAGAAGTTTGGAAGCATTCACGGGGATAATTATATATCCTATCAGAATTACAACTTCTCGGCCCATCTAAACCCATGACTAAAACAAGAAGATATGGCCCTAAATCTTCTAAAAGGAACCGTCCCAACAATATACACACTCACACTCCCCTCAGCCCAAAACAAACCACAAAAATTAAGTGCCGGTTAATCATCACTCCATCACAAGTTCCATGTGTCGATTTAGGTCTTTTAGGTACGTTGTTGACGAGTAATCGTCTAAGTCACATGCATCTAAAAGCAATGCTCGGCCCGCACCTGTTTTTGTCTTTGGTTCCGACCTCTCCCCCTTCAACATTTGCATAACCTGTACCACAATAATTATATTATTAACCAACCAACCAACCCACAATTAGAATACCTAATACCTCAATCAAACGTGACAAGGTGTAACGGTTAGGTTTTCTAGTCTCTTTGAACTTACCCGCTTCATGGTTGGGCGGACATTGGGCAAATGATGAATGCAAGCTGAAGCTGCTGACATGGCACGCTTTACTTCAACCATTTCGTACTTGCCTTCTAGACGAGGGTCCACGAGCTCTTTAACATTACTTTTCTCAAGACACGGTTTTGCCTAGACAAAACAAACCAGGTTATGTGCATTTCCGTGTCAAAAGATTGATTATTTATAAAGAAATTAACATACCCAGATATCAAATGTTATAAAGATTGATTCTTTTTAAAGAAATTAACAAATCCAGGTGGATAGATTCTTGGTAAAGAAATTAACATACCCAGATATCACAGGTTATTGAATAATTGATTGTTTATAAAGAAACTAGCATTGAGTAAACATCACAGGTTATAAAGATTGATTCTTTAGAAAGAAATTAATATACACATATATAACAAGATTGATTAAAGAAATTAACATACCCAGATATCACAGGTTATAAAGATTGATTCTTGGTAATAAGCATGGGTAATAAAGATTTGGATTCTTTTGTAAAAAAATTAACATACCCAGATGTCACAGGTTATAAAAATTGATCCATTAGAAGACATACCCAAATTACAAGACTCTGCCTGCTTGAATCAACTGCGCGACGACCAGTGAGAAGCTCAAGCAACAGAACTCCAAACGAGAACACGTCAATCTTCTCATGAACAATTCCATGCATGAAATACTCGGGTGCCATGTACCCAAAAGTCCCTTCAATTGGGGAAACAATATGGTGCAGCCATTTTTCCGGGAGCCATTTTGCTAGTCCAAAATCAGATATCTAGACACACAAAAGATAACCAATTAAATTCAACAATTTTAATTACGGACTAAACGAAACGAGTAAACTTCAATAAAACTCGAAACGAGATTAACCTGAGGTTGATAGTCTTCCATTAACAAGATATTTGAAGCTGTGATATCTCTATGAATTATTCTCCTTTGACATTCACAATGAAGATACCGCAAGCCTTCTGCAACGCCAATAGCTATCTTAAACCTTGATCCCCAATCTAATCTTTCTTCACTATCTGCACAAAAACAGCCGGATCAACGAGTGGGTCCCACGTAGGCATAAAAAGACGTAAATATAGATACGTACTATGAAGTAAAGTAGCGAGGCTGCCATGTGGTGCGAATTGGAGAACAAGATGCAAATCAGTATCAGAACTGAAACCGATCAAGTGAGCTGCATTTGGATGGTTAATATGAGCTATGATCCCGAGCTCGGATAAGAAATCTTGGACTCGGTACTTGTCCTTTTTCTCCTTTTTTGTTATTCTTTTCACCGCGACAAGTTGGCCGCCAGGTAAGCGTCCTTTGTACACCTCAGCATGCCCGCCTCGGCCCACCAAATTATCTATATAAGTATAAAAATAAATGCTTGATTATTACAAAAGTTGACCAAAACTTAGTTTAATTTTCACAATATCAATTTTTAAGGAAAGAATCATCTTTAAACTTTAGTCGATAAAAAGAGTATAAACTTTGAACAGTGTTAATTATTTTCTAAAATGGGTAGTTGTTGAAAATACGGTAACCATGCATCCCTCGTGACTTGCAAAAGGTTGGAGAAAATGTCCAAAAAGTTGTGCCAGTAGGTTCGTTTCACAATACCCATAAAACAAGATTTATTATTAATTTGCGTAATTAAAAGAATATATTATCTTTCTTTATAGGAATTCAATGGTAATCAAACTTCAATGATGTTGAGTCCTTGTATTTTAGAAAGAAGAAGCCAAAATTCGTGTCATACCATAATTTGACCAAAACAACCAAAAAAAATCATATATTATTTTACTTTATATTTATTTTTATGAGTCTACCTTTTATAATGTATTTTCTTAGTAGTTAATTATCACAGATCTTTTTTTTTTCTAAAGCAAGGGATGACTATATTAGTTTAAGCATGTCAAACTAATTGACAGCTAGTAACATTTACGATGTCGGTGGATCGTAAAATATGGGTTAAATATATCAAAAGTGGTTAGCAGGTCGCCCTCATGTAATTTAACAATTTGATAGAACGGGATCCATATAATACCAAACCTGACTCGTTTAACCCATCTTACTTTGCTCACGTGTTTCACCTCATTTCAAAAACTATCATCCCTATAAAATATTATTTACATTTGAGTAGACGTAAAACAAAACATTTTGTATTTACATGATGACTTCGCGTAAGATATTCCTATTCCTATTTATCAATTATTTAATTACAAAAACACCAAGAATTCTTTTGGTGTGAAATGAAAGTTTAAACTTTTATTATTTCAAAACTCATTTCATTAAAAAAAAAAAAAAAAAAAATAGTGTTCACATCAATACAGAAGCAAACAGAATAACTTACCAAGACTGAAACCGGCTGTAGCCGCTGCAAGCTCATCAAACGTAAAATTCCGCCACGACGGTTTCGGAACGGTCCACCGAACACCGTCAATAATCTCCTCATTAATAATATGATGCCTCCCTAACCTCCTCATCAAACTCTTCCTTGACATCTCGTATCCGGCGACCAACGGCATTGTCGAAAACCGCTTAAACGACTTCCACTTCAAATTACACACCAAATTCCTCCAGCGCGTATCCTGCGCCACCGACGACGTGCTAATGAGCGCTGGCTCCGGTCTGTTGCCTTCGTCATCATCTCCACCGGCGTCGGTTGCAGAATCTGCATCTCCGTCCATCTCCGGCGCCGGCGACTTTTCATTGAAAGAAGAACCCCGACTGCTTAAACTCCGGCTTACGGTGCTGTGGTTATCGGAATCTGACCCGGAAACTGGGATTTCCAATACGCCTCTTGGAGATGATTGCTGTTCGTCATGTTCGATTTCGATAAGCTTGTGATTGTTTATGGCTTGTTCTACAATCAATATTTTAAACACGGAATTAAATTAGATTCATAAATTTACAAAGGCAGTCTTGGGCCGGTTTTAAAAATCCATGGTCAATTTCTTGGTATGTTGTCGGAATTTTAACGTATAAAACTTGTTGTGAAATTATTTATTATTAGTGAGATTAAAAGGTGTGGATGAATTACCGTTCATTGGGACTGATGAAATGAAATAAGAAGAGGGAATGGAATTTGGTTAATTATAATTAAATTAGGAGGGTGGAGAAGGGAAGGGAAGGGAAGGGAAGGGAAGGGATATCTTGAGACGGAAATATACTTTGAACGGACAAGAGAGAATTAAGGAATGGAGGGAGGGAGGATGGAAAAGAATGGAATGTTGTAGTGTCTATATTTATATATATATATACTTCAGCTTCTGTCCATGGCTTTGTAGCCTAGTGGCATCTTGGTGGTGGGATAAGGCTTAGGGACCATAAGGTCCTGGGTTCGAATCCCATAAAAGGGGGTTTTCCCAACTTTTGTTGGCTTTCCTCCTGAATTGGTGGTTAGGCATTATTGCCTAGTGGAGATGGATATGATCGCGTGGTTCTGCTGGTACTATACTCCAGTGGTCCGTGAGTGATCCTAAATTTGCCGTTCAAAAAAAAAAAATATACTTCAGCTTCTCCAATAAAATTATAAAGGTTTTATTGTGCCTTTTCCCGGCGCCAATGTCACCTGCTTCAATGTTATATGAACTTTATGTTATTTATTATTATTATTATTATTATTATTATTATTATTAATAAATGGTCTTATGAACAACTTTTAATCCAAGTCGGCACTGTCCGGTTGACCGCCTTTTGTTTCTTCATTTCTCTACATAATTCGTTCCACATCACCTCAAATGCCTCTCATTTTAATTTACCAGAGTTTGAGCTCGAGGCTTGCTCATGATTCATAAGTTATTTTTTTTCAATCTTAAATTTGGCTTATTTTATTAATTGATTAATATACGTTTTTAATTATTTTTATATATTTTGAAAAAACATTCACAAACAAAAGCTCGGATCGAACTCGTGTAGTACCTTAATCACAAACTTAAGATTTGACGAGCCTTAACGAGCTTCCCCATACATGGTTTGAGTTCAGGCTTGATAACTAAACAAGCTTTATTTGAAGCACCGGATCGGCTTGAGCTCAAAAAAGCTCTGTTTGTTTCGAACTTTTTTTCTCAATTTAACTACGAGTAACTTGTGTGTAGCTCGGCAGTGGCGAAGCTTGTGCGAGTTTGTCGAGGGGGTCGGGCTCAAAATGTATTTTAAAAAAATCATAAACGAGGGGTCTGGGGCTCAAATGTTCGGTAAAAAACGGGTAAATTTACACTATGTATAAAAATTTTCGGACGCAAAAAAGGTCAATTTACACTGCTACGCAAAAAAACAGGAGGGGCCAGAGCCACCATGGGCCCTAAGAAAACTTCGGCCCTGTAGCTCGGGTCCGCTCCTCACAGTCAACGTGTTGAAGGACGTCTGATAACATTATAATTAATTAATATTTGAACTTTTTATATAAGTAGGAAAATAATCTTAAGGTTTTTGCATTATAAGGCCAATTGGCAATTGGTTAGCCCATGGTTTTTCACATCGGAGTCGTAGTTTCGAGTCTTGTTGGTGGAAAAATGTCATATTTCAAACTAGGGTTTATCAAAGTGGGCTTTCGGATGATGGATTTCACCTATAATTGCTGTAGGTTCGGGTCACCAACGCTATCTGCGATTATGAGCATGAGTGTCCTTTGGCCAATGAGTGTACCCCAATGGTTGAGGTTTGTTGATCGTTCAAAAAAAAAACAAACTAAAATTTTATTTTTCCTAGTATTTAAACCCTTATTGCATTTTTCCTTGCTTGATGCTTTGTCTAATATTGATTTTACCTATATATATTTAATTCTTTAGAAGGCATTTTTTGTAATGTTCTTATGAAAGACAATTATATAGATGTGCAACTTGAGAAATATGGCTTGAGAATTGAGATACAAAGTAATGGGAAAAAAAAGGTCAACGGTTATATGACATTAACGAGCTCTAGTTTTGATACGAAATTCTCATTTCAAATTTCGATCAAACAGATATTATCTATGATACTAATGTCCAAAAAAAACAAGCATACGATATATGACTATATGAATAAAAGATCTTGTTACACGTGCGTGATTGATGGCGTGACTCCCGGTTTACTTGTGTGGAGGCTAAAACGATATCTAACGAACACAACCATAAATGGAGGGTATTTGGGGTATTTCAGCTTCATGTTTTTTGTTTGTCTAATTTATTGATGTGATGGACCAAAAGATTCGGCATCCCGTTCTAAGTTGCGGCTACGGACTTCAGTTGCCTTTTCTTTTGTCTACATTGGTATAACTTTTATATAATAACTAGTTTTTTTACCCGGCGCAGTTGTCAAAACTCCAGTGTTAAACCCCGAACGTTACGATGGTGAATTGGCACGAATTCGGTCAGTATCGGTTGCGTGTGTTACAGTATAGGCATCGTTGGTAAAATTTGAGCTTTAAAAAACCCAAAAAATTAATGCTTCAAATTAACATATAAAAAACAAAAGTATTTAAAACGATGCTTATTTGGTTGGAAATCCCGAGCGGTGGTAAAATCTAAGCGTTATCGGTCCTAGGTATTGAGGCGGTAACTCAATACGAATTCGGTCAGTTACAATTGCGATCGTTACTAAACAGGAGCTAAAAATGGAAAAAATATAAAAAATTGAGGTGGACCAGTGGCCAATTGGGGGGGGGGGGTCAGCCGGTAAACTTGTGCGCTGGTAAAACCTTAGCGTTATCGGTCACGTGCATTGAGGTGGCGAGTCTACAAGGATTCGGTCGGTTTCCGTCAGGTTCGTTTTGGTACCAACAGTTTAAAAAAAAGAAAAATTTTGACTTTAATTTAGTCGGTTTCCATTATGTTTGTTATGTTATCGGAACTAAATAAAAAAAACTAAATTCACGGACTAATATGATGCCACCAAGTGGCCCAATAAGGAAGTTGCGCCCCAATGGTGGATGCCAGGGGGACGTCGGTCGGTAAATTTGCGTGTTGTTAAAACCCGAGCGTTGTCGATCACAGATGTTGAGGCGGTGCATCTAGGCAAATTTGGTCGGTTTCCGCCGAGTTCGTTATGATGCCTGAACTAAATAAATGACGTTTCCTCGGTTTCCATTACGTTAGTTATGGTAACTCGACTAAATAAATCAAATAAAAAATAATAACCAAATTCATGAACTAATAAGGTGCCGCCAAGTGCCACTTGCGGGGACACCAATTCGGTTGGCCTCGGCTACATTTGTTACGTTACCGGAGCTAAGAAAAGGATAAAATATAAAAATTAGGCCAATTGAGTGGCGTCGGTTGATGAACTTGGGCAATGGTAAAATCGAGCGTTGTTGGTCCTGGGCGTTGAGTGAACCAATAGGGTGGCGTTGGTCGGTAAACTGAGCCATTGGTAAAACCGGAGCGTTGTTGGTACCGGGCGTTAAGACGATGAGTCTATATGAATACGGTCGGTTTCGGTCATGTTCGTTACGATATCGAAATTAAAACAAACGGAAAAACATAATTGGCGTTCGGTTGGCTTCCGTTATATTCGTTACAATACAAAAATGAAAAAAAAAACAAAAATTCATGGACAAGTTAGGTGCCGCCAAGTGGCCCAATGGCAACTTAGCGGCACCAAACTTCATAATAATAATAATAATAATAATAATAATAATAATAATAACGTTAGCATGTAACTAGTAACGATAATAGTTTTATTCATTCATTTTGTTAATCAAACAACCAAACATCTAAACAAATGATTTTTGGTTTGCTTTGTTAGTTTGTTAAGAAATGGGGCATTTAATACGTTTATGTTCTTTGTTACTATAAACAAACACAAACTAAAATAAACAGACAAGAATAAGAAGACAAACAAATATAAACAAGTACAAAAGTATATAAACTGGCTTTGACTTCACACTTTCAACCAAATCAACACTTCTAATATGTTGATCATACTTACCTATACAGCTATACTTGTTTTTGTATCTGGTATCCTTACGAAATTCATAAGTCATGAAGCTATGAGGGCTTTTACAATCCTTAATTCCGCTCCCATTTGGCCTAATCAGATTATTTAAAAGTAAGCGATGTGGGAATTAAGGTTTAATGCTAAATTATTTGACTAGGGTGTATTGATTGTGTGGAGATATTAGTTAGGGTGTAGTTCTCTATCATGATTATCGTGTATGATTAAATTAAGTTTTCGTTGTAATTATTCATATTGGCACATTGTATACATTTATATAGTTGATTAATAATACATAATAACTCACGAAGTTTGATTACTTTTACATTAAGATTAACAAATTTAATGGAACATGTATACAAACAAAAACTTAAATATATAAAAGAAATTAATAAAAGAACACAGACGAATGCATAAGAACGAGATATTTGTTTATGTAAGTAATTTAATTAAATGTAAAAAGAATGTTCGTACTAATAATACTTAACCTTATCCCTCACATGTGGTCTAGTGATAGGAGGCTTGGGTTCTCCTGTGAAGACTCAAGTTCGAATCTCACTTGTGTCAATTTTGGGTGGATATTGGCAATGAAGGATTTGAGCTATGCCTTATGCAAAGGTTGTCAGTTCGAACCCTGAGCCCACCTGGGTTTTCGTCCCACCGTGTGTTACGCTAGAGAGTTTTGCTCTTGTGGTGGCACAACGACTGTCAAGTGACAGTCGGCAGTATGGTTTCTCGTGGGAACACCCAAGCCAAACTCTGAAACCAGTGTGGGCCCAGTTAAGACAACATAGTCTGGCCCAAATGGGGCATCAGAGCTCTCCAAATTTGAAGAGTGCAAAAGCCTAAATACAAAAAAGTCGTCGTTCTAAAAAAAAATAATACTTAACCTGAGTCACCACGACTTATCTTCATCAATCATCATTAATATATCCAAAAGTCCAATACTAATTATCATCCTTGCAGACTCTCACGATCACCTATCATCCTTTTTTTAACAACAAAATTCCATTTTAACATTAAATTTGTAAGAATTTAAACACACAACCTCATATTTAAAAGAGGAGACATCATACCACAAAACCAAATACTTATAGGTACTCACCGATCATCTACAACTTTCCTTGACGACCATTATAACTATCAACACTTAACTACACCCATGGCAGCCTCCACTTGTAGTCTTCTCATTTAATGTTGAAGTTGATTTTTATTATATCTTTTAAGTCTTGTTAAATGCTATTACGTTTCTGTAAAACTTCATTTGAAAATGACGTATTATCCGTACACATATAACTAATTATTTGATACAAGTTTAACATAATTATATGAATTAGTTGGCTGCATGTCATGCGTATATACCACATGTCGAAAATTACCAACGGACCACCTGCATGTTACTTCGTATTATTGTAATACCTTAAGATAAATCTAAAATGCATCATCATGTTTTGTTCTATCTAATAGGCTAGATTCTAAGATATAAAACTTGTTTCGTCTCAAATATCACCAACGTGTTTTGGGCAATTCATACACGGTGACTATGGATGAGAGAAAACTCCATACAATTACGTACTTGATTGGGAGTAGTACCACGACGAGCGACATATTCACCTAAACCTACAACATCATTTAACTTTTCTGTGATAAATTACATATAACCAGACAATCTATAAAATATGAGTGTCCTTTGGCCCCAACGAGTTGCAATGATACAAAATTTCAAATCAACATTATTATTGATATATAATGATACTGTATCGTTAGAGATTTGGTCCTTCATGTGGATTCCATTAATCAGCCAGGGCTATTACATGCTTATCACGTGTCTATATGATAATGAGTAATAACTTTTCTTGTACGTCATGACTTTAACCTTGGATTCTCTTCATCTCCTCCAACCTTATTCAATATCTTCTCGGTGTTCAACCATCATAATTCATAACCGTGTTGGGGATTTCAATATAGCAGCCTGAATTATTTAAAGAGTCGTGTGATAACTTTCAGATTAAAAGTTATTTTGGTGGTTCTCCAAAACACTTTAATCGGATAAAACTTTAAATTGAGACAAGAATTTCGTATGGAATTTGTGAGGAAGATGAACCAGTAAATTTGTCGATCAATCCAATAACGTGTTTTATCTCCAGGGCAGTTGTAGTTCAAGATAACTGCTTCAAACAGTTGTCTATTCAAAATTTAAAAAACATTAAAAAATTAACTTCAAATAATACTTATGATTATGTGTAATATAATCATAAAATTCATTTTTCAAATGAATTTTTAATGAAGCGTTATTAACAAAAAAATTTTTTTCCAAGCTAACCTGACAGCTTAACCCCGGCTAGGGGTGCTGCCCCTTGGACCCTGCTAGGGGTTGCCGTTCCTAGAACCCCGCAACAGGAGGCGCTGCCCCCAGACCCTCCGTTCATTAGGGGCTTCGCCCCTAACATCACAGTAAACTAAAGCAAGTGTGTACTCCACACACCCGAACTTGCTTAATGTTTATTATGATTAAATTGATCAACTAGTTAATCTAATTACACTAAAATACTAGCAAACCGTCCATTCATCACAAAAAACATCAAACCAACTTCTTCATCTATCAACATTGCTAATCCTAAATTTTGAACTAAAACATATTTACTCTAACATATATCAACCTTTGTAGATCAAGTGATGGTAGTTGAGGTAGAATTGTTAAAACAAAACCGATTATAATAAAACGTATAATATAATATACATGCATCAGAAAGTAACATAAATCAAATGAGTATGTGTTTTTACCATAATCGAACAAACACACTAGTTGGATGTGAATGAGTCCACATGTTAAACACAATTATCATAAAATATATCTCATAACTATTTATGTTATCTATATGTCTCTCACGGTACAACAACCGAATACATAGTTGATAGTTATATTGTAAGAAATTAACTCACTGGCATGGTTCGAAGTAACACTAATTTAAAGATTAAGATACCATAGACAATTGCTAATTAATAAAAAAACATTCATTTAAACTTGCAAAAAGTTCTCTCTTCTTCTTCTCTACCTTTCCTAAACATCTCACATTATATTATGATTACTCATTTACTAGTGCTTAGTGTGAATCGTAACTAAAGATAGGCATCAACATCCATGTTTTGACTTTGTTTGCCAGTTTAATGCCAAAAGCCGGTATTTTGAGGTCGGTCACCATGTTTATGGGACATCTTGTGAAATGCAAATGTGAGAAGGATGCAATGAGAAAACAACTATAATAAAAGAATTTTGGAAATTTTTCATTTTATTTTATTTTATTTTATGTAGTATAATCATTATAAGCGAGTTATTATTTTCTTGTCAAATGGTATTAATTGTTGTTGTGAATCGCTAGTCATAAGCATGACTCTACACTCTCCTACTATTCATAACCCTAACACCTCATTCTTTTCACAACCAAATCTAATCCACTGTTATATCAACTTTTTACTCATCCTTTTCAAAAACTCATTTACCTCTTAACATTACATTTACACACCATTATCACTTGTACAAGTTATTAGTGCAATTAATACAGATTGTATATGTTAGCTTGATTTAAAAGTATAAAATTAGTGAACACGTGTTGTACTTGTGGGCATATCTCGATGAGTGAAATTTATGTTTGTGGAGAGTATGGATTGGACGTGCAGGGTATAATTCATTCGTGTTGTAAAGAGTCTTATCATATTTCAAACTGGATATAGTTACATATCGATTATTTGTTATTTTTTTTAATCCTTTTTAATATTATAAGTATGCATAACAAGTTAACAACTACAAGTAAAACTTTTCTTCTTTTATCTATATTAATAATTTTAGGATTCACATGAATGAATAGAATGCTTGAATCTTTTATATTTATGTCCTAATTTGATTTAAATTATCAAACTAAAATTTATATTTTTATGCCATCTTAACAAATGCCATTTTTCTATCTATGGTGGTTAACCACTCATTTTAATTTTCAATAACATAAGCATATTTTCTAAAACATGGAATTTAGATTTATCAATTTCTAAAATAAAGAAAAACTTATTAGATTTTTAATTAAAGTAAAATTAAGTGTTATTAATAATTCATAGGATACCTGGATTTCTCTGATAAGAAATAACTTAATATGGATGAAAAAGGATGTCTTTGACAGAGGGATGATAACTATTTGGGTTTAGAGACGAATTCAAATTTTTCGGTATATGTAATTTGTCTAATAGATTTTTAGTATTGGATTAAAATATACAATTTATATTGTGACAATAGATATACCGTTTTGTATAAAACATGAGGGCATGAATACGTACAACTAGTATAATATATACACACAACTATGTGAGTGCATGCATGCATGCATATAAATACGATGATATACAAGTATGTATCTTTGGTTGATTACGTTGTTTAGATTAATCTAACTCTAAAATTGATCATCTATTTTTAATTACGTTTTTATTATGACATTAAAAGAAAGTCATGGAAACATAGTAATACAAGTGGGTGAACTAAACCTACTACTCATCTACATGCTTAACTAATTTTCATCATGCCGAAAATGTATATTAAATGTTATATTTATCTTATAAATAATAATTAAAAAAAAAAAGGTAAACGCACAACACCAACCACACCACCAATTTTGACTATGTCACTTCAGTTGGAGAAGTAAGTTTAACAGAATCCCTTCGCTTTCTTTCTAGTGTCAATGGACAGTAATTTACGATAACGTCCCTAAATTAGGGTTTATTTACTGATGTAGTCCTTATACGTTCAAAATTTCCAATTGAACCATATATTTGTCAAACCTAATGTTTTACCCGGTGGTAGCAACAAGACAGGTCGGTAAAACCCGAGTGGTGGTAAAACCTAAGCGTTGTCGGTCCCAAACGTTGAGGCGTTAAGTCGTCGCGCCTTGTTTTAGTTTCAATATCGTAACAAAAACCGACCAAACGCGACTAATTTCACGCGAATTTGGTCGGTTTCTGTCACGTTCTTTACGATAACGGAACTAAAAAAAAATTGGCATTCGTTCAGTTTCCGTTACGTTCATAACAAACCGAAACTAAAACAAAAAAAAAAGAAACTAGTTTAAACCAATAAGCTACCGTAAATTGACTCAATAGAGTCCTTGCGACACAAAAGTTTTCTATTGTTAATGTCGTCGGAGAGAAATTTAATGTCGCCTGAAGTTGAAGTGTAATGTTAGCAGACGAGGCAACACATTAAATTTAGTGGCGCCTCACTGGAATGTGTATAATTACCATATTAGACATCTAATATGTTTTATATGTAATATGGATATAGATAATAATGTGTTTTTTTTTGTACAACAATGCAGTTTAATAATAATTTCATTAAACAATCACACTAGAAGTATAACAAACATGGCATTTTACTATTTAAAATTATATAACTTTATTAAAGTTATATAGCACGTTTATTAATTATATGAATAAATCTTAAGTTATGTTTCATTTCTTTTATGAAATCTTAGAATTTGTATGTATTTGTAAGTTTGTGTACATAAACATGTACATGTGTGAAGCTGATATAGGGGGCAGCCCTCTGATTTTACTCAGTAGTATAAATTCACGTCATTTTGTTTGAAAATTTCTATATGTATTGAACTCCCCACCCTTGGAAATAGGGTGCATGTCTTTTAGCCCTTTCGAAACATGATCCAAGCTTCGCCACTAAACATATATGAAACACACCTTGGAGGTTAGAACTATCTAACTTTGACAAATAACTGGATTGAAAAGTAAACTTTGAAAAAGAGCACCCACATGAACGCACTAATAGTTCATAGACTACTCATGTAAGTTGGTAATAGTTCATGGAGCCATATTGTAGATTTGTAGATATATACTACGGGTACTATTGTCGGGCCATATTATATATAGTAGGCCCTCAAACTTTAAATAATGGACAAAAAAGTTAGTGTACCCGTTTATAGTACTAAGATCGTGGGCTCCTAATTAGTTTTGATTACACCCTTACCGAATTCCTAACTGGATTTGGCAATCCAAATTCCTAAGATACTTTACTTAGACCAAGTTAGTGAGAGAAAAGGTGAAGTGATATGATCTTCAACACAACTAAAACATAATGAAAATTCAAAAATAAGCACTTGACCCTGTTGATGTAGAGAAAGGAGTTCAACTGAGAATTCATAAACGATAAGAGTAGGATGAGAAATCAGATCAGAGATAGATGGGAGAGAAGGACATTCGCACGTCTCATAATTCACGCACCCTTCCTTTTCCCTTCTAGTCCGCTTATATCAAGCATCGAGTATAGCCCCATCAAGTTTTTGAGAGGAGGAGGAAGTACATCTAGAGGTGTATAAAAAAACCGGTTTGGAACCGGTTTTAGGCAAACCGAACCGAACCAGTTTGGTTTTAAAATCGGTTTCACCCTGGTTCCCAAACCGACCCAAACCGTCCCAAACCGTCAGTTTCAGGACCGGTTCCCCTTAAGATCTACCAAACCGGTTTGAGGAAAACCGGTTTATAAACCGAACCGAACCGACGTGACCAGACCGGCCTATCATGTGTCTAAACCGGTTTATAAACCGAACCGGTTTGAGTCAAACCGGTTTTGACCAACTGTTGACCAAACCGGTTCGATTTATAAATCGGTTCGGTTTGGGTTTAAAACCGGTTTTGTACACCTTGTTAAAATAAGTTAAAATACCCTATATGAATAAGTTAAAATAAAGAGGGATTTTATGGTATGAAAAACACTATGAATTATACCTTGTTGAGGAAATCATTGATTTGAGGTTAATAAGGTTGCCACGCTAACAAGTATCATATATAGTGGGAGCCTGAAAAGGTAAAATTTAAATAACTGCAAATGTTGTTTTTCCTTTTTTAAGTTCATTCAATTATTTAACGAAAACATCTTTTTGTATGACATTAACTTAAAACAACACATAAAATCAAACACTTTGTTCCCTTTGGTTTGAGTGTAGTGTACTTTAAAAAAGCAACTTTTTATAGAATGTAGATTTATAACATCCTACTTTTATTATATACGCCAACAGAAAATGATCCCAAGCTATAATGCTTGTGATTTAGATTAACTATCAAAGCATTAAAACGTGTCTTAATGACTAGCTAGCTAAATACATGTTTTTTTTCCGTTTGTTTGCACCAACCTATACAAAAGAACAATTAAAATACTAGAAACGCTTGGCTTTGAGTTTAAAAATATATTTTACTAGAATTTTGCTAAAATTATAAAGCTTTTATGTATTGGACTTAATTTTCGTTATATGTCGCATTGTCATATTGACCTCATTCACCAAATTCAATCCTTTTTTTATATGTTGTATATGTTTTCAGGGTTTTCAAGTTTCCTGCTCAGAATCTTTTGTAATTTTTTTGTAAAAATGGTTTCAATTTACAGGGTTTGTTGTGGTGCTTTAAGTATTCTTATATACGTTATGAGTTTTAACTTGAACAAGACAATGAGGTTTAAGTGCACTGCACAAAGTCCGCGATACATGTATAATTATAATTATAATTATATCCCTTATTTTTTTACATATTGCTCATCATGATCTCTCTACTTATTGTCTTTGATTTCATATGAACTTCATGGTATTTGTTTCTAAACTGGAGTGACGATAGTATTATTTAATACTCAAAGGTTCCAAAGTTCATGTAAACACCCAGCACAAAATGATTAATATCTTAATATGGTTCTACCAACCCCAATTAAAAACCGTAGAATGAGAAAACTATGTCTTTGTCCCTGTCCGGTTTCACTACAAAAACAAATCGCCAAAAAATTAAAAAAAAAAAGCATCTTTTAATCAACTCTAGGGCTATATATTTCATTTTGCAGATTTGTTACACGCTTCTACTGTCCGAGGATTAAAATATATACACTATGCTACTAAAGTCATGTTTGTGCAACTAAAACACTTTTACAAAACATGTTCCTTTACACAAAAGTTGGATCAACCTCATTCTTATCATCAACTTAACCTATAGCATGTCATGTCAACTCACACTTTAAAACATGTTCTCTTTGTTCTGCTTATCTTGTGCATATATGTATTCATAGCACATGCAACTCGGTTATGCCCAAATCTGTGCAGTGGCATTTTGGGAAAATCTTTGTAGGGGCACAATGACAGATCTACACAAATGTTAACTTTGCAGGAAACAAGTTCTAGATTTGTCTCTTCAGCTTTGTTAACGGATCGGGGGCAATTCCGAAATTTGGTAAGTTATTCATTATTAAATTTCTTTGTTAATGTAAATTTGTTACCAGCATCATAAAATAATCAGTAAAGATTATTCATTTTTAAATTTCTTTGGAATTGAGTTTAACATGCACAAGGAAATTATGAATACATATATTAATTATGAATAATAGTAACTATTTGTCGGACATAGCAAGTTTGTCATTAAGACTTTAAACTAAAAACCACATTGATAGATCTAAGCCCTGCTCCCTGATTGAAGGTATGTCATTTTGGTTACTCGAAGGTAATCACGCATCACTTATTATCATAATCTTCATTTTGGTTTGATTTGTAAATGTTGTATTGCAGTCATCAGTGAACAATCCAAGCTGAGCTCAATCCTTTTTATGTTAAACTAGGTTATTGACCCGTGATCGACACGGGTGGAAATATAAAAGTTGTTAAGTACACACATATAATTTCACACGACAAGATATTTTTTAATATGTTTTTTGAGACATCAATATGATATATAATTGCAATTGATATTCATACAGAAAGTAAGTATCGCAAAACATGAGCTTACAAAAAATAAAGTTACATAGTAGAATGTTTACAAACAAAATTTAAAACTTTATAACATAAACCATCAAATATTTCCTTATAGACGACGTTGATGCATCCATTTAGCAGTACCTTAGGATGACATAGCCTTAAAATGAAGAGCAATGTTCTTATAATATTTGTTCAACTGTAAAATAATAGATTATGATTAATAAATTGAATATATATATATATATAGAATCATAAATTATAATGTTTTTTTATCATGAAAGATCATATATAGTTATATTTGTACCTCTCTAATTGTTGTATCCTTCTTTCCTCTACAAAAATGTTTCACAATCATAACAGAGCATAATAAAATCAACACCACAAGAAACGCTAGAATATTATATTCGTTTAAAGAATAGGTTTGGCGGACCCGCTAACCTTAATGTTACTTTTGGCCGTTCTTTATAATAACAAGTGTGTTAGGTTGATAATGCATAAGTGGTATTCAGATCATGATATAAACAACTTATAGTGAGGGTAAATTATAAAGTAATAGAATATGAAATTACAAACATTGGTGTCAAAAGAGGATAAAGACTTGGAATACATAGATACTTTGGATGAACAGAATGGTGAGAAAAATATAAAATATATGAAAAGAAAATGACTTATTTATAGCATGATTTGTTACAAATCACAACCTGTAATTAAATAATTATATTTCATGAATTATGGAAATAACTCCAATATTTTGAAAACTGTTTCATAAAGATCATTTTAAGGAAATGTCAAAATAGAATTAAATTTAATTAAAAACAGAATAGCTATTTGATTATGATCAATAAGAAAAACGTTTTAAATCGTTTGAATGCTAGACCAATTTATACATTGTGAATTATGGAAATGTCAACAATCAAAAGTTTAAAATATAATTTATGCAATCAAAATATTAAATCACCTTAATAGTATGACCAAGAGTTCTTTGGCAGAAGTACCTTCAAAGATAAATAAAATTAAGAATTTGAAAAATTAAACAATACCTTAATTTGAAAAATTGAAATAAATAAGTAAACAATCTATAATTTAGAAATTTAGTTGTTTGTCTATAATACTTATATTTTGATACGAAACGTTTGACCTTATTATAAATAAGGAAACAATGTTTATGCTTTTTAATTTTGCCAAGATATTAATTGTAAATTAATACAATGATTAAAAATTATGTTTTACTAACAATTTTGCGCTGCAAACAAAGTAGCGACTTTATTTGTCATTTACAATTAATTAAAAATAATATTGACTTAAATGTTTAATGATTTGCTAGTATTATAATTAGTGAATTAACAAAATGCCATTTGTTCATATGAGTTACGAGATGATTTCTAAAGCCAGAACTATGAACAAATATACATTAAAAAAAGTTAGAAGACTTACCATGATGATTGCTCGTTGGTTTAATTTTAAATAACCATAGTAAAATAAGTAGGTTGAATTCCTAAATCCCAATAAGTACTCAAAAGCTTACATGTATAAAGGACATTAGAAATTACCGAACCAAATAGAGAAGCACAAAGGTGTTTCATCAACATTGACTGCATTGCGAATAGTTCAAGTCCCGGTGGTGTTGTAATCTCTATTTTATAAAAAAAAAGAAAAGAAAAATTGGACCACTTCACAAGATACACGACCGAGTTGCATTATTTATGCATATCGAAATGGTGAAATGGTTAACTGTTTTAGCCAATTCCCTAATCATAAAGCCAACTACAAATGAAGAAATTTAGTATAATGAATTAAAATTAAAACCATAGAATGAGAGAACGCATCTCATAAACATAAAATTAAAACATACACCATAGAATGAATTAAAACAAATGTCCACTTATAGTTTAATAAATTGGTTGGTTCCTTTAACTCACACCTCTAATTATATAATTTTCATCAGTCCCCAAATAAACATACATTATTGTTAAGACTATGTTAAAATCAAATAAACGCAAACACTCAAAAATAGAATAAAAAATTATTTGATCGATAATAGGTTAATATGAAATGTGTTGGATGTGGCATAATGTTATTCATTTTGATTTCGATACCTTTCATTGTTTGATACTACCTAGATTTGCAAAATTGGCCTGAATATGAATTTTGAAAGTGAATCAAATTGACATGTGGCCGTCACGGGTGAAAATATAGAAATCATCCAATAAACATATAAAATTTAAAACAACAAAGGTACAAGTATGACCATCTCTTGAATATATTAGGGTTACACAACATATTTCAATGTATTCAATGTAGGTGTAGAAACATGTAATTAAAACATTATTAAAAATGCATTAAATTTAATGGTAAATATTTATTTTATTATTGAATTATTTTATTGATAAGAAATTCTATAATGGCTTGTTATGTATGGAAAATAGAAAAATGAACCAATAGGAAGAGATTAGAATGTATTTTTTTAATAATATATATAGATAGGTTGAACTCAGCTAGTTGATAAAACCAACTTTAAGTCCACAACTGTAACATGGAAAGGTATATAATAAAAACCTAGATATTCGATTAACTCCCATTCAAACCTACATTAAATGAGAGTTTCAGTTACCGGATATATAAACACACATTTACCCTCTTTCTAAGAAATTAACAACTCTTAAACACATATGAATTATAATAACTCATTAATAAATGCATATATATAGAGAGGAGAAGTATAGAATAAAAACCCATTTGAGTTGTGAAAACCCTATATAACATCGTGTTTTTTTTGTTTTTTACATATGTAATATATGTTGTTACATTTAATACAAAACATCAAAAAATTTTAAAAAAAATATTACTTGCTATTTTTTTACAATTTTTCCTAATTTTTACATATGTTTTCATGAGAGAGAAAAAATTATATTTAAATTTACATTTTTATTAACTTTAATTGTGGACCACAAGATTTAAACTTTAAATAAAAACATGTGGCTGAGAATGAGTTTTTAGGATTTTCACAACTCAAGTGGGTTTTTATTTTAAACTAACTAACTATATATATATATATATATATATATATATATTATATAGGATTAGGTTCATTTCAGAAGTGTTTCTTCTTGTGAGAAGTGCGAGAAGAGATTATAACCAATCACATGATTTCATTTTTATTTTATTTTATGAAATATAAAGTGTTGTGTTTTGTAACCCATGCTCATTAATGGTTTAATAATTATATATTACTAGCAAATGGTAAGTTACAAATTATTATTATTATTATTATTATTATTATTATTATTTATTTCATCTAAAATTTGAACCATTAGAATCTATTTGATCTAAGATCATTTTGTTCTAAAAAATGGCTAATTATTATTATCATAATCATCATTTGATCTCAAATATGATTTTTTCCCTTTGATTTTAATCAACTAATGTAGTGTAAACTTATCTATGTAATGCAGATATAGCTACGTAATGTGGTGTAAGCACATTTAAAACGTTGTGTGGTTATAATTAATGTAGTGTAGATATATTTAATATAGTGTAGGCAAAATTAATGTAATGTATTGTATGCACATTTTTCAAATGTTGTGTACTCATAACTAATGTAGTGTAGTGTCGGCAAAATTTCAAATGTTGTGTACCCATAACTTATGTAGTGTAGGTACGTATCGTTTAACTGTTTGTATCTAGACAACGACGTATGTTCGTACATGGGTATGTATGTATGTACGTATTTCGGTGTACGTTGGTGTGATAGTATGTATGTACGTAAGTGTTTAGGTATGTATGTCTGTAGTTAGGAGGATGTATGTGCGTAGTTGCAAAGTTTCATATATACAGGGTTTTATATAGGTATGGCTATACGTAAGTACATATGTGCCCCGGTATGTACCTGGGTTATTTGGTAGGTATGTATAGATGTATGTAGGTATGTACGTATGAACGCAGGTATGCATGCATGCACATTTTTAATATCCAAATATACAGCTTTAATTAATATATTGTCTTCAATTTAAATTTCCGTGTAACATCCAAATGAACAGCGAGTGTGTGAAATGAAAAAAGATTAAATTTCGGTGTAAATATCCAAATAAACAACTTTGTTAAATATTAAGTTGTCATCATTTTAGTATAAAATTTATTAAAAACAAGTTGTATCTAAAAATAAAATTTTTATATTATGTACCTGCAAAAAATAAAATGCATTCAATGTTTAATTACCATTTCTTTTTGTTAGCTACACACTAATGACTTCTTTGCCTTTGTAAGCAATTAACATATGGTAGCAAGTTCTTGATATTTACTAAATTGCCATGGTGTAACATAAACCGTTGATTTGTGTAATTAATGGTTGAGATTTACTTCTCGCACTTCTCGCTATAATATCACTTCTCGCAAGATCCATCCCCTATATATATATATAAACAAAACCCCTAAAATCCTACGTGTCGCGATGTGGTCGCCCCCCCTTTTTATGGAAGCCACCAGATTGCTTAATTTTTAAATGGAGGCCTCTCATTGATTTAACCTAAATTCATGGGTATGAGTCTTACCAAAACCAGATAGCTCTTAAACGGGTTATAACATCTCATTAAATTAAAAATTAATCTTACCAATTATTTGATATGAAAATCTTATAAAATAGGGATATACTAAAATTTAATATCCAATTTAAAAAGAAAAGGATATTATTTATAATTAATAAACAATTTTATAGTAAAAAACATAAGCTGGTCATGAGTCACCAAATCCAGATAGCTTTTAAACGGGTTATAACATATCATTTATTTGTGAAACCTTTTCATCATCAAACCCTAAGTATATTATTAACTTTCTTCCAATAAAGAAAATTAAAATAAAAAAAATAAATATTAAAAAATGAAAAAATGTAAAACAAACATTCTCTCAAGTCATCATATTGCTTATTGTAAATGAAGGCTTCTCACGCATTTAATCCGAATTCACGGGTAAAGGTCTCACCAAATCCAGATGGCTCTTAAACGAGTTATAACATCTCATTATATTAAAAATTAATATAATCAAATATTTGATATGAAAATCCTATAAAATAGGGATATACTTAAAATTAATATACTATTTTATTTAAAAAAATATATTATTTATAATTAAGAAACAATTTTATAATAAAGAAAATAAGCGGGTAATAGGTATCACCAAACCCAGATAACTTTTAAACCGGATTATAACATATCATTTATTTGTGAAACCATATCATCATCAAACCTCAAGTATATTAATTATTAAGTTTCTTACAATAAATAAAATTAAAATCCAAAAATACATATATAAATATTAAAAACGAATATATAAAATCATATTCAATAAATGAAACCCACTCCATCAAGTCACCAACTAACAACTATTGATGCATGCATTCAATCGCAGTTTCATATTCATAAACAGCCCTTATAAGGTCCTACTATGTCACACCCCAACTTAGGGCCTAGGAGTGTGACCAATAGTTGGTACCTGTTTTGTAAATATATCAGAGTTATAGTTTAATTTTAGCGGAATACTTAAAGGTTTAATATTAATTTACATTGAAAATTTACTTGGGAATTAAATACCCAAGTTATAGTTTCACAAAATCTTGTTTAAAACATTACAAGGATTTTATAACAAAACTGAGCCATCACGCGGTGCGAACTTCTATCTTCGTGACGACTCTAATCCTTACTATATACCATCAAACTTAATTACCCGCAAGTGGGATTAAAATACGCCAGCTATGTGCTGCTGAATCGTTATGACTCTAAAAGCATTTAAATAACAATCATAATACAAATATAGTTATCTTGACAAGCTCAGTAGATATATTACTATACCCGGTATTTGTAACACTTCCCTACACACACACAAGTCTCCGAGCCACGTAGCCTATACCGGAGAAATTATATATGACCATTAGCCCGCGGTCACGTAGTCTTTAACTGTATAGGCTTAACGGTTATGTTTGGATCCAGACACATGTGTATTCGGTCTGAGTTGTTTTTATTCCCTAAATCGTATTACAACATTTTAGAGAAATCTCATGTAAACGTTTGACTGACTCTATAAGACAAACAACCTGTCTATCTTATGGAGTATAAATATGTTTTGACTGTTTGTAAAGGTTTAACGTATTCACCTGTAGTGTTGGTGTGATTGATTTTAAAAACCTTTCTTGATTGCAACTGATTGTTAACCTATAAATAAATAGGTTTTGAATGATCACCTCGATGGCATTTCTTGTTTACACTGCAGACTTTAAGTCTGGTCTTAACCTTAGTTATGTTTGTGAATGTATTTTGAATTCATGATTGTTATTGTGTGACGTTTGGTATAGCATGCTTTGACCTAATAGAGTCTATCACGTTGGCAAACTTCTCCAGGTAAGTAAACGGGTCCCACGGTTGATTGGGTTGTGTACGAATTACTTACATTAGGCAAGAAGAGTCTACTAATGATATCCCCCTACCAGTTACTGCATGCCCGTCAAAATATACTTTTGTATAGCATTATTTTCATGAAAGTAATGTTGATTGAAAACTGTTTGTGAATGTTTTGAAAATCATTTAAATGTTAAAGGCCATAGCCTTGACTGAGTCTAAGCTATTATAATACGATTGACAATAACTTAAACTTAGATCCTACCTTAGTGAATGCTTGGAATACTTATACTAAGGCAGAATAATTGCTTGGTCGGCAGAACTTCGCTCCTAACTCGCTTAACTGCTCTACGGCGCGTTAAATCTCCGATACTTGCACGAACTTCAAGAAAACGGAACCCCGAAACTCCTCGGCAATCTGACACGTTCCCCAAGGCTAAGTGTGTGTTTGTGAATGTGATTATGGGATGAATGAGCTTCAAACCCGTAGCTCCCTTTTATAGGCAAAATTCTAGTCACCCGACCTTCCATTAGGCCATCTCGTAGCGCGGCGCCGCAATTGATGAGAAGTTGCCACGTGTTGACACCTGGTTACTTAATGGGGTCATCGCGTAGCGTGCCCCCCCTTTTTTCTGATTTCTGGGGAACAGCATCGCGTAGCACGATGAACCACTCTGTCCACCTATCACGTAGCGCCATGGGTCTGAAAAACCAAAAGTTTCATTTTTACCCCTCTAAGTTTTAGAATTGATACTTTAAGCCCAAAATTGAATATGGTATTCCTGTGATGTTACATACTAGCACACCTACAATCCTTTATGTTGATTAAAATTTACAAAACCCATATACCTACTTTATTAACAAATATTTCACAAAACACGATGTACATAGTATATATTTATACGTTAATATTTTTGTGCCCGCACCTCCCTCCCCCCCCCCCAAAAAAAAACATCTAACAAACCATATGCACATACATCAGCGCACTTACACTAACAAACCATTACACACCACACCAAATGTCATACCCCAACCTAAGGCGGAAATGCGGGGTGCGAACCGTGGTTCACAGCTCACAAGGTAATACCATACAATATAAAATATGACAATATTTATTTAATTTATTTATTTCAAATTTCAAATATGTACACAAATTTCAAACATGATATAAATAACCCATAGTAAAATAAAATGCAAATATCCTTTATTATAATATCTAATGATCTCTCCATGTGCTCTTCATTTTAGCTTCAAACCAATTGATAACCTGCATATGCGTACAAAATAAACACAGATTTATCAACAACACATGTTAAGTGAGATAATCACCAGTTTTGACACTAATAATAATATGTATAATAAATGATAAATGAGCAAACAAATAATGAGAGTATAAATCAATCAAACTATGAGCAAATAGTTGTGTCAGTTGACCGTCGCCTTGCGAATTGGGCATTGGCTACTATGACTAGCATACAAATGTGATTGCCGGTTTACCATCGTCATGCGAATCGGGCTTTGGCTACTAAGACGACGTATGATCATACTTTAATGTGATTATGATGGACCACTCCGAATCCGATAAAATAAACACTTAAACAAGTAGCAATTAGCATTTTATTGAAATACATAGAATATTTATGTTTACGAGTTTGTGTATTAGATATCCATATGTACCCAAAATGTTTGAAAACAGTAAAATAAAAGGGGAATGATATCTCACCTTATTGCTTAGGCGAGTGTGCGAGAAATAAGAATACAAACACGATTAAATGAACGAAGCGTCCTTTAACGTGCTGACTAAGATAAAGCGAACAGACCTGAAACTTAGAGATAATAAACTATCGTTAAAACCGAGAGCATAACAGCTAGAATTGATCCAAACGGATGTATAGAACTCCGGTTATGAGATAATTAACGTTTAAGCGAGCTGGTACTGACCAGAATCCGAACAGCGAGTCGGAATCGGGTTTCGGTTAGTAGCCTTAATATCTCAAGATAAAAATAAAAATCTTCTGGACAGAAAGTTGGTTCCGACCAGAAGTGATAGAAAACGATTGGTCAACTTTGTTGACCAATTTACCCTTAAACGGTTTGGAGTCAAATTGACCCATCAATTCCCCTCAATCTCAGAAATTAATTGAGGGTTATTGACTAATGAGTAATAATGAACAACTTACCCGGAAAGTAATTGAATCGATGGGAAAAGGAATTCAAAGGTTGAGAATGCTTGAAAGTCAACACGAACGTTAACAATCTTGAGTAAAATAGCAAAAACGAAAGTGAAATCAAATGTCTTATAAGGGTGATTGTTGAGGACCAATATTTCAGTAACCCCTAGGGTTGTAGATGTGGTTTGTTTAAATAATCAGTGGTTCAACTTGTAGAACAAGAAATCGACTCGTTTGGTAAACAAATAATGTATTGATGACAAAATCGGGCCTTGTAATCTTAAATATATCGATGGGATTGCAGATATTGAACCTAGACACTTTTCAATAGCATATTAAATAATTTGTAGCTCAATTTTCATGATTTAGGGTCGCTTAGGGAAGATTTAGCATTAAACGAGAATCGAAAACAATCTAGCTGAAACTGCGCTGCTTTGCATTAGGCGAACTAGGAAGGTTCCTCCTTCGCGCTACGCGAAGGAAGGATGTTTACCAGATTTTGATTTTTGATAGTTTTAGTCCCTCAGGTTCCAAAAAATACATTTTTAAGCCATTTTAAGTGATTTTAAGAGTTTCTAATGGCTATTTGGCGCGGTTGAAAGTTATAGAATCATAAACTAAGTTACACAAAATTATTACTAATAAATGCATGATTTTATTAATACGAAAGGTCCAAATTACATTCCCGATTCGGGTAAACAAATACGAAAAAATCCAAGATGTTACACCAAACACTACAAACCAATACGAGTAGATAGCTTGCGCATACCCGCAGCAATGTGCGGGCACTTTTGCTAGTAGAATGTAATAGAAAATAATGAAAGATGTAACACTTGTAATACATTGTAAAATGGTTTATAAATGTTCCAAAATGTTTTATAAAGCAAGAAATTTTGTAGTTCAAACTAGTCCACTGCTTGTTTGGGTTTAGTCGGTTTTGAGTGTCATATAAAAAAGATCCTATCTTTCTTTTTATTTTGTAGAGGTATAAGACATGTTTATTGCTATGATTTTTAAACAAAGAAAATGGTTTAATAGTCTTTTTATCAATATCTTGAATAACTTCACATGTACAGCTAAAAGACCTCACACTCAACTTTCATACACGTTTTAAATTAACTGTTATATTAGGGTTGTTTATCACAAAAACAAGTTGATTATGCATATATCTTTCTATTGTAATGCAAAACAAATCATTAACTCAACATGTTAGTCTTCATGTATAAATATATCTTGAAATCTAAACAAAAGCAACAAGCTCTAGATATGCAATTATTATTCAATGTCACTCTCAAAATATAAGCACGAATCTTGAGTGATCTTAATAAAATCTCAGAATCTAGGAAGAATCCAAGGGACCGCACACGGTTTAGTTCATGGATGTTGCTTGAGTAAAGTGTCGACCTTATTAGCACATGCTATATTACCGACCAAATCACATATTTCTATAAGTTGAATACACATAACCGTGGGGGAGAATTGAAGTAGTACGTTGTCCCACGTACGTAATCCAACCATTATGTACGTGGATGTGCGTATAAAATGGATTCAGATGAATGTGACAAAAAGATATATGACTATGTGATAGTGATAAGAAAACTAACGTAATTTGAAAATCACATTAAATTAGACTGGAAAAATCTTAAAAGCAAGAATACGAAGTAGAATAAAAACCGGTGATACTTTGCACTTAACTTTATATAATTATACTCTCGTATAAATAAATAAGAAATGGGTGATTAATGATCAAAAGCTATATGGAGTTAAAATGAGGGGTTAAAATAAAAATAGCTCAATGCATCTTCTTATAAATCAAGCACTAACTCATTCTCCTTTCTTAATTCATAAATTCATCAACGCATCTTCTTCTCTAGCGCCGCGTCGATAACCATGCTCGCCCGATTAATGATCGATGCAGTGAACAGATCATTGCTGATCATATAACATGTCGATTGTTCATAGCGACGGAAGCGGTAAACAAGTGATCAAATAGCTGTTTGATTTAAATCAAAAGTCGGAAGAGGAAGATCGAAACCGATGATCGATCATCCAATGGTATGGTAGACGGGTCTACAAGATTCAAATTCTGGGATGGCAAAGAATTGAATATGAATGATCATATAGCCGTGGCATTAACCAAGCAAGGCTCCCGTCAAAAGAGGTTTGAACGATCAAACCGATGATCGATCAACCAAAGGTATGCTTTTTTCAACATACCAGTTTCCATTTATATTAGTGGAATTTACAACGAAATGGATTTAAACAGCGGAATGATTCCGGAGTTAGTGTTTGGAGAAAGCTATGTAGTTAGTTTTGTATACTAAATATATTTTAATTGAATTTTAATTGACATTTTATCAAAACTACGTAGTTTTGATAGGTTTTACATACAAGTTAAGTTATATGTGTAACAACCCCATATCCAGTTTCCCCATAATAAAAACAAATTATTAAATCAAATGTTATAACTTTTTTCTTTGAATGAAATGATATAATCATAGCTATTCTATCATGCTTTTTCTATGTGAAACTAAATAGATGGTTTTAAAAAACCATGTACTAGCCCATAAGATTCACCAAACAACTAGAATAAGAATCAATGACACTTAAAATAAGAGGGTTTAAATGAAAAATAACTTAACCCATGCCATATATATATATATATATATATATATATATATATATATATATATATATATATATATATATATATATATATCAACGCATCTTCTTCTCTAGCGCTGCGTCTGTAACCCTACTCGTCTGATTGATGATCGATGCAATGAACAATAGATTGTTGATCATATAACATGTCGATTGTTCATAGCGCCAAAAATGGCAAACAAGTGATCAAACGGCTATTTGATTTAAATCAAAAGCCAGAAGAGGATGAAACCGATGGTCAACCAAAGGTATATATGCTTGCATGTTAAAAAGTTGTGATTTTCAAGTATGTTCAACTCTTATTAATATCAGTGACGTATTACTATATATTTTTATGCATTTATTCTGAGAATTGCATCACCTTGTACATTGCAGGGTTCGTAGTTTGGTTCTTCTTCATGGTCCGAATTAGTTATGCTAAACGTGCAAGCAAGTTTTGAAGAAAAGATTGGATCTGGATCTTATGGAGATTTGTAAGTGGATTATTTCTAGTTAATATTTGTGAACCCTTCGGTCCGGTCCACGCACCCAATGTTCGTCCGTCTTCCTGCAACCCATCACAAAACTCATCAAAAGAAGCCAAAAAGGCCGTGACTAGCCAGGTGAATAAAACTAATACAACATTATACTAAGCAATCCTATTAGATTTATTGCTCAACTAATTGAGTTTGTTTTTTATCAAAAGAAAACTTTTATGCAATTGATAACATGTTAGACCCAATTGTGATTCTTGATTCAAGAAATAGGAAATCAGGGTTTGTTTGTAGAACACAAGATACAACCAAAAGCAGTGTTTTTTTATCCAATTTATTGAATGCTAAACTCAATTGTTATTCTTGATTCAAGAAACAGAAATTATGTTTGTAAAATAGAAGATACACCCAAAAGCAGTTTTTTTTTAATTTTTTAATGTTCTGAATTTGGTTCTTTGCATGTTCGAAATTGAAGTGGATGCGAATACCCTTCAATTGCTGAAGAAATTAAAAGTGTTGCGAGTGCTGATGTGGCAAACAGAAAGCTTTTTATCCGTCGATTAGCATGGAGTACCCTGGTTCGGCTGACTTGATTTTATAAACTCATATTAGAAAATTACACTCGGCTAAGGGCGCCAGAAGTGGCAAACAAGTGGTTAAACAGCCGTTTGATTTAAATCAAAAGCCGAATGAGGATGAAATCGATGATCGACCAAAGGTATAAACGATTGCATGTTAAAAAATTGTGATTTTGAAGTATTTCTATACTGCATTTGCATTTTCTATTTGCTCCTTATAATCTTTATTTCTTATTTTTGCATACATAAAGTTATATTTATTTTGAGAGTTGCATTACCTTGTACATTGTAGGGTTTGTCGTCTGGTTCTTCACGATCCAAATCAGTTAGGCTAAATGTTCAAGATAGTTTGGGGGAAAATATTGGATCTGGATCTTATGGAGATTTCTAAGTGGATTATTTCTTATATATGTCACTATTTTCGTGTGTTGATCGATATTCTTGATTGTGATCTATGTTATCTTTTACCCTTAGCAAGGCACCGCGGCGTGTATGTTGGTCAGGATGTTGCTGTAAATGTTTTAACATCTGAAGCCCTAAATAAAATATTGGAGGATGAATTTTGTCATGAGGAAACCATTCTCAGGTATCTCTTTTGTTACGAAAATATTTTATGATTTGGTGTGAATTTGTAATTTTAATAATATATTAAGACTTAATTAACTAAATAAAATATATGGTTCTTGAGGAAGATTATTTATAAAATGAGATTTTGAAGGAAAAAACAAAAACAAATTATGATAATTGAAATATGGTGCCACCATCCAGTCCAATTTCATTGGTTCAACGGTCCAATGTTGGCCACTTTAAATTTTCTGTCATGAAAACACTGCTAATATGTTAATCGAGTGCCTAATCATTAAACTGGCTTCCTTAATGCCGCTTACTCGCTCCGTTTTCATGAATTGAGCACCCTTGTACCTCATTTGGTTACCCCGCTCGAACGTAAAATCGACAAATACATCGGGGGTTTACCCATGCTAATTCGGGACTCAGTTATGAGTAGAAACCCGAGAACCTTGAGGATGCAATTACTCTAGTCGGTGCGCTATCGGAGAACCATGTTAAGGCGGGTACCCTAACCATCAAGAAGAAAAGTGATAAAAGCAAAACCGAACCCGCACCTCAAGCCAAAGTTGACCCACCACCTCAAGCCATCAACTACTCAAACTCTTCCCGCCACAACAACAAAAAGAAACCCAAAAAAAACCACCGAAACTATGCCGTTACCGAACCGCAACCGCAACAACAACCCCAAGCTCCCCCACAAAATCGAAAACCCTATACCGGTACTTTTCCACTATGCAACAATTGTCAACTTCATCACCCATCTCACTTACCTTGTCGCCATTGCACCATTTGTAACCGTTTTGTCCATCTAAATAACACATGTTGTTCCGCACAACGTACTCAACCCAACAAACCAAGAACCACTCCACAAAACACCCAAAACCGCTTTGCACCTTACCCGCAAAACCCTCCTCAACAACCCCGAGCTTGCTTTAACTGTGGTGACCCAAATCATTTCCGCAACAATTGCCCACGACTCACTTTTGCAAACCAAGCCCAAACCGTAACCATACCCTACTATCAAACCCAAGCCTACCAAGTCTAAACCTACCAACCTCAACTTCCCCAACTCAATGCACCACTCATCCAACCCATGCAAGCCATCATGCACCTCCTCCTCCACCACCTCATGCACCTCAAGGAAATCCCGGTAACCAAGGATGAGCTTTTATGATGAATGCTAATCAAGCTCAAGTGGCAAACGATGTTGTGAACGGTATGTTTTTAGTGAACGAGCATTTGGCTTCTATATTATTTGATACGGGTGCCGATAGAAGTTTTATTTCATTAAAGTTTGAATCTACTCTTGTCGTACCTCGCACTAAACTTTCTCGACCCTTTTCTGTCGAAGACGCCAATGGAAATTCTATCACAATAAACTCGGTCCTCCGTAATTGTTCTCTCACTCTTTGTAAGTGTAAATTCTCCATCGATCTCATTCCGATGCAAATGGGAAGTTTCGATGTCATAGTTGGCATGGATTGGTTATCTTTGCACCGTGCCGAAGTCGTTTGTTATGATAAATTCATTCGGATTGCGCTTGTCAACGGTAAAACTCTCAAGGTCTACGGCAAAATGTTTCCTAAAAGGCTCAATCTCATGTCGTGTTCTCAATCGCAAAAATACTTACGCCAAAAGTATGTTCCGTTCCTAGCCCAAGCGGTGGTAAAAGACCACAAGGAAAGAAAAATCCAAGATATCTCCATTGTTTGTGATTTCCTCGACGTCTTTCCAGATGATGTTACCGGTCTTCCACCCATTCGTCCGGTTGAATTTCGAATCGATCTTGTGCCCGGCGCAATGCCCGTGGCCAAGGCTTCTTACCGTTTAGCCCCGTCGGAAATGCAAGAGTTATCAAACCAACTCGAAGAACTTTCCGACAACGGCTCTATTCGTCCAAGCTCCTCTCATTTCGCATGTGCATCGATTATCGTGAACTCAATAAACTTACTATCAAAAATCGTTATCCTTTACCACGAATCGACGACCTCTTCGATCAACTCCAAGGCGCAACGTGTTTCTCCAAAATCGATCTTCGATCGGGATATCATCAGTTGCGTGTTCGCGAAGAAGACATTCCAAAAACCGCATTCCGTACTTGATATGGACATTTCAAATTTTTGGTCATACCCTTCGGGTTAACCAATGCACCCGCGGTATTTATGGATCTCATGAACCGCGTTTGCAAACCGTTTCTAGATAAATTCGTTATTGTCTTTATTGATGACATTCTCATCTTCTCTAAATCCAAAGCCGAGCATGAGCATCACTTGCGTTCTATTCTCGAAGTCTTAAGAAAAGAACGACTTTACGCCAAATTCTCAAAATGTGAATTTTGGCTAGAGGAAGTTTAATTTTTGGGACACATCGTCAACGACAAGGGTATTCATGTTGATCCCGTAAAAATCGAAGCCGTCAAAGATTGTAAGACTCCGACTACACCCACGGAAATTCGATCTTTCCTCGGTTTGGCCGGATATTATCGGCGTTTCATCCAAAATTTTTCCAAGATCTCTTTACCCCTCACTTCCCTAACTCACAAAGGACAGCCTTATGAATGGGGATCCAAACAAGAAGAAGCATTTAATACTCTTAAACACATGCTTTGCAATGCTCCCGTTCTAACCCTTCCCGATAGAAACGACGACTTTGTAGTATTTTGCGATGCTTCTCATCAAGGTCTCGGTTGCGTTCTCATGCAACGAGGTCAAGTTATCGCGTATGCTTCAAGGCAACTCAAGGTCAACGAGAAGAACTACACGACTCACGATCTTGAACTTGGTGCCGTCGTTTTCGCACTCAAAATTTGGAGACCTTACCTTTACGGAACGAAATGTGTGGTTTTTACCAATCACAAAAGCCTTCAACACATTTTTGACCAAAAAGATCTCAACATGAGACAACGAAGATGGGCTGAGTTACTTAGTGACTACGATTGCGAAATTCGCTACTATCCCGGTAAAGCGAATGTCGTGGCCGATGCCCTTAGTCGAAAGGTTAATGTCAAATCCGTCTTGCTTCTTAGCGTCACCGTTCAAACCGATCTCCAAGCCAAAATCTATCAAGCCCAACGTACCTTCGTTGACGAAGGCAACATGTACGACGAAATGTCATGTGGAGCCGAGCTTCAACTCGAAACAAAACCCGATGGCTTATTGCATTATCTCAATCGTTTATGGGTTCCCGATCACGATGACCTTCGTACTTGCATACTCGATGAAGCTCACAAGTCACGATATTCTGTTCATCCCGGTGCGGATAAAATGTATTTCGATCTTCGTTCTACCTTTTGGTGGCCGGGTATGAAGAAAGACGTAGCAACGTAAATTTCGACATGTCTTACTTGCTCTAAAGTCAAAGCCGAACATCAAAAACCCTTTGGGTTACTCGAGCAACCACCAATCCCCATATGGAAATGGGAAGACATTGCTATGGACTTTATAATGAAACTACCCACTACACAAAAAGGCAACGATAGCATTTGGGTGATTATTGACCGATTAACAAAGTCCGCTCACTTTATTCAATTCGAGAAAAATAGTCCGTTGAGCAACTTGCCCAAATCTACGTTCGCGAAAGCATGTGTCGCCACGGTTTACGTTTGACTATCATCTCCGATCGCGATGCTCGATTCACGTCTCATTTTTGGCGATCACTTCAAGAAACCTTGGGAACTCGTCTTGATCTTAGCACCGCTTATCATCCTCAAACGGATGGACAATCCGAATGTACGATTCAAACACTTGAGGACATGCTTCAAGCGTGTGTACTCGATTTCGATGGGAATTGGGATTCTCACATTCCTTACATTGAATTCTCTTACAATAACAGTTTCCATTCTAGCATCGGTATGCCTCCTTTCGAAGCTCTCTACGGTCGCAAATGTCGTTCCCCGATTAGTTGGAACGAAATCGGTGAAGCTCAAATTACCGGACCCGAAATGGTCCAAGAAGCCACCGACCGTATCGACCAAATTCGCAAGAACCTACTTGCCGCTAGAAGTCGACAAAAGAGCTACGCCGACAAACGGCGAAAACCGATCGAATTCAATGTCGACGATCTCGTCCTTCTCAAGGTATCCCCTTGGAAAGGAGTTGTTCGTTTTGGAAAGAAAGGAAAACTAGCTCCTCGTTTCGTAGGCCCATTCAAGATTCTTGAGCGAGTCGGAAAAGTAGCCTACCGACTCGAACTACCGGAAGAACTCACCGGTGTTCATCAAACCTTTCATGTTTCAAATCTCAAGAAGTGCTTAGCCGAAGGTAGTCTTCATATACCTCTCGACGAAGTACAAGTCAATGAATCAATGATTATGGTTGAACGACCCGTTGAAATCATGGACCGCAATGAAAAGAAAACCAAGTGAAGTCGCATTAAGTTAGTTAAAGTTCGATGGGAATCACGGCGTGGCGCGGAGTTTACATGGGAACGAGAAGACTCGATGAAGGAGAAATATCCATATTTATTTACATCATCTTAATTTCGGGACGAAATTTCCTAAAGTAGGGGATACTGTGACATTTGTCAATTTCGGGTTATTTTATACTTGTATTCTTAATGTAAACCCGACCCGTTTTGTATCCCGAACCTTTCGATATTATCAAAATGATGAATTGTATGTTAAATATTTGTTTTATAGTTGTTGGATAAAAAAAAACACCCTTTTCAGTTCTTAAAATTCCCCGAAAACGCTCAAAACGAACTCCAGGGACTAAAACTACCAAAATGGAGACTTGAAGGACCCATTTGTAGTTGTTGTGTAGTTTCGGTACAAATTCGATTGACCCGAGTGACCCACCAAATACCTTTAAGTAGATTTGTTTTGCAACTGTTCGACCTCTATTCTTTCTAGTTTTAAATATTTAGCAAGTCCATCTTTGTAGTTGTTGTGCATTCGAGAGGGATTGACGATTTTGAGTAGCTTTTCAAGGTATCAAGGAGGGCATCCTGTTTTGGAGCAATCGATACCATATATCTAATGATGTACCCAACAAGTCGGAAGGCAAACTGATATGTGACCCGACAGCAACCATAATAATAGTATGCAACCGCAGGTGATCGTGGACCCTGCAATGTGATTTGTGGGCTCCGAGGAGTCGAGGACGCATGACTAAAACTGCGTCGTTCAAGAATAACAAATCTTTAGTTTTGACTCAGAAAGGAAAGAAGGTAAATGGGAATGCAATCAAGCTTTCAAAGTGAACAAAGATTTTAGATTATTGGTTGCTATTCGTGCTTTAAAGATGTTATAATCTTGTCGTTTGTAATATTGTTTGTATTTAAACTTACGATTTGTGAAATTATAACTTATGCATTATTGTAACTTAGAATTATCATGAACGACTAACAGTTATGTTAGTTAGGATTTGCAGCTACATAGCCGTTGTCTGCATGTGTATACTATCGATTTCGTTCTAATCCTTGAAACCAACATTGCTATCTTTCTTGAATATACACTTTGTTGTGATTTATATCCATTAATGTGGTATCAGATTGAATATCAAGTTGGATCCAATATAAAGTTTTGGTTTCCATCACTTAACCACTCAAAATAAACACCATGAAAGGAAAAAGACTGCACACTCGAAATTGCTACTACTGCAGAGAATATGGCCATTTAATTGCAAAATGTTGAATGAACGAACATGAAGAAGAAACTACTCTTATCTGAGAAATAATAGATATCGGCACCACTGAACAAATTCAGCACGTAGACAATTCCGATGTATACATCTATGCAGGAACAGGTAATAGACGATGGACAGATATTTGCATTTCAAATACAAACACCATTATTTCTTGGAAAACAGACACTCATAGAAAGAAATGATGTGTTTATTGAAGAAGACATTTTCAAGCACGAACACTAGAAAAATAAATATTTGGAAGAACTATTTTAATAACTAATTACATGTGCATGTAGAGAAAGAAAGCGGAGTTAGAGATATACTCAAGAATACAAAAGTTATTTTATAAATTATTTTTTCAAACTTTATCTAGTCCACAAATACCGACTTAAATTAGTATTAGCTTTGCATACTTTACTGGGGTTGAGTTCATTTGGGGTTTTTAACAAAACAATTTGATTATGTTGCTATTGTAATGTAAAACAATCATGAACATATTAGTTTTGATGTAAAAATATACCTTGAAATCTAAACAAAAGCAGTAAGCTTTAGATATGCAATCATTATTGGACGTCACTCTCAAAACTCGAATCTAAATCCTCAAATCTAGGAAGAATTCGAGGGACCACACTCGTAGTGCCGTCCATGGTTGTTGCTAGTGATCCTATTAGCACATGCTATATAACCGACTAAGAAATCACATATTGCTATGAGTTGAAAACACATAATCGTGGGGGAGAATTGAAGTAGTAAGTTTCCCACTTATGTAATCCGGTATTTATGTACGTGGATGTGTGTTTAAAATGGATTTAGATAAATGTGACAAAGATACAGGATAATGTTATACAAAAGCTAATGTAATCTGAAGATCACAAGTTAGACAGGAAAAAACATTAAAAACAAGAAAACGAAGTAGAATAAAAACGGTTACACTTTACACTTAACATTATAGTAAATAAATAAGAAATGGGTGATTCATATATAGAGAGTTTTATTGATGGACGGGTTTACAAGAAAAAAACATTTCTTATAAATCAAACCCTAATTCGAGCTACTTCATTCACACACACACACACACACACAAAATATATTCATCAATGCACCTTCGATCTCTGGTGTCACACTCCAAACTAAGGCGGAAATGCCGGGGCGTGATCCGATTACTCACAGCTCGAAGATACTATCATTGAATATAAGTGACAATATTTAATTAATTATTTTATTCAAATATACACACGTTACTCAAATACAATAAACAATTTAAAATACACGAATATAAGTTCAAGTAAAGTTTAACTTCATAATATTCTAAAGTCTTGTCTACATGTCCAACTTCAATCTTCAATACTAACAACCTGTATATGCGTAGAAAATGGAGTTTGTCAACAACACATGTTGAGTGAGATGATAACCAATTTTGACACAACAAATAATATATATGATATATGATAGATAATTGATAAATAATAAGTGTTAAATGCGCAAACCAACCGTGTGATAGTAATCAATCAAATCATAACAAAACATGTATATAACCAAATCACAACCAAAGACTTGATAGTGTGCCAATGAATCGTTGCCAAGCGAATCGGGCATTGATTACAATGACTGAGATTGTCTGTTTACCCTCGCCAGGCGAATCGGGCTCCGGTTACTAAGACAGTCGTATGATCATACTAATGAGAATCCAATACTTGATATAATACAAACACACTTAAACAAATAGCAATTAGCAAATAGCATTTAATTGATACAACACACAATAACCATGTTTGCGATTGTTTGAGATATATATATGATAGAAAATATGAATAAGTACGCATATGTCCCCAAAACGTTTGAAAACAGTATATAAAAAAGGGGAATGATCAAACTCACCTTAGATTAATGACAAGCAATTAATAAATGCGATTAAACGAGCTAACGAATAAGCGAGTCGTCCACTACACGCCAAATGTTATAAACGATCAGAATCTGAATATTTGAGATATGACAATACAAGTAAAAATGAACTCGTGGCCGCTGAAATCAATCCAAACGAACGTTTAGAACTCTAGATATGTTATATTTAAGATTTAAGCGAGCTGGTACTGACCAGAATCCGAACAGTGATTCGGGAGTCGGGTTTTGGTCAATAACCTTAAAATTTCGTTACGAGAATAAAAGTCTTCTGGACCGAACGTTGAATCTGACCAGAAGTATGAGAAAACGTTAAGTCAAACTAGTTGACTATTTTGTCCTTTAACGAGTTTTAAACGATTTGACCAGTCAACACCCTTCAACCACCGAAATTGATTGAAGGTTATTGACTAGGGAATATATATGAATGATTTCTATGTTTACAACTTACCCGGAAAGTGAAAGAATCAACAAAAACGATGAGTCAAAGGTCCATACGTATGCAAAGTCAACCGGTTATGAACGTATCTTCAGCCAATAAGCAAAAACCGAAGAGTTTGAGGAGGGTCAGAGGAGGGTGACGGCTGAGAGTAGTGTTTTAGGGTTTAGGGATGATTTGTGGTAGAGAAATAATGATATGTTTATATAGGATACACTAAATCGATCTAAATATGGTAACTTACTCGTTTAAGAACCGAATGGGCCTTTAATGATTAAATCAATGTTACAAGCTGTAAATTTCGTTCTTAATCAAGGGGTTATGTATATGGACATGTATTTTAGTTATATTAGTTTTCTTGAAGCTTAATTCACCCGAGTTATGCCTAAAATAAGAGATTTGCATGCTAAAAACGAATTAGGAAACAAAATAATCAATTAATAACAAAATTGAACCAATTAATAATAAAAATTCGTTTTTAATATTTAAGGTAAGAAAATGGACATGTTATAATATTATATAACTTATCTTGGGGCATAAGTTTCGAGATTTGGGTCAAAAATAGTCCATGTACTTTTATAAATGCGAATTTTAGCCGTTTTAACTGATTTTAAGGGTTTTTTAAGAACTATTTGGCATAAATGAAAGTTATGAAATTATAAAATAAGTTAAACCAAGTCAAATACCAATAAATACAAGTTTTAAATAGTTCAAAAGATCCAAATTACGTTCTCGAATCGGTTTGAACTTAAACGAATACAAATACGAAAAATACGAGATGTTACATCTGGCGTCGCATCTGTAGCCATACTCGTTTGATTCATGATCGATGCAATGAACAAACAGATGAAAAATAGGTTACATATTGATGAATACGTTATAACTTGTTTGATCCGATGGGATATTTTGACCCATGAAATTTTACCCTTAAACTGGTTAAAGACCTAAGAATTAATATGATGTTGACACATCAGTAACACGAAAAGGTAAGGAGTAGTGTGAAAACGTCTTAACTCAAATGCCAGTTTTTTTTTATTCTTTTAAATAGAGTATAGATAATAAAAGTAAATTATTAAATCAAATAATTAAAATTTTTTTTTCTTAGAATGAAATGATATAATCATAGCTATTTTATTATACTTTAAATTTCCTAAGTGAAAGTAAATTGATGGTTTTCAAAAACCATATACTTGCAGCCCACAAGATTCATTAACCAACTAGAATAATATAAGAATCATTATAAAATGAGGGGTTTAAAGAATGAAAAATAACCCAACTCATCTTCTTACTTACAAAACAAACCCTAATTCTACGTTTCTTCATATAATAATAATAATAATAACGTACCAAAGGTATGGTAGACGGGTCTACAAACCTCACCACCACCGCAACGTCATCATTCCATCGACTACTTCCTGTCGATGCAATACAAATGTAAGAGGTTCCCTACGTATGTATATATGCCAAACTGTTATGTAAAGATAATAACAACAGCATGCAACTGCAGGCGATGACTAATGACACAAATCTTTAGTTTGGCTCAAAAAGGAAAGATCGAAGCTAAGTGGGAAATTGGGAATGGAAGGAATAAAGATTCGAGAATATTTAGTCGGTGATTCGGGTTATCAGCTTCTTCCATACAATGGTCAAGAGCTAACTGAAGACCAAGCAGAATTCAACCAGAAGCGTTTAGCAACTAGATCGGTTATCGAACTAATGTTATAGTTTAAATCATGTTTTGCTATGCTTGTAAAACTCAAATATTAATTATCACGTTTCCTTTTCGTCGAAAGGTATGTTTGTTTATATCACCGCGTGATGATTAGAAAACCCGTTTTGTGGTACTAATTTCCATTTAAACCTGAGATTCAAACAGGAAACTTATATGCATTGATAAAAGTAAAACACAAACATTATTAGTTTTGATACTGTACTGGATTATTTCTCTCTAAATACCTTGAAACTTGGTTGCACAAAGCCAGCCTCGGATTCAATATTCCTGCAAACAGCCCACATGTATCAGAAATATGTTTGTAAACGAAATGATCACGAACGAGGCTTACTCGTCTTTGTTCGAGTGATTTTAACAGAACAAAACAAACAGTTTACTTACTAAATGTACGAACATACATGAAAAGATGCGAACCAAACAAACAAACCCAGTAACGTTCCATTCACAAGTCATAAAAGTAGAGTCTCCGAAAGGTGAGTTGAGAGCAAGCCTTACCCTTAAGGGGCTACTCCCACGGAGACTGCAGTTCAGTGAATTTTTTTTTTTCATTTTAAATCTATTAAAAAGTTACAAACAATACAATGCTTCAATGTGATGTATAAGACTGTTAAGTTACTGTCCGCTTTATCTCTCCCACAACTTTAATTATCTTCGTTGCACTATGTAGAATGCGGTTCTCCAACATATTATTTGATCTGGAATCAGCATGCCCCTGTTTGTATATAAAAGTATTTATGAACGAGCACTTGACCAAAAGTCCACAAACGCACGTGAATAAACAAGCAAGTAAAATGTTTGTTTTTGTACTTTGTTCATTTAACTAAATTAACGTAAAATACTTTCCACATCCATTTGATAAATAAATGAGTACATTTGTTGAATGATAAATATGTTATTTGTAAGTGGTTCCATTAAAACAAATGAATTTACTAGAATTATTTTATGATTTCAGTTAGATTACACTAAATACCTGTTGATTGTGTTTGGTGTTATTGATGGTGAGCATGAATCTTTTTCTCCATTGTTGCTTCATAGAATCTGAAAACACTTTCATCTCCAAATTCTATAAAAGCAAATAGCAAGTCAAATTATAAGTTTCTGTTTAGGTCAAAAGACACAGTTGACTTCTAAAGTCAAACCTTGATGGGAGTGACTAATTTAAGGAAGTTGGAAAGGAGTAAATTTCTGTTAATTCTTTTAAAAATGCTGATAAAGGTGAATTTCATCTTCGAGTTGTGCTAGATGCTTTTGAACAGATATTAAAGATCTGAACATGTCATGTCCAGTCGCAGGCTCATAATAACATGAAAACTTATTTATTTTGAATAAAAAAAATAAAAAGAATGTAAATAAATTGACATTTATATCAAAATTACCCTGTCGATATTGTCACCCCGGCTTTCGGGGCACTTCTTTCACCATTCATTCATTAGTGAGTTTGGGGGATGATATTCATTATCTTGATCTTCAAAATCTTGCTTCTGTTTATCATTAGAATCATGATCATAACTGTTTTGAGCCGAAGGCCAGTCTCATAATGTATGAATAAGCATTATAACTTAAAGTAGAAATTAGGATAGTCAGATAATCAAATGTTGTAGTACAGCAACATATTGTTACAGATATCAAGTTAATTATAATTACAATGTTATTTGCAATGATTCATCAACAGAATATGAATCACTTTCAACTATCACAAGGGGTGAATGCTAAATCCATTTTTTATCAGCCGAATACATACTACATTGATTGTGAAATGGTTGATGCCAGTACTGTGTGGCCGAAAAGGGCTTCAAACTGATTACGGGGTATTCACCATTTACAAACTTATTTACAAAGACGTAGCAGCCCTAGATCAAATGCGCAGATATATTGATTTCTCAGGGATACATGTCAGCATTATTACTTTTTTTTTTATGAAATAAATGTATTAGTTAATTATTTATCACTTTCAACTATTACAAGGGGCGGATGCTAATTTCCATTTTTTATCCGAGGAATGGGTACTGCATTGTAAATGGTTTCATGCCGAAACTGTGCAGCCGAAGGGATTGGTACCAATCACATGGCAATCACCAATTACAACTTGTGTACAAAGACTAAGTAGCCTTAGATAAAATGAGCAGACAGAAAAATGTTTAATACATTGTTACTTGCTTTTTCTTTTATGAAATGCTTTAGTTATTTCAATATTTAGTTGGTTAATTGAATATTTAGTTGGTTAAGCATCTCTCGATTTCTCTTCTGTTGAGTAGAACTATATTTCTAGCTATTTGAAGATTTTAAACTTCTTTCACACATCCAGTTTATTACTTCATCCGATTTGGCAATTTCCATGGACAGGGGTATGGATAGATCCAAACTAATTATGATAAATTAATGTATGCCCGGAAACCATTATGCTTCTCCTTGTCCTCGGCTGGCGGGGAACAGTTTAGGTTCCTGCTCAGCTCAGTTAGGGCCTTCTCGTGATGTGATACATGTTCTTGTGGCAGATCTGGCAGATACCCTATTCAGTTTTCGGCTTATAAGGTGTTAGCGGACGCCTGAATCCTCAAGGTGGTGACAGTTAAGCAGTATCCACCAAATAAAAAGTATATTACCTGATGACAGAAGCGCTGCGGTCGTGAGAGATGACATCTCTATTTAGCTCGAAAACTTATGTTCCTGTTTTCTTTAGAAGTATCAAAATATTGGAAGTTTCATTTTATGTTTAGCTAGACTTATAAACTTGAAAATTGTCATGTTTCCTTTTCGCAAAAATTTATTTTCATTCATATCATCGCGTGATTAGAAAACTAGAGATTCAAACAGGAAACTGATACACATTGATGAACTACAAACATCATTAGTTTTGATAATGTACATGATTATCTTCCTAATTTCCATCAAACTTGGTTGCAGCATTATCTGAATCAGAAAACACAAAAGCCAGCCTCGGATTCATTCCTGCAAACAGCCCAAATTTGTATCATCAGAAATGGGGTTGTAAAGGAACTGAACTGGTCTTATTCATCTTAGTTCATTTGAATTTAACGAATCTTTCATGCTAAATAAAACTATACTGGAATAAACTCAACTGAACATTCCACATCTGGGAAATAAATAAAACTATACTAGAATGATTTTACGATTTCAGAAAAAAAAAATTCATTTCACACTGTTAGTATTTTAGTGTATTTGGATTAACTACCCGATCAATACAATCATAATAAATATTAAGCAAGTTCGGGATGTGCGGAGTGCATGCTTGCTTTAGTCTACTATGATGTTAGGGGCGAAGCCCCTAACGAACGGGGGTCCGGGGGCAGCAGCCCCAGTTGCAAGGTCCTAGGGGCGGCAGCCCCTAGCAAGGTCCAAGGGGCAGAGCCCCTGGCTGGGGTTAAACTAGAAAATTAATTTATGATTATGTCACACATAATCATAAGTAATATTTTGGAGGCAGATTAATCAAAATTAAAATTTGAATTTTAGCTGCCTTATGCAGTTATCCACATCTAATTGCTCCTGCATATATAGAAGACGCTCCTTCTAATTGATCGACACCCTGGTTCATCTTCCTCACAAATTCCATACTTAATTCTTGTCTCAATTTAGAGTTTTATCCGATTAAAGGGTTATGAAGAACCACCAAAATAACTTTTAATCTGAAAGTTATCACACGACACTCTAAATAATCCAGGTTGCTATATCAAAATCCCCAACACACACTACATACCTGTTCATTATAATTGTAGTCATTGATGGTGAACATGAATCTTTTTCCCCATTGTTGCTTCATAAAATCCGGAACCAGTTCATCTCCAACAAAAGCATTCCAAGTATCTCCTGCAGTGCTAGAAATAACCCAATTGATCTTGTTTGGAGGAGCATTGCTAACTAATGAGCCTTGTTCTTTCCTTGAAAAGCTTTTTTTCCATGAATCATATGAACCATAACTCTATAAAACCAAATAGCAATTCAAATGATAAGTTTTTTTTTATATTCAGTCAAACACGGTCAAATAGTGAAGTCAAACCTTCATGGGAGTGATTAACTTAAAAGCCTTGGAAAGGGTATATTTTTATCTCTTAATTCTTCTAATACTGCTGATAAAGGTGAATGTTCTTCTTCAAGTTGTGCTAGATGCTTTTGAACAGATGTTAAAGATCTGAACATTCGTCTGGTACATGGCTCATAATAATACTTCAAAATTGAAAATAACATAAAACTATATTATTTTCAATAATACATGCAAAAAAATGTAAATCTTATATCAAAATTACCCTATCGACTTGGTCACCCGACTTTCGGGGCACTTCTTTCACAATCCAACCATCAGGAAGTTCGGGGTTTGTAGATAGATAGCTTCTGGGAGACAAATTTATCAGATCATATCCATTGTCTTGATCTTTTTCAAAATCTTGCTTCTGTAACAAATCATTATAATCATGATCAGAATCTGTTTTGACCCGACCAGCCAGGCTTACGAATAATCATTTATTATTTAAAGTAAAGGGTATGATAATAAGATAATCTAATGTTTGAATAGCATGACCTTTTCATGGTAATTGGGCATCTTGGATTTTGATCTAGTAGTAGTAGGTATAAATCCATGTGTAAGGTATCTCTCAACATCTACAAGGGATCGAAACTGGCGTCCGGTTTCTGGATCATAGTAGTACTGTGAATATCAAGTTATTTGCAATGGTTCACCACTTCATCATCAGAAGGTATTCATTTTTCTGGAATAAATCTGTAAACTAGTAATAAAGTATCATTATCTAAACTAAACTCGTATTACCTTGTCAATGGTACTTCCAGATTTACGCGGTACCTTCTTCACAAGCCAATCTTCAAGTAAAGTAAACTTTCTAGTGGTGATCCATTTACTTTTTGGGGTCATCTGCAGCAAGTATTATACAAAATCCCTCTATTCATAAGAATTTCTCACATTATTTGACAGATTTAAAAGGTCAAATGTGCATTTTCTGTAGGTGTGATCATCTTCTAATTGCTCAAACTTTTTAAAATACCAACTGATAGAATTAAACACTTTCTGTCTATATCATTATAACATGTATAAAACCGCATCTTAATTCTATAGTCAAGTTTCAAGTGCCTGAATCTACTTGCTGTATATATTTGTTCAACATTCAAATATCTCTTAACCTCGTTTATAGATCAACGTTATCTTCCCAGTTACGGTTAGGCCTGTAAATAAACCGAACGAACACAAGCATGCGCATGTTTGTGTTCGTTCATTTAACTTTAAATGAAAACGAACACAGACACTAATGAACTTTAAATGACAACGAACACAGACACTAATCGGACAAATACTTGTGTTTGTGCTTGTTCATGAACACGGACTCTTCATCGGACAAATACTTGTGCTCGTGCTTGTTCATTTAAGAATTGAACATGTTCGTGTTCGTTCATTTAAAATCTAAACTAACGTACATAATTGAACAAAGATAACGAACATAAATGAACAAGTATATAAAATATTAAGTAGATGATTCATCCAAAAACGAACATAAATGAACTAACATAAACGAACAAAACATGCATGTTCGTTCCTCTGTTTAATTAATTTAACGCAAACTCTTTGTTTATGCTCGTTCATTTATTAAATAAATAAATGAACGAACATAAACGAACTTCCCGCCGAACTGATTCGTTTACATGCCTAATTACGGTTCAATTCAAATTAGAACAGCATTTATACCGTATGTAATGATATGAAGTTGCTTTAAATTAATTTAACACTAATTTGAACACCCATGCAAGACATTAAAAGCTATACAAAAATCTAAGTAGCTTGTGAAATATATATATACACACACACACACACACACCTGGTGGATGAATGGATGTTTATATTGTCATGAGGAGTGATCGAAGATGAACCGGAATGTGAGATATTAGCAAGTTGACGGTGGAGGACGTCGTAATCACTTACCCGCCATTTGCCAACTGATATGAGCTAGATTAGACATACTTTTTATATTAATATTGCCTACACTTTGAAGCTGCTTTGAGTTAGTTTTTATTAATATTACTCCTATTTGGTTCATATTCATATTTTAAGTGGGTTCAAAAGAAAACGAACTAACATAGAGTATTATCTTAAACTTTAAGACGAGTAGATCCTAAAAAGAAAATAACTATTCAGAGAAGATAAAATAATGAGAAATAATTTATTATTAAACGTGACTCAACAAATCCTAAGTTTAGCTAAATACGTTTATTTAATAATATGTTTCTATTATAACTAATAATTGAAATCATGTCACAGATTAATCAAAAAGGAAATTATTGGCTATTTTTGGAAATTACTCTTATGCGAAATTAATAAAAGAAAAGTGGGGCCTGACAAAATATCTATAGGAAGTTAAATAGAGATACGAGCTATGAGAATATATTTGGTTGGGCCACCCACTCTTTGAAAGAAGATCATCATGAGCCCACTCAAAAGTCAAGTTGTAAGCCCATCTGGAAGAATTATGAAAGAAAAAAAGGTCGGCAGGTTTTCTAATATAAATTGGGAAGGTGGTCGGCTGATTGGAAGACGAAAAAAACAGGGGTTCCTCTTGGGGTTCGACAGAAGAAAGAAAGAAAGCCTTTGGTCCGAGCAGTGAGCGTTTGGGTTCAACACCTACTCATCCAAGCATCATTATTATTGGTTTGAATTTATTATTTTCGTCATGAATTTATTATTTAAACCAATTTACTTTCTTTTGTTCTTGAGTATGGTTGTTGGCTTATGATGAACTTTTGTTAACGTTTGATCTTGGCTTGGGTTTTATTTATCGTTATGGTTTTATGAACCAGTAAAAGGTTTTATTATATTGAGTTGATGCGTATGTGTACTTGAGGTTGTTTAATTAAGTTTTATTATTCCATAGTTGTCTTGATTATTGTTTGTGTGACATTCGTCAATTTCGGGTCTTGTTTGTATTCGTTTTTGTATTTGTTTATTATGTAAACCGACCCGATTTGTAAACCGAAGCTTATGTTATAATCAAAATGATGGATTTATGTTACAATATTGTTTCACACTTGTTGGGTCTTGAAAACATCCTATTTTTATTTTTATTTATTTATTTATTTATTTATTTATTTATTTATTTATTTATTTGTGTTTTTGTCTTGATCCATTTTGCATGAAAACTCTTGTGTCTCACACCCATATTTGACCACCAACATTACCCTATATATACACCACCTTTCCTCTTCATTTTCCCTTTCTACAACTCAAAAAAAAAAAAACTTTCTCAAACATCAAAGATTCAAGGTTATCTTCTTAAGTGTTCTTGAAGGATTTTGGTCTTTCATCTTAATTAGTTTATGTAGCCTTATTAATACTTGTTTATGGTTGTGCAACATATATATAATATACACCCCTTGTTTACCTTTGGTAGTTACTTCTCCGATTCCGGTCGGTGAGGTTTCTGACCCCATAAGGCAAGGCTTCATGGAGGACTTCGTGTCCTTGATATATATACATCTATATAACTTGTTCATACATATTAATCTTGCTTATTTTAGTTTGTTGGTCATGTTTACAAGTTCCATGGTTATGGGTTTTTAAGAGTCTATGCTTCGGTTTAACCGTAAATAGCTCTAAACCGTAAACCGAACTTTGTTACTAGTTTTGTTTGTTTAAACATACTTAGTGTTAGATCTAAGTTTCTAAAATCATTTTTACAAATTCTATGGTTATGGGTTTGTAGAATCTTACATCGGTCTTAACCCGAAACACGATCCGAACCGAAAACCGAACTTTTGTTTAAAGACTTTATTGTTAACTTTTGGTATTTTTTTATTTGTACATTATTATACAAGTTATTTAGTGTTTGGACATGTGGAAACCATCTATGAACTTTTTGTAAGATGGAAACCGAACCAAACCGATTCTTGCTCGCTTAAGACACACAAGTGTGTTTTTTTTAGCCATCAAGACTTGTATATTTCTTTAAAAATAGTTACAAATTGATTTTTAAATATTTTCTTAAGTACTTGGAAATGTTGGATCCAACTTGATCTCATAACAAAGTTTGGACCGACAAAACCGAACACTCGCTTAACGTGCGTTGTTAGTTCTAAAACAATGGAACTACATACTTGGTTAAGTCTTGTTAAATTTTATTGAGTTATCTCATAACATTCGACATTTTGGAAAGTTGACTTTGGGTTTGACCAATTATCAAGACCCGAACCGACAACCCGAACACTCGATAAAAAAAAACCCGTTTTAGTATCTTTATTCCAAAGGGATTTGCATTCTTGCATTTTACCCACCTTATTACTTAACATAGGTTGAGTAAATATTAAGGTTAGATACTTTAACCCGATTTCGAGCAAACTTACATTTTTAAAGGGTTATTATTATAAATTCTTAAATAGTCACATTTTAAACCTTGAACTTTAATTATTTACATTTCTCAACATTTATTTTGTTTAAAGACCTTCAAGACAACCTTTCTAAATTCAAGACTTCTTTTCTTTTTAGGCATTGTGCGTTAAACTCGTCGTTCCGACAAATCTCCAAATTATCATCTTTCAAGTTTACTACTTGAAGGTGAGTACTTCATACCCCATTTTCCATCTTTTTTTTTGGGGTGACATTTCATACTTATTCAACAAAATGCTTTATATTTGAATCTTAAACCACAAACGTAGTTGTATACTTTACCTAAATAATTGCTCGATTTGGTGTTCTATGCTTATATGCCTATGTGTTTATCGCTTTTGGTTGGTGGAACTATAAAATCCTAGACTATTTGGCATCCCCTTATAGCAAGGTGTCGTTAACGTAATGCAATTAACGATAACTATAAAATCCTAGACTATTTGGCATCCCCTTATAGCTAGGTGTCGCTAATGTGTTCAGCGATATCTATTTATCCAAATTATCACTTTTATTTATCGTTTCGTATGCAAGTTTTGTGGCTATCTTTATTATATACTAATATGATTAAACCTATGAATTGCTCACCGACCTTTGTGTTGACAAACTTTATTTTATGAAATGTTGCAGGTTTGCATCTTGGTTGATTTATGATTGTGAAGAAAACGACATCAAAGACCTTAGGATATTAGTAAAAATGAACAATATCAATTTGCCATATTTTGTGATATCTTGTTTATGGTTATTTTATGGATAATTGTTATGTGACATTTTCGATGTTGTGAAATGAAATGAGTTTATTAAATACTGTCACTTTAATTAGTGTCATGTGCTTATGGACAATCGTTACACCTCGGCATGTTCCGCCGCCTTTGGTCGGGGTGTGACAGATTGGTATCAGAGCCATGAGAATAGGATAGGTGGTTAGACGTAAAGACCTAGTATTGTTATGCTTAGGGTCCTATACGTGTGCTCATACGTGTTTACTCTATTTTGATTGTTCATATCGCATATTCTTTATAAACTTGTTTAAAATTCACCAATATCCCAAATGTTCACATACACACACTTTCATAGTATTTCCAAGGTATCCTTACCTTAAAACGCAAAAAGTAGATTTTCATTGTGTTTTATAGATTACAAGATTAACTTGGATCCCGTTGTTTATAATCCCTTAAAGGTTGCATTTATATTGGGTTCGTAGCCCTCATAGGAAGCGAGACATTATAAAACGACCATTTGACAAAAAGATTCCAAGAATCGAAGGTGATTTACTTACCTGGAATGGTGGGATTATAGTGCTCGTTTTCTAGGCCACAAACCATGTTATACATGTCAATACTTTAAGTAGTCGAATGCGAGCGTTCCGGTCGCCATCCTAATTTTTCGGTGTCAAAACAATAGAACTACGGTGATTCGTGGACTAGTGCTTTGACATGACATTGTATCCCGATTTATGGTGTTATGATCGTTATTTGAGTCGAAAACATGAAAAAAATTGCGGTGATTCGTGCACATGTTTAGACTCCAACGTTGTGTTTTATAAAAAAAAAATTTTGAGTTGGAATATCAAATCATGGTGGTTCATGTACGATTTTCCGACTCTATAAACCTCAAAATCTCAAATTTTTAAGCTTTAACCCCACAAAATCTCAAAATCATTTACGACTGTTTCCAGTTTGTTGTTTATATACAAAGATTTATATTTTATCTAACACTAACATCTACTACTCACTAACTCTAGGATTCACAATCAAAAAGAAAATTTAACTTCACCTTATTCTTATTTTATACACTCTCATATCCATTTCTTTTTTACCTAAAACTTATTCCATTTCTTTATAATCTTTTAGCATGCCTCCACTAAGACCGCGCAAGAGCACCAACCGACGTATGGCTGCTTTTATCATCAAGCAAATGGCCGCTGTGATTCCCGAACTTGTAACTCAAATCCAAGCTACCCAACCTCCTCCACCCGTTGTTGTACCCGTTGAACCCAAACCCGTATCCTGCCCATATAAGCAATTTACTAGTGCCAACCCAACCGAATTCTGGGGTACGAACTGTGCGACTACCTTGTTGCAATGGTTCGAGTGTATGGAGAATGTGTTTAGATATAGCGAGTGCCCCGAAGCGAAAAAGACAAATTTCGCTTCAAGCATGTTTAGAAAAACCGCTCTAACGTGGTGGGGTAGTGTCATGCATTTCCAAGGGTCGGAAACGGCTATGGCTCTTCCATGGTCCGACCTCAAGGCTCTCATGATGAAGAAGTTTTGTCCCAAACACGAACTTCAAAAGCTTGAGGAGGAATTTTGGAACCTCAAGCAAGATAGTGGTGATAACGCCGCTTACTCACTCCGTTTCCACGAGTTGAGCATTCTCGTCCCTCATTTGGTTACCCCGGCTGAGCGTGAGCTTGAAAAATACATTGGGGGTTTACCTATGCAAATCCGAGACTCAGTTATAAGTAGCAAACCCGTGAATCTTGAGGATGCCATTACTCTAGCCGGTGCGCTATCGGAGAATCATGTGAAAGCGGGTACCCTAACCCTTAAGAAACCAAACGAAAAAGCCAAACCCGAGCCCGCACCACAAGCCAAGGTTGAACCCGCACCACAAGCCATTAACTACTCCAACTCTTCCCGTCACAACAATAACAACAACAAGAAGAAACCCAAAACCAACTACCGAAATTATGCCGTTACCCAACCCCAACCTCAACAACAAACCCAAATTCCACCCCAAACCCGAAAACCCTACACCGGTACCGCCCCACTATGCAACATTTGCCAACTCCATCACCCACCAAACATGCCTTGTCGCCATTGTACCATTTGTAACCGACTTGGTCATTTCAACACCACATGCCGATCCGCACAACGAACCCAACCTAACCAACCAAACCAACCAAGAACTTTTCCCCAAAATACTCAACAACCCCGAGCTTGCTACAATTGCGGTGACCCTAACCATTTCCGCAACAATTGTCCTCGCCTCATCCTTACTAACCAAACCATGACCGCACCTTACTACCAAACTCAAGCTTACCAAGTTCAAACCTACCAACCTCAACTTTCCCAACACAATGCACCACTCATCCAACCCATCCAAGCCATACAAGCACCACCTCCTCCACCACCGCAAGCACCTCAAGTCAACCAAGGCAATCAAGGACGAGCTTTCATGATGAATGTTAATCAAGCTCAAGCGGCAAACGATGTTGTGAACGGTATGTTTTTAGTGAACCAACATTTGGCTTCCATTTTATTTGATACGGGTGCCGATAGAAGTTTCATTTCTTTGAAATTTGAGTCAAAAATTGCCGTGTCTCGAACCAAGCTTTCTCGGTCGTTTTCTGTTGAAGTCGCCAATGGGAACTCCATCACCATAAATTCCGTCGTCTGCGATTGTGCTCTCGTTCTTGCTAACCATAAATTCTCCATCGATCTCATCCCGATGCAAATGGGAAGTTTCGATGTCATAGTAGGCATGGATTGGTTATCTTTGCACCGTGCCAAAGTTGTTTGCTTCGATAAATTCATCCGCATTCCGCTTGTTAACGGTAAAATCCTTAAGGTCTTCGGAAAAGCTACTTCGAGAAGGCTTAATCTCATGTCGTGCTCTCAATCACAAAAATACTTACGCCAAAATTATGCTCCGCTCCTGGCTCTCTTGGCGACAAAAGACAAAAAGGAAAGGAAAATCCAAGTTATTTCTATTGTTCGTGATTTCCTCGATGTCTTTCCCGACGATGTCACCGGTCTTCCACCCGTTCGTCCGATTGAATTTCGAATCGATCTTGTGCCCGGCGCGATGCCTGTGGCCAAGGCTCCTTACCGTTTAGCCCCGTCAGAAATGCAAGAATTATCGAACCAACTCCAAGAACATTCCAATAAAGGTTTCATTCGTCCTAGCTCTTCTCCTTGGGGCGCTCCTGTTCTCTTCGTGAAAAAGAAGGATGGTTCGTTTCGTATGTGTATCGATTATAGGGAACTTAACAAACTCACCATTAAAAATCGTTATCCCTTGCCACGAATCGACGACCTATTCGACCAACTTCAAGGCGTAACTTGCTTCTCCAAAATCGATCTTCGATCAAGTTATCATCAATTGCGTGTTCGCGAAGAAGACATTCCAAAAACCGCTTTCCGTACTCGATATGGACATTTCGAATTTTTGGTTATGCCCTTCGGGTTAACAAATGCACCTGCGGTGTTTATAGACCTCATGAACCGCGTTTGCAAACCATTCCTCGATAAATTCGTTATTGTCTTTATTGATGACATTCTCATCTTTTCCAAATCCAAAGCCGAACATGAGCATCATTTGCGTTCCATTCTCGAACTTCTTAGAAACGAACGACTTTATGCCAAGTTCTCCAAATGCGAATTTTGGCTGGAGCAAGTTCAATTTTTGGGACATATCGTAATCAACAAAGGTATTCATGTTGATCCCGCTAAAATTGAGGCCGTTAAGGATTGGAAAACTCCAACGACTCTCACGGAAATTCGATCCTTCCTCGGTTTAGCCGGATATTATCGACGTTTCATTCGAAACTTTTCCAAGATCTCTTTGCCTCTTACCTCCCTCACTCATAAAGGAAAACAATTTGATTGGGGTTCGAAGCAAGAAAAAGCCTTTTGTACTCTCAAGGACATGCTTTGCAATGCTCCCATTTTAACCCTTCCTGATGGAAACGACGATTTCGTGATATTTTGCGATGCCTCTCATCAAGATCTTGGTTGTGTCCTCATGCAACGAGGTCAAGTCATCGCTTACGCATCAAGGCAACTTAAGGTCAACGAAAAGAACTACACGACTCATGATCTCGAACCTGGTGTCGTTGTTTTCGTTCTCAAAATCTGGAGACATTACCTTTATGGTACGAAATGTGTGGTTTTTACCGATCATAAAAGCCTTCAACACATTTTTGACCCAAAAGATCTCAATATGAGACAACGACGATGGGCCGAATTACTTAGTGATTACGATTGCGAAATTCGTTACCATCCCGGTAAAGCGAATGTTGTCGCCGACGCCCTAAGTCGAAAGGTTAATGTTAAATCCGTTCTGCTTCTAAGCGTTGTCATTCAAACCGATCTTCAAATTCGAATCTTCCAAGCTCAACGTACCTCCGTTGAAGAAGGTAACATGTATGACGAAATGTCATGTGGAGCCGAACTTCAACTCGAAACCAAACCCGATGGTCTTTTGTACTTTCTCAATCGTTTGTGGGTTCCAAATCGCGATGACCTTCGTACTTGTATACTCGACGAAGCTCACAATTCGCGGTATTCCGTTCATCCCGGTGCGGATAAGATGTATTTCGATCTTCGTGCTACCTTTTGGTGGCCGGGTATGAAAAAGGACGTAGCGTTATTCGTATCTAAATATCTTACTTGCTCAAAAGTTAAAGCCGAACATCAAAGACCTTTTGGTCTACTCGAGCAACCACCGATTCCCGTTTGGAAATGGGAAGACATTGCTATGGACTTTATCACTAAATTACCCAACCACTCAAAAGGGCAACGATAGCATTTGGGTGATTATCGATCGTTTGACCAAATCTTCTCATTTCATCCCGATCCGCGAGAAGTATTCTGTCGAGCAGCTTGCTCAAATCTATGTTCGAGAAATCGTGTGCCGACACGGTTTACCATTGACAATTATCTCTGACCGTGATTCTCGTTATACCTCTCATTTTTGGCGTTCACTTCAAGAAGTTTTAGGAACACGTCTCGATCTTAGCACCGCTTATCATCCTCAAACGGACGGTCAATCCGAACGTACAATACAAACTCTCGAGGATATGCTACGAGCATGTGTTCTTGATTTCGGTGGGAATTGGGATTCTCACATTCCGTTCATTGAGTTTTCTTATAAAATAGCTACCATTCGAGCATTGAGATGGCTCCTTTCGAAGCTCTTTACGGTCGTAAATGTCGTTCTCCGATTAGTTGGAACGAAGTCGGTGAAGCTCAAATCACGGGACCCGAAATGGTTCAAGAAGCCACCGACGTTATTGATCGAATCCGTAAGAACCTCCTAGCGCTAGAAGTCATCAAAAGAGTTACGCCGACAAACGGCGAAAACCGATCGAATTTAATGTTGGCGATCTTGTCCTTCTAAAAGTATCTCCTTGGAAGGGGGTAGCCCGTTTCGGAAAGAAGGGTAAACTAGCTCCTCGTTTCGTTGGTCCTTTTAAAATCCTTGAGCGTTTCGGAAAAGTAGCTTATCGACTCGAACTACTGGAAGAACTTACCGGTGTTCATCCGACATTTCATGTTTCAAATCTTAAAAAGTGCTTAGCTGAGGGTAATCTCCATATACCTCTCGACGAAGTACATGTCGATGAATCGATGGTCTTGGTTGAACGACCCGTTGAGATCATGGATCGCAATGAGAAGAGAACCAAGCGTAGCCGTATTCGGTTAGTCAAAGTTCGATGGGAATCACGGCGCGGCGCGGAATTCACTTGGGAGCGAGAAGACAAAATGAAAGAGAAGTATCCACATTTGTTCGCAGCATCGTCTTCGTCTTAATTTTGGGACGAACTTTCCTAAAGTAGGGGATACTGTGAGATTCGTCAATTTCGGGTCTTGTTTGTATTCGTTTTTGTATTTGTTTATTATGTAAACCGACCTGATTTGTAAACCGAAGCTTATGTTATAATCAAAATGATGGATTTATGTTACAATATTGTTTCACACTTGTTGGGTCTTGAAAACATCCTATTTTTATTTTTATTTGTTTATTTATTTATTTATTTATTTATTTATTTGTTGTTTTGTGTTTTTGTCTTGATCCATTTTGCATGAAAACTCTTGTGTCTCACACCCATATTTGACCACCAACATTACCCTATATATACACCACCTTTCCTCTTCATTTTCCCTTGCTACAACTCCAAAAAAAAAAAAAAAACTCTCTCAAACATCAAAGATTCAATGTTATCTTCTTAAGTGTTCTTGAATGATTTTGGTCTTTCATTTTAATTAGTTTATGTAGCCTTATTAATACTTGTTTATGGTTGTGCAACATATATATAATATACACCCCTTGTTTACCTTTGGTAGTTACTTCTCCGATTCCGGTCGGTGAGGTTTCGGACCCCATAAGGCAAGGCTTCATGGAGGACTTCGTGTCCTTGATATATATACATCTATATAACTTGTTCATACATATTAATCTTGCTTATTTTAGTTTGTTGGTCATGTTTACAAGTTCCATGGTTATGGGTTTTTAAGAGTCTATGCTTCGGTTTAACCGTAAATAGCTCTAAACCGTAAACCGAACTTTGTTACTAGTTTTGTTTGTTTAAACATACTTAGTGTTAGATCTAAGTTTCTAAAATCATTTTTACAAATTCTATGGTTATGGGTTTGTAGAATCTTACCTCGGTCTTAAACCGAAACACGATCCGAACCGAAAACCGAACTTTTGTTTAAAGACTTTATTGTTAACTTTTGGTATTTTTTTATTTGTACATTATTATACAAGTTATTTAGTGTTTGGACATGTGGAAACCATCTATGAACTTTTTGTAAGATGGAAACCGAACCAAACCGATTCTTGCTCGCTTAAGACACATAAGTGTGTTTTTTTTAGCCATCAAGACTTGTATATTTCTTTAAAAATAGTTACAAATTGATTTTTAAATATTTTCTTAAGTACTTGGAAATGTTGGATCCAACTTGATCTCATAACAAAGTTTGGACCGACAAAACCGAACACTCGCTTAACGTGCGTTGTTAGTTCTAAAACAATGGAACTACATACTTGGTTAAGTCTTGTTAAATTTTATTGAGTTATCTCATAACATTCGACATTTTGGAAAGTTGACTTTGGGTTTGACCAATTATCAAGACCCGAACCGACAACCCGAACACTCGATAAAAAAAAACCCGTTTTAGTATCTTTATTCCAAAGGGATTTGCATTCTTGCATTTTACCCACCTTATTACTTAACATAGGTTGAGTAAATATTAAGGTTAGATACTTTAACCCGATTTCGAGCAAACTTACATTTTTAAAGGGTTATTATTATAAATTCTTAAATAGTCACATTTTAAACCTTGAACTTTAATTATTTACATTTCTCAACATTTATTTTGTTTAAAGACCTTCAAGACAACCTTTCTAAATTCAAGACTTCTTTTCTTTTTAGGCATTGTGCGTTAAACTCGTCGTTCCGACAAATCTCCAAATTATCATCTTTCAAGTTTACTACTTGAAGGTGAGTACTTCATACCCCATTTTCCATCTTTTTTTTTTGGGGTGACATTTCATACTTATTCAACAAAATGCTTTATATTTGAATCTTAAACCACAAACGTAGTTGTATACTTTACCTAAATAATTGCTCGATTTGGTGTTCTATGCTTATATGCCTATGTGTTTATCGCTTTTGGTTGGTGGAACTATAAAATCCTAGACTATTTGGCATCCCCTTATAGCAAGGTGTCGTTAACGTAATGCAATTAACGATAACTATAAAATCCTAGACTATTTGGCATCCCCTTATAGCTAGGTGTCGCTAATGTGTTCAGCGATATCTATTTATCCAAATTATCACTTTTATTTATCGTTTCGTATGCAAGTTTTGTGGCTATCTTTATTATATACTAATATGATTAAACCTATGAATTGCTCACCGACCTTTGTGTTGACAAACTTTATTTTATGAAATGTTGCAGGTTTGCATCTTGGTTGATTTATGATTGTGAAGAAAACGACATCAAAGACCTTAGGATATTAGTAAAAATGAACAATATCAATTTGCCATATTTTGTGATATCTTGTTTATGGTTATTTTATGGATAATTGTTATGTGACATTTTCGATATTGTGAAATGAAATGAGTTTATTAAATACTGTCACTTTAATTAGTGTCATGTGCTTATGGACAATCGTTACACCTCGGCATGTTCCGCCGCCTTTGGTCGGGGTGTGACAGATTGGTATCAGAGCCATGAGAATAGGATAGGTGGTTAGACGTAAAGACCTAGTATTGTTATGCTTAGGGTCCTATACGTGTGCTCATACGTGTTTACTCTATTTTGATTGTTCATATCGCATATTCTTTATAAACTTGTTTAAAATTCACCAATATCCCAAATGTTCACATACACACACTTTCATAGTATTTCCAAGGTATCCTTACCTTAAAACGCAAAAAGTAGATTTTCATTGTGTTTTATAGATTACAAGATTAACTTGGATCCCGTTGTTTATAATCCCTTAAAGGTTGCATTTATATTGGGTTCGTAGCCCTCATAGGAAGCGAGACATTATAAAACGACCATTTGACAAAAAGATTCCAAGAATCGAAGGTGATTTACTTACCTGGAATGGTGGGATTATAGTGCTCGTTTTCTAGGCCACAAACCATGTTATACATGTCAATACTTTAAGTAGTCGAATGCGAGCGTTCCGGTCGCCATCCTAATTTTTCGGTGTCAAAACAATAGAACTACGGTGATTCGTGGACTAGTGCTTTGACATGACATTGTATCCCGATTTATGGTGTTATGATCGTTATTTGAGTCGAAAACATGAAAAAAATTGCGGTGATTCGTGCACATGTTTAGACTCCAACGTTGTGTTTTATAAAAAAAAAATTTTGTGTTGGAATATCAAATCATGGTGGTTCATGTACGATTTTCCGACTCTATAAACCTCAAAATCTCAAATTTTTAAGCTTTAACCCCACAAAATCTCAAAATCATTTACGACTGTTTCCAGTTTGTTGTTTATATACAAAGATTTATATTTTATCTAACACTAACATCTACTACTCACTAACTCTAGGATTCACAATCAAAAAGAAAATTTAACTTCACCTTATTCTTATTTTATACACTCTCATATCCATTTCTTTTTTACCTAAAACTTATTCCATTTCTTTATAATCTTTTAGCATGCCTCCACTAAGACCACGCAAGAGCACCAACCGACGTATGGCTGCTTTTATCATCAAGCAAATGGCCGCTGTGATTCCCGAACTTGTAACTCAAATCCAAGCTACCCAACCTCCTCCACCCGTTGTTGTACCCGTTGAAACCAAACCCGTATCCTGCCCATATAAGCAATTTACTAGTGCCAACCCAACCGAATTCTGGGGTACGAACTGTGCGACTACCTTGTTGCAATGGTTCGAGTGTATGGAGAATGTGTTTAGATATAGCGAGTGCCCCGAAGCGAAAAAGACAAATTTCGCTTCAAGCATGTTTAGAAAAACCGCTCTAACGTGGTGGGGTAGTGTCATGCATTTCCAAGGGTCGGAAACGGCTATGGCTCTTCCATGGTCCGACCTCAAGGCTCTCATGATGAAGAAGTTTTGTCCCAAACACGAACTTCAAAAGCTTGAGGAGGAATTTTGGAACCTCAAGCAAGATAGTGGTGATAACGCCGCTTACTCACTCCGTTTCCACGAGTTGAGCATTCTCGTCCCTCATTTGGTTACCCCGGCTGAGCGTGAGCTTGAAAAATACATTGGGGGTTTACCTATGCAAATCCGAGACTCAGTTATGAGTAGCAAACCCGTGAATCTTGAGGATGCCATTACTCTAGCCGGTGCGCTATCGGAGAATCATGTGAAAGCGGGTACCCTAACCCTTAAGAAACCAAACGAAAAAGCCAAACCCGAGCCCGCACCACAAGCCAAGGTTGAACCCGCACCACAAGCCATTAACTACTCCAACTCTTCCCGTCACAACAATAACAACAACAAGAAGAAACCCAAAACCAACTACCGAAATTATGCCGTTACCCAACCCCAACCTCAACAACAAACCCAAATTCCACCCCAAACCCGAAAACCCTACACCGGTACCGCCCCACTATGCAACATTTGCCAACTCCTTCACCCACCAAACATGCCTTGTCGCCATTGTACCATTTGTAACCGACTTGGTCATTTCAACACCACATGCCGATCCGCACAACGAACCCAACCTAACCAACCAAACCAACCAAGAACTTTTCCCCAAAATACTCAACAACCCCGAGCTTGCTACAATTGCGGTGACCCTAACCATTTCCGCAACAATTGTCCTCGCCTCATCCTTACTAACCAAACCATGACCGCACCTTACTACCAAACTCAAGCTTACCAAGTTCAAACCTACCAACCTCAACTTTCCCAACACAATGCACCACTCATCCAACCCATCCAAGCCATACAAGCACCACCTCCTCCACCACCGCAAGCACCTCAAGTCAACCAAGGCAATCAAGGACGAGCTTTCATGATGAATGTTAATCAAGCTCAAGCGGCAAACGATGTTGTGAACGGTATGTTTTTAGTGAACCAACATTTGGCTTCCATTTTATTTGATACGGGTGCCGATAGAAGTTTCATTTCTTTGAAATTTGAGTCAAAAATTGCCGTGTCTCGAACCAAGCTTTCTCGGTCGTTTTCTGTTGAAGTCGCCAATGGGAACTCCATCACCATAAATTCCGTCGTCTGCGATTGTGCTCTCGTTCTTGCTAACCATAAATTCTCCATCGATCTCATCCCGATGCAAATGGGAAGTTTCGATGTCATAGTAGGCATGGATTGGTTATCTTTGCACCGTGCCAAAGTTGTTTGCTTCGATAAATTCATCCGCATTCCGCTTGTTAACGGTAAAATCCTTAAGGTCTTCGGAAAAGCTACTTCGAGAAGGCTTAATCTCATGTCGTGCTCTCAATCACAAAAATACTTACGCCAAAATTATGCTCCGCTCCTGGCTCTCTTGGCGACAAAAGACAAAAAGGAAAGGAAAATCCAAGTTATTTCTATTGTTCGTGATTTCCTCGATGTCTTTCCCGACGATGTCACCGGTCTTCCACCCGTTCGTCCGATTGAATTTCGAATCGATCTTGTGCCCGGCACGATGCCTGTGGCCAAGGCTCCTTACCGTTTAGCCCCGTCAGAAATGCAAGAATTATCGAACCAACTCCAAGAACATTCCAATAAAGGTTTCATTCGTCCTAGCTCTTCTCCTTGGGGCGCTCCTGTTCTCTTCGTGAAAAAGAAGGATGGTTCGTTTCGTATGTGTATCGATTATAGGGAACTTAACAAACTCACCATTAAAAATCGTTATCCCTTGCCACGAATCGACGACCTATTCGACCAACTTCAAGGCGTAACTTGCTTCTCCAAAATCGATCTTCGATCAAGTTATCATCAATTGCGTGTTCGCGAAGAAGACATTCCAAAAACCGCTTTCCGTACTCGATATGGACATTTCGAATTTTTGGTTATGCCCTTCGGGTTAACAAATGCACCTGCGGTGTTTATAGACCTCATGAACCGCGTTTGCAAACCATTCCTCGATAAATTCGTTATTGTCTTTATTGATGACATTCTCATCTTTTCCAAATCCAAAGCCGAACATGAAATGTTGCATGTTTGCATCTTGGTTGATTTATGATATCTATTTATCCAAATTATCACTTTTATTTATCGTTTCGTATGCAAGTTTTGTGGCTATCTTTATTATATACTAATATGATTAAACTTATGAATTGCTCACCGACCTTTGTGTTGACAAACTTTATTTTATGAAATGTTGCATGTTTGCATCTTGGTTGATTTATGATTGTGAAGAAAACGACATCAAAGACCTTAGGATATTAGTAAAAATGAACAATATCAATTTGCCATATTTTGTGATATCTTGTTTATGGTTATTTTATGGATAATTGTTATGTGACATTTTTGATGTTGTGAAATGAAATGAGTTTATTAAATACTGTCACTTTAATTAGTGTCATGTGCTTATGGACAATCGTTACACCTCGGCATGTTCCGCCGCCTTTGGTCGGGGTGTGACAGTTTGTCATTAAGATTGGTTACTATTAGGTCATTTACTTTGTGTCTTTGACTACTTTATGATTGATTTCGAATAAGATCATAGGAATAATATTATTTAATCAAAAAAACCTAAGTGTGCTGCTAACCTAAATAGTTGTAAGGTGCTAGGTTATTGGTAGGTCTTTGTTGATCAGGATTGCTAGATTTAGTTCTTCGTAAGGAGTCCGTCTAGGTTTGATTGGTTAACTTTGTCTATCGAGTCAATGGAATATATTAGACTGCCTTTGATTGCGCTGTAAGGTAAGATTTCGTATAAAGGAACTAGTTTGTAATCGATTAGGTGATCGTAAAGAAACTTGATTTTTAATACTTGTGAGTGTTAAAACTTATTAGAAACCCATAGGTGTCTTCTTGAGAAGGGTCAGGGGTCCTGTTCAGGTTTTCTTTTAAGCGTCTATTTTACGATCCCAGTTCCATAACTAAATATTTTCCCGGTTAATTGATAACTGAAACTTAGGGGATTTTAGCCTAGGTGGTTCCCTGTCATCATCTGAATTAAGTCTATGTTTAAGTCATCTTTAAATCTTAGTGATTAATTTAATATTAGTTTAATATTAGTATTTTAGTAAACACCCCCCCCCCCCAATAATAATAAATAAATAGTTGTGTCTGTAGTTAAGTCTAATTCAGCTAGTTTACATAATTTAAAGAGTCTCGTGGGTTCGATATTCGGACTTACTTAGCTGTACTAGAGTCGACCGGTTCACTTACCGGTTAGTAGTTTTAGTTAAGTTAAGAGTCTAGAGTTATTACTTAGTGTCTAAATTAACGTTTATTTAGTTAATAAATTAATAACTATTTTTAGCACATCACCAACACCCTTAATCGTTATTACTCTAAATTATTTTGGGGTTTTGACATATAAGTCCCCGTGGCAACATTGGAACACCTTAATAATAACTTAGTGGAAGGCATGTGACCATATTAATGCTTCTTATATTTTTTTATCGGTGACCGTCTTTTAATACTTTCATCTATTTAACAAAACTAGCAGTTTACCCGTCCGGTGGACGGGAATATAAACGCAGTAATATGATACTAACATTAACTCAATAATATATGCAACGGTTTGGTTGTGGTGCAATACATTTTGAGATATACGGATTCACAGGAATTGCAAATAGAAGTGTATTACTTCATGCCTATGTATATATTTATGTGTTGGAACAAAAGAGCGCCCACATTTTTTGATACACCAATTTAATTAGACATTAGTCAACCTATATTTCACATTAAGAGATCATGTAAATACGCATAAATATATTTTACATTAGTATATGACACGAAATTAATACACTCGTTTAACTACTCGTAACATGTTTAAACCTTAATATATATATATATATATATATATTTATATATATATGTCAAAACAATTGTAATACATATTTAGATAAAACTTGAAATAACAAACATACAAAGCGTAACATAGACTTGAAATAAAAAACTTAAAAAGTGTAGCATAGACTTAATCAAAACATGCATGCGTTCTACGACTTATTATAAAAACCAATCAAACCCGAACAACCCGGTTGCGGCTGAGGACCCTAATTCTTGGAATATTGGAATTTGAAGGGGAACTTGAATCTGAGTCTCTGGTATCATCTTCTTCATTCTCCTTGTCATCACTAGGCACTTCAATTATCTCGTGATGGTTTTCATCCTCGGAACTCGAAACATCAATTACCTCATCCCATTTCCATTGAATAAGTGCTATTCTCCTTGATCTTATTAAAAAAATAAGTTACTCTAGTGAAGAACATTAAATTTAAGACAAAAATACGAACATACCTCTTCGCTGAATTCACGTTGAAGTTGAGATTTGTATGGACTAAAGTGTGGAGTGAAGTCAATAATCTGAACACCGTCACTATTTTCCTGATATTAACAAATGTAATAGGATTTGTGTATTTTAAACTAATAAACAATTGATTTGATTGAAATTGACTTAAGTTATAGATACCTTGCTGCCATCAAGAGAATGTGGTGTTTTCTCATACTCAGTTTCATCATGTTTGGTATTTAAGTTCACCGTCTAAGTTGTAAGTACAAAATTTATAATATTAGCTATGATTTGGTAATAAAAGTTTGTAGTGACGAATTTAGGATAATGTAATAGATGAAAAAACCTGTGGTTTATTAGTAGCTGGCTTAATTTTCAGTTGAACCTGTTATACAATTAAAGATATTGATATCTTTTAATAAGAATGATAGTATAGAAACTATAAGGGAAAAATGAAACATTCATACATTTACATTGTCATGAAGGAAATCTCTTGAGATTAAGATGTCTTCCATGGTTCTGTATGTTTGTTTGTGTTGAAAATATGTGTAAAAGAATAGTTTACTACCTTATATATAAATGAAAATAAAGCAATTATAAGTAGTATAAATTTTGAAATGTTGTTTAAAAACATGTTCCCTCTCATAAACCACAACCCCACTAACCCACATCCTCAAGTGTTATATCTTTAGTAGACAATAACCACCTCTTAACTTTGCAACATAGTTTTGAAACAAATTTAGATTAAATCTTCACAATAAATAAAATGTGTTAATACGTAAATGTTACTTGCAAATGAACAAAAAAATTTGAGTTACTATACCCTAAGTCACCTTACTATTCATTAAGCAATTATTAGTTGCAGCATAACTTATCATATAATTAATGGTAATGCATATATTTAGGATTTTACCAGATCCATATGATTATAAAATAGCATAAACTTATAAAAGCTAGTAATTACTTCGTTTGACTAACCGTTTCAAATTAGGACCAAATCCATAATTAAATCATACTGTTAAAAAAATATTATAATCGGTATTCGTATTATTATTATTATTATTATATATTTAAGTTTCATAACCATTGAAAATTATGTATCTCATAACCATTTATAAAAATGGTTTAAATTTCCCTTCAAAATGCAAATAATGAAAGTAAAACTATAAAATTAAATCAAAATGAACCACCTAAAAAAGGGTATGCAACTAAGTTAGTGGTAACTTACCACTACCCATGATCACCTTATATTTCTCACTAACCATTTATAAAGCACGTTACTAATAAACATCTTCAAAACCAAATGTTTTTAATTAAAACTTAAATAACAATAAGCATATTTAAATATTATTATTATTATTTCTGTTTTCACAATAATACAAATGCTAAAAGTTAATTTCAAAGAAGATAAAACAAAATACAAGTGATATTCTTAAGACAATAACTCAAATTAAAATTTAAAAAAATTTGAGCATATTTAAGCCACCATTCTAATTGAATAATGTTCCACAAAAGTTTATACCTAAGCCCATGAACCTTTTGTGGAAGCACCTTGAAAGTAGACATTGGACTATAGTTGATTCAATTTGCCTTGCATTGTATTCTTTTTTTTTTTTGTAATGTGACGCCTCTTGCTGGAAAAGTGAGTGAAAATTAAGTTTTGCTTAAGCCAAAAAATGTCTTTGTCAGTAACTTTAGACATACACATTATAGTGTAACTCTGATTAATATAATTTCTATGTCTCCATTCTTAGGGTATGGTTTACTCAACTTTATATATAATTTTTTATATATGTATAAGTATTATATAATTAGGATAAAAAAATAGCATATAAAAGTAATTTAATGATTATATCATCTGCAATATTCAATATCGATAGTTGAATTTTCAAATAAAGTGGGAATCAGGCCACCAAATTCCATGAACCTTAAATAACACATGTTACAAAAATAATTATGATAAACTGATTATCTTTACAAAAACTAAGAATAAAAAAGCCATATTATGTCATCAAAAATGCAAAATATACAATAAATTCATTTCATTTTCAGCCTAAACTTCAACATTAATCAGTTAACATGTTATGGATCTACGAATATAATCAGCAAAGTCCACAACAATTAATTAATAATAATCAATTAATCTAGAACCAGAAGAAAAGGCAAGGTCACATAAAGCTCAATGGTTATGAAAACAAACTTGTAAAAATAATAGGCTACCAACTAATTAGGGTTAATGAATTGAAACCCAACAATTCACGCATGATATTGAAATCAGACAACGGTTTTATCGTATCTCTTACAAGGAAACTAAAGCTCTGGGGTATAGATGCTGAAGTTTTATATCCAATTAGCCCTAATTTCCTCAACACAGATTCAAACCAAATTCACACAAATCAATCACCCAAATCAAACGTAAACTAGTCAAATAAAAAACTTACCGGTTGTTATTAACCGTGAGAAGCGAGATGTCATCCATCTCAGGCCGACACACCGCGAGCTGTGAGCCGGATGGCATAAGTGAAATGAAATTAAGGGGGCTCGGATTAGGGGAAAGTTCTAGTTCGTCGTCCTTGCGAAATGCGATATCAATGTTTGGGTTCGTCGTCCTTGCGATAACAATGGTTTTGGTGTTTTGGTTTAGTATGCTACAATTAAGGAAGAAGAAGAGGATGAAACGGTTTTGTATACAACAAATGAACACGTGTGGGAAAGAGTTAGTTTTTAATCCTTATCAAACAGTCAATATTCAATCTTCTTATCGGATGGTTAATATTCAATCTTGAATGCCCTTATCAGACGGTTAATATTAAATCTTGGATTTTGATCCAAGGGTCAGTTTCAAATCCCACTCTATGATAACTATATATATAATTAGGCGCGTAGAGACACGAATTGATCAGGTATGTTACGGTAATCACAATAAACCTAAAAATGTAAACGTACATAAAAGTATTCATACTCGTATAGGTTATGATAAAAAAAATAATAAATTAGCTGGCTTATAGTTTTTTGGTAAAACCGTACGTGGTGGCAAAGATGGTTTACTTTTAAATTGGTTGTCATGTGTTGAATCACCACTAGGGGTGGATGTAAATAATATATTTAGCTGTTAAAAAAAACCGGTGTGGTGGAGCCCGCTTATATGATTATTATTGTCATTGAGGGTAGTTTGGTTAATTTACATGGATTTAACTGAAATTTTTAATGGTGTCAGCCGGTAAGAATCGTCATAGTTACAAAATCCATATCTCTTTACCACCTTAGTAATAAATTTACTACTATTAGAATCAGATACATAATTATTAAACGTTAAGGACCAATGATGTAATATCTACAAACCACATGGATTAACCAAGCACTTAACTCTAAGAATTAGAACACAACAATAGCAAAATAAATAGTGGTATTGATGATGATAATAGTAATTATTAAGAAATATAATAATATTAAGGGAAAATATCACATAATAATAATCAAGTTTCAAAAGTGTTTTAATTAGGTCATTTATGTATTTTTTTTTCTCAAACTTGGTCACTAAATCTTCAAATTAAGCCTCATGAAATTTTTTGTGCGTCAATAAAGCAATGGAGGAGAAGATTTGGGACCAAGATTTGAAATATATGTAGTTATATTTAAAAAATTAAAAAAAAATTATTAATTATATTTAAAGCTAAAAATAAAATCCACTTCACTACTCCATATCAACATTATAAAAAATCCACATTAAAACAAAAATAAACATGTTAGAAAACATGTTAAACATATAATTAAATAAAATATAAAAGTAAGTGACTTAATTGGAATACTTTAAACTTGACTAACCTAGTAGAAACATTTTTGAAACATAGTTACTAATTAAAAATTATAAAATAATAATAACCATAATACTAATAATAATATTATAATAATAATAATAATAATAATAATAATAATAATAATAATAATAATAATAATAATTCTGGTGGAGTTTGTCTTGGTGAACCCAATATGGGTTGATAGATGAAAACAAAAAAGCGATGATATAAAATGGTTTTTACATATATTCTTGTGTTAAGATGTTTTATTACATGTTTACGTAACCCGTAAAATTAATTACATATTTTTTCTTCTCAATCAAATTACCTAATTACACTTTTGTAACTCCTATGAAACGATACTACAGGCATACGCTTTATGTCATTAGAGGTAATGGAACTAACATTGTGAGGAAAGAGTGCATAATTCTCTTGTGTCTTATCTTGGTGGTTTGGAACATGTAACCTTATGCATCAAATTTTCTACTATACAGTGTGGTTTATATTTTTGAATAGTAATTTGAATGCTACAATGATTCATATTTGTATGTTGAAAATTAACGTGGTTCACTGATTAAAGAGTAATTTAGAACACTATGTTAAAAATATTAATAGTAAATATTAATGAGTTACATTTATATATAAAAAAAACTATATAAAATGACATAAATGGTTTTAATTTGCCATTATTTACTTAGTTGCTTTTTAATATTAACTAGGTTTTATAACCCGCGCGTTGTGCGGGTTTATGTCTACAATATAATCGAGGGTGGAGTAAAAGAGGGAATAAATCTTTCACATAAAACATGCATTGTCCACTTTGTTTATTGCATACAAATCCCATCACAGTGAAGCATTAAAACTAAGCAAAACAAAAGTATTCATAATTGAAAGAAAAAACAAATCATTACACATCACGACCATCTCCATTACAAACTTTTTCCATCACACCATTACATGATATAATCATTAGTATAATCTTGTAAAAGAAATGAGGTAACTAATCATGAAAAGGATAATTAACAAATTTGTAGCCAAAACTTGGCGATTAACGCTACTTATAGCTCACATTCTGACACAACCGAACAACGTATAAGATGTACGAAACATCCTAAGTACGTGTCATCATTCTTTTTTATAACGTTTTGGTTACAATAACACTTTTAAATTACCCAATAAAAATCAAATTCCTACTCTTAATCCTCGACTATATGCTTAAGTACTAAACCATTAACGCACACTTAGAATTGCTAACCCTGCAAAATGATTTTAAAATACATAATATCATGTATTCATGTTGTTTAATGAAGAGCCTACCCATGAGACGGGCTCATGGGCATGCACCAAGCCCAACAACCTGAGCAAGGCCCAATTCAGAAGAGCCCAAAGATATAAATAGTTCTAGAAGGCAAAGTGGAGGGAAAGAGATTGCGAGGGAAACTCGTGCAACATGACCAATCCGGTGGGTGGCCCGAGGAGCGTGTGACCCGGGATATGAGACAGCGACCAAGAGGTAAAGATCGCCAAAGAAGACAATGCCCAAAGGAAAGAAGATCGGACTAAGGGACCAAGCCGGAAGCTATGAACCTTAGGATTTTGTGTATATCTAACTTGCCTATAAATAAGAACAAGGATTGTTTGTATAAGGCATTCACAAATAGAAGAAAGATCATCAATAATATACACTCTCACTTTCACTTTTAATCGCTTGATCCCATTCTCGTGATACGTTAGGAGCCTTCCCCGGTTCAGCCGGAATAGGATCCAACATTCAATGAAACATTAATTCATCATTGTTGTTAATTATCAATTTCATCATAACAACTCATATCTACCCATCAACAGTTAACTTGTAGCTCTTCATACTGAATGATTATCACAACTCATATTTGTACGTAATCACTACTTAACTACCGCATTGGTTAATTATGTACACATCATCATATAGTTAACTATTATCACCATGAGCAACACATATTGACCAATCCTTAAGAGCCATCCGTAACTGAAAAACCTAGATTGTTAGATTGACATTATAAAAGATAAGTATTTCTTCACACACAAAACACATAGAATAGCTCAAATCAGCCACTATAAAAAGTGAGAAACACATTCAAGTCTTGCAAAGTTCATAAACCAAATTAAATGCATGTGCACAAACAAACCAAAACCCGATTGTGATCACAAAAAACGACTCGACCGTAAAAGTTAAAAAAATAACACCCATAAAACGTAAGTCGAAGTCCGCACGATTCACATTCCAAATCACTACCTTCTGCGTATGTTTGTCTTCAAGGAGTGGCTGCCCTCGTGAATTGCCGATTAGCTGTATGCGACGACCAATTCTCATGGGCTGGCAACAAAAATCAAATTGAAAATAATAAACCTAATATGTAAGCCCATATTATAATTTTGGCAATTTTATAGAATAGTAACTAGTTTCAATAGCGTTCAAATTAGTTCACTCAACTTTAAAAATTGTTGTAATTAAGTCACCAAACTTTTATATTTTAACAAATTAAAGGTTTTTAACGTTTTTTTTAGTTCTTTTCTTTTTTGTTTCACATAGGAAATCTTTTTATCTTTTTTTTATGTTAACGTTGAGTGGTGATATGAATTTTATTTTTTATTTTTAAATTTTAATAAAATTAACGTTTTTTTAAATTTTTTAAACTTAAATACATATATTTGTGTATTGTAAATTCTGACTCCCACATGTTATCCTTCATTTCTTTCTTGATGCATAAAAAATCGGTGAGACTCGATTTGAAGATTTAGTGGCCCGATTTAAAGAAAAATTGAATGAGTGACCTAATTGAAACACTTTTGAAACTTGATCACTATTATGTAAAATATTCCCTTTTCTCATTAGTAAAGTTTTAAGTTAAATAATGCCATTTGATTTCTCTCGTAACTAAATTTTTGTTGCAATATGCGATTCTCGTTTACCTTCATTTTTCTACAATTACTTTATTTAACTTGAAGAAGGAAAGCTGGATACTATCTAACTGATTTCCTCCAGAGTATCTTTCTAACGACAACGAAAACGTGAACATCCTACAAAACAAATCACTGTTAGCCTTATTACTGGGATATTCACTAAGTATATTAAATTTCCAAAACTACTAAATTTATGATAAATATTTGAGATCATATCCCTTCACTAATTATTGGTCCGTCTCTGAAAATTTTGAAAATTTTTTAGCCGAAAGCAAAAAAATAATAATAATAATTTGGGCCTTTGGTTTGTTGAGTGACCTAATTGAAACACTTTTTAAAGTTGAGGCAGTGCTAGGTGGTCACTCAACTTTGGTTAATATATATATATATATATAATTAAAAAACCAGGTCTATCGGGGTGTCGTGCAGTGTTTTAAAATCCGGTTTAAACCGGCCAGTTAAACCGGATTTCACATAGCAAGACGGTATTTTGAGGCCAGTATTTTTGGCCGGTTTGCTAGAACATCGTACCGGCAGTTTTTTCTAAAATACCGATTTCAACCGGCAAACCGGTTTTAAGTCCGAGAAAATTTTGATATTTGCGGCCCATATTTTATCAAAATTACTTTTAACCCAACAATTAATATCAAACGTGTAAAATTTAGGACTATTTTTGTAAAATTAAGTGCTTTTGAATTATGTTTTTTAATGTGGATTAACTTTTGGATTATTTTTTGTTATGAAATCATTTACTTTTAGGTTATTTTTGGAGTTAAAGTTGCATTTATAGGAAAATATAAGGCAAACAATTCAACCGGTTGAACCTCCCGGTATAATCCGGTTCAACCGGTTGTACCATTTTTAAGCCTAATCCAGTACAAGTAAAAAACCGGTTTTTAAAACATACTCATGCCAAGGTTGGTTAACCACCTGGTCCTGCCTCATAGCCGACCTTGCTAAGTACATCAACTTTTGAAAAGATTGAGAGGGGCAAATCGTACCATGGTGTATTGATCTAATAAAATGTAGTAATTGATTTTAAAAAGTTAAATTTTTAAAAGCTACAAAACTTATGATTTTTATAGAAAATAAACTAAAAGTTTTCTGGTTGATTTTGTAACAAATCATCCCTTCAACAAAATACCCTAATTGTAGTAAAATAATTATATTTATTTTATAATATAATATACTAGTTTTAGAACCCGAGTAATACATGGGATTTCTCAAATTTTAAAATTAATAAGATGAATTATTTGAAAGAAAAAAAAAGAACATTAATTAAAGGTAAAAGATAAATCTAATATATAGATAAGAAGTTTAAAATATAAATTTTACAAATTCGAAAAAGTCTCTTACATTAAATTTTTGTATTAACTTATTTGTGAAGATGAACAAATGAATATGGACCGTGTTAAATAAATGTATGGCTGTGATGTATCCGGATCCGAAATTTGCATTGAATCAGGGATGAAATCATTGATTGAAGCTAATTAATATTGATTGATGGATAATTTTGGTACGAATTCAAATTTCAAGCATGATTTATAAATTTATTTTGATTGATTTACAAATTTAATTTAAGGAAACCTACAAAATCGCCAACCACCTTATTTAACGACAACAAATCAAATTCATCATTAAGATTATTTTTTTCTTTAATAAATTAGTTCCATTATTAAGTTACAAATCTTCTTTCTCATTCAAAATGATATTGAAATTACCAATGATTATAGGAAATTTTGTTGTCTTTTTTATTTAGATGAGTTTTTTTTTTAATTTAAACGAAAATGTGAATTTATTGACAAGAAAGAAATTAGTGGGTTTCAAAGAATCTCTTAGAACAAAATGTAAGTTTAAGCTCATTTTAGAACAAACATTAGAAATTTCTCTATAATAAAGTGTTTTAAATATTTTTAAACAGAATGTAAATATAAAAAAAATGAAGAATATGAAATTTTTTCTTGTTTATGGATATTTCTACTCAATTAATTATTTGGATTACTTTATATATACGTATAATTAAACACAATAGCCGGAGTTTCTATTAATTTAATTAAGTTTTGTGTTTGGCAATTAGTAGTCGTTCCCAAATATTGTTTTATTCAATTGGTGTATGATATATAAAATTTAGAACCCGTTATATTCGGTTTTGTTTTTTTAATAGTTTCTTAAAATAATTAACAATCTTAAATTATCAAACATTAATATCATTACCATAAATATCTAGAATTAAGGAGATTGGAGATTAGAATTTAGGAGGGAAAAAATTGTCAAGAATCAATATGGGACTGACATGTGGCAACCATTATTTTCTTTTATTAGTATAGTAAGTGAAGAAACACTAAGTGAACCCTGGACAGATTATAGATAATCTGGACAGATTATAGATAATCTGGGGGTTAAGTAATGTTTCCCACGGATGAGATCTAACTGAGAAGGCTGTTCTTCAGGAGACCTGCAAAACAAACACCGTAAGCTCGTCACTGAGAAGGGGGGGGGGGTTCCTCCTTGTGACCACCCTCCGGCGTGAGAATCAGACTAGATTGCTCTGAATATAAGTGTATATTAAGAGATTGCTAGATAACTGGGTAGCAGATGATCTTACCATTCCAAGATGTTGGAGTATTTATAGCCGAAGGTAGGTTAGAAGGTATAGCCGGCTGAATAGTATTCCTGTTCTACCAACAGTGGACTATGCACAGGCCATACTGGTTGGTGGATAGGTTACGGCCAACAGTAACTATGTCGGCTGCACTATTCCTCCAACTGTAGATTATGCACGTCCTACCTACTGTGGATTATACGCAGGCCATGCTGGTTGGTGAATAGGTTACGGCCCACAGTAACACTATTTCACCAACTGTAGGCTGCGCATGCCCTGCAGTAAGGGTTGGTGAGTAGGCAGCGGCTAATAGTGACAAACAGTACTAGAGGGTGCTCCTCCTCGTACTGTTGTCGGTGAGCTGTCACCCTGTGATTGGCTCATGGGCTGTTCTGGTCAGATTGTCTGTCCTATCCATACCTTGGTAGGTATAGTACAGAAGATCTTTCAGAATCATACGGACTGGCTCATTTTGGCGGGATTGTTCCCGTCTTGCCCATTCCTTCATGTGACTACTGAAGTATCTATTGTCTTGTGCGTGTAGCCCTGCTGTCTGCGGGTAGCCTTCCCTGATGGCTTGTATCCGCAACTGCGGGAACAGGCGGGGTACTTCACCATTGGGAGGCTTTCCCTGCGTGTACAGCTTGCGTACTGCGCGTAAGGTTCTCTGAGCATGGTGGGTCCTGCGGAAGCAGATGGCCTTTGCGCAGACGTCCCTGTTCAAGGTGAGTCTTGCGGGACCAACTGGGCTCTGCTGGGACCTACCTCTTCAAACACTGGCGGTAACGAACTGTTGATAATCCAATACCTTTTCTGTATCTCCATCCATTTTTCCAAATTTTGGGTTATCTCTTGTTAGGTATTTTTCTTATAAGAAAACCCAACAAATATTATTCTATATGGGTGTAATTATTATTAGTTACTAATAAAAGAAAATTGGGAAATATATTTGTGTGTTTTAAAATTCATCCGTAAGAGTTTATGACACCAAAATTGGTGTTATGGTCTTGAGCCACATGACCCCAAATCTAAAGTGGTGATTCTTTTATGGGTAAATTCCCATAATATCCATTTTATAAAATGGCTTCCAAATTTGTCCACCATTTACAAACATATCTAAAATATCCATTACAAAAAAGGCGGTACGACTTTTAATCATTCAAGACGACTGGCTCGTATAGCCAATAAAAAACGAACATATGTCTCTAAAGCTGACGTGACGACTGGTTGTTGTAGCCAATCTAAGCTCCAATAAAACAGTCGGCCCGACGACTGTATTCATGTCTATGTCAGGCGGATTAGATCATGAATATTCCGACTACATCGTGAACATGCTGACTAGATCATGAAAATGATGTTAAAAACTCGGGCCGACTAGATCACGTTAATAAAAACCCATGCTGAATAGATCTATTGCTAGAATTGGTCGTCTCAGAATTATGATGTGAGCAATCAGCGTGGAAGTGGGGGTGTACTCCGTATCACTACTCTAGCTACCACCGCCTTCGCTCCATCTGTCATATTACCCGCCAGGAAGGTTTCGTCGAAGGGTCATGCTGGATACTTAGAAAGCCGACCCAAGTGGAACCTTGAACACTTGACATTATGATGTGTACGTTGCCAAACCAAGGATGTAGAAAAGTCGCCGGTTCCAATCACGCACAACAACTTATTTAAATATTATGTATTTTGTTTTTAAAAATTTTATATTGTAATTGGTACATTTGTGACAACAAATTCAATGATATTAATCATATAACTTTGTTTGTTAACTTTTTTTTTATGAATTTGATATTAAAACATGAATGTAGCTATAAAATTCGTTCAATATCTCCTTCAAAATGCAATTTGCTGACCAACCATCTGAATCTACATTTTGCATTTGCCAGCATGTGTGTGGCAGATAGTTGACGTTATGGGGAATACAAAATGCTCAAATAAATTAATTGATCCATTTATTAATTGTGTAAGTATCGACTTAAATAATATACAATAGTTGTGAATATTTTAGAAAACTTCATGATCTAGTTGGCATGTTCATGATCTATGTAACATCTCGGATTTTTCGTATTTGTGTTCGTTTAAGTTGAAACCGATTCGGGAATGTAATTATGATCTTTCTAACTATTTAAAACTTGTATATATTGATATTTAACTTATTTTATAATTTCATAACTTTCAACTATGCCAAATAGCCCTTAGAAGCCTTTAAAAAATCGCTTAAAATGGCTAAAAATCGCGTTTATGAAAGTACATAGACTAATTTTGCCAAATCTTTCATATTTTCGACTAATTTAATGAAACTTAAACTCCAAGAAATGTTATAGCAGATCCCAAATTCGTTTTCTTATTGTCCAAGCCAAATTTTGTTAGTTATTATACCCGATTTTCTCATTAATAGCTTATTTCGTTTCCTAATCGGATTAATTACTTCATAAACAAGTTATAATACATAATACTTGATCAAAACACATTTCTAAACCCTTAAAACTACTGATTTACAGCCACCCTCTCAAAACCCACGAAATCCCTCACATCTTTCATCATCTTCTTTAAGAATTTATCAAGTTCGTATTGCTATGTTGACTTTCAAGTTCAAGAACTCTTTGACCATGGTTTTCTCATCCTTCTATTCATCTCCGGGGTAAGTTGTCTTCTTCAATATTGTGTATTTTTATATGTTGAACAAAATCCAAATCATTTTTTCCGATTGAGGGAGTCTCGATGGTCAATTGGACTCCAACCCGTTCATGGGCAAATTGGTCAACAAAGTTGACCAATCGATTTCTATCACTTCTGGTTAGAACTGACTTTCGGTCCAGAAGACTTTTATTTTTATCTAGATATTTTAAGGCTACTGGCCAAAACCTGACTTCCGAATTGCTGTTCGGATTCTGATCAGTACCAGCTCGCTTAAACGTTAAATATCTCATAACCGGAGTTCTAGACATCCGTTCGGATCGATTCCAGTCCACTATGTTCTCGGTTTTAACTGTAGTTATTTGTCTCAAAGTTTCAGGTCTATTCAGTTATCTCAGTTAGCACGTTAAAGGACGGTTCGTTCGTTTAATCATGTTTTTATTCTTATTTCTCGCACACTCGCCTAAGCAATAAGGTGAGATATCATTCCCCATTTTATTTTACTGTTTTCAAACGTTTTGGAGACATATGCGTATCTAATTCATATTTTTATAGCATATATATACACAAACTCGCAAACGTTAATATTGTGTGTATTTCAATTAAATGCTAATTGCTATTTGTTTAAGTGTTTATTTTATCGCATTCGGAGAGGTCCATCATAATATATCACAGTAAGTATGATCATACGCCGTCTTAGTAGTCAAAGCCCGTTCGCATAACGATGGTCAACCGACAATCACATTTATATGCTAGTCTTAGTAGCCAAAGCCGGTTCACATGGCGATGGTCAACTGATAATCGCATTTGTATGCTAGTCATAGTGGCGGCCCAAGGTTTTTAGAGGCCTCAAGCTACCTATCAAGTTGGGAGATTTTCTTTCAAACTTTTTAATATAAACTCTACTCCTTTATCCGGGCTTGGGACCGGCAATAATAAACCAAAACGTTTATAGTTGGCGGAGTTAAAACATTTTTTTTTTGTTATATCGTGTCAGTTAAAAACAATGCTTACATGAAATTTATTTTTCTAGCTTTATTAGATGCAAATTGTTTAATGAAATAATCATAATCAATTTCTGCTAAAAGTTCTTCTCAATCGACAAAAGAGCTAAAACATTTAACCTTTCTTGTAACATTGTAGGTTTTGTGGATGTGAAAAATCTAAAAATATCTCCTTTTTTTTATTCAATTAAAGCCTCCCTTTTAAGTCTTTTTTGCTTTTTTGCATAACCAGATTCGTAAGTTCGGCACCGATATGACATTGAAACAAGTAGCAAATAACACCTGACAATAATTCAATTAGGGAATTTCAAAATTCTAATACAGTTGAGCAAGAATTCAGTTAGGGGATATTCTAAATTTCTAATACAATTGGGCAAGAATGCAGTTAGGGCAGATTATAAATTGTCAAATTATTGTACAGATAATAACATAAAGTGATAAGAATAAACTAACCTCAAATTGGCATATTATAATAGCAATATAGTAAATTCGCTTGAAGTCTTGAAGCAAAAAAGCAAAATCAGCATAGACTAAAACTCATAGCACTCAGGCTTCAGCTTTCAGCGGGCACCTGAACCAAAATATGAAATCAAAAATCGCAACTGTTGAATGCAATTCAATCATGAATTAAAAGCAAATCAAAGAATATGAGGATGCGATTGCTAATAGAAACAGAGATTATGAGACTCACCATTTATAAAGATGAACATGACGGTCGGAAATAGACAATATTATAGAGCCGTCATGTAACATCCCGGCTTAAGCGGAAACGCTCGAGTGTGACGTACAGATTGTTCAAACACACGTGACGAATGTCACACGTTATGGATTAAAAGATGATTTCATTGATTCCTCATTCTATTCCAAAAATCTCGTGAAATACAGCGTGATACCAAAATAGACTCATCCATTAGCTCCCCAAATCTTCCAGGTTTCCTTATTTTTCCATCGTGTATCGGCTGACAAAGAAACCCTAATATATTTTGTGTTTTTTTATAAAAAATTGGGGGTCTCTAGATTTTTAGGGCCTAAAGTCCTAGCTAGAGGTGCACAAATCGGTTTTTTTAAAAAAACCGGTTCGGTTATTAACCGAACCGGTTTTTTTCGGTTTTTTTCGTCCAGGAAAAAAACCGGTTCGGTTAATAACCGGACCGGTTAATAACCGGTTTTTGTGTATGAAAACCATAACCGGTAACCGGTTTGGGAACCGGTTAGAACCGGTTAATAAACCGGTTTTTTTATTAACCGGTTTTTTAATAACCGGTCTAACCGGTTAACCGGTTTTTTTTTTTTTTTTTTTTTTAAATAACCATTATTTTTTCACAGTATAAACAAACCGGTAACTACAAGGCAAACCGGTAACTACAAGCATTAAATCGTTATCGCATATTCGTAACTCAAAAATACATAACTTTCATTTATAGCTTTTACATTAAAAATACAAACATTAAATCGTCATCGCATATTCGTAACTCAAAAATACAAACATTAAAGAATGCTTAGACACGATTACATTAACAACTTGCTGTTTCTTACTCATTATTTTCATCGCTACCCGATCCCGAGCTATTCCTTAGGTAATCGTCGTACGCGACTTCTTCATCGGTCATTGGTTGAGTGTGTCCTTGATTGACCTCGTCTTCATACAAGCCCGCCTCATAGTCCATTTCCCCCTCGAGTGAGCGTTGATGTTGTGCCCTATCTAAAGAGTCCAAGTAATCCTTGTAGCAAATAGACATCTCTACAGCTGGTGGAGTGAGTCGAGTCCTCCTAATCGATATAACCCTGCCAGAAACAGAAAAAGCAGACTCCGAAGCTACCGTGGAAGCTTGGACCGTTAGTAAATCTTTGGCCATGGCGGCGAGGATCGGAAACTCATCCTCCTTACCTCTCCACCAAGCCAGCAAATCAAGACTTCTAAATTCATCTGGAGTCATGTGTTTCACAAAGTTGGTACCACCATACCTTCCAAGTTCACTGCTTGGGGTGTTTACCTTTTGACGTTTACCGGCGTCTTCCCAAATCATGTAGTACATCCCCATTTCAAGGTCGGTTTGGGATTGGGATTGGGCAACAGCTCTTAACGAGTCATGAATTTGGGAAGACGACCCGTATTTTGTAAGGTAAACATCATACATGTTAGACAAGGTGGTGTTGAAAGCATTCTTTAAAGTTTGGTTATAATAGGGGTTTTGATCGTCGTTTAACTCTAGCTCATCACAAATTTTTTCTATTAAAGCTTCAACACCACCAACATTTATGCAAGGGTTTAACGCAGCAGCACATGTCAAAACAGCGGGTAGTTGTTGAAAATATTTTCTAAATTTTTCTTTCATTTTTACACCCACATCAAAATAAGTGTAAGGCCCCGAACCCGGTAGCCCTACTGTCGTGTCGGATTTACTCATAAACACAGTTCTTCAAATCAGAGTTTATTAAAACTTTTCGCGGAATATAAAACATCAATCATTTGTTACAAAACATTAAATCTTTTCTTTGATACCATAACACAAAACTTTATATTTAAAACATCTTTACTTCTTTCTTCAGATGCCAGCCGTTCAATCCATGCCGTGTGTCATCCTCATGCTAACTCTATAATCAGCTCACCTGCGTGCATACTAAAAGTCAGCTACGCTGAGTGAGTTCTAGTTAATCAGGCAACATACAATTTTATTCTCATACATTCCATAACGTATCCGTAGACACACATTTCTACCTTAACCTCGTATAAATATCCATGGGAGGATCATCACGTAATATCTATTAAAAGAACCTTTACCACGACCATACTATATATAATTTCCATAGGAGGAACCCTATATTTTCCATTGAAGGAGCCCTATACTTTCCATTGAAGGAACATTATACTTTCCATTGAAGGAACTCTATACTTTCCATTGAAGGAGCCCTATATTTTCCATTGAAGGAACATTATACTTTCCATTGAAGGAACTCTATACTTTCCATTGAAGGAGCCCTATACTTTCCATTGAAGGAACATAATACTTTCCATTGAAGGAACCCTATCTATAAGTTGTTATTTAATATCCATGTAAGGAGCTAATCACTTCCCTCGACGATACGTGCAATATCCGAAGATCGTTCACGTACCGTCAAGCAATCAATCGTATTTATCACATATACCATACACGACATACATTATCATTTCTTTCTTTCATTACTTTATCACGTTCATACACATAAGCATACGTATCATACTTACCGTACACATAGCGTTACAACCTGACAGTACGTGCAGTATCCGAAGATCGTTCACGCACCATCAAGCAATCCTTCATACATAACATTCCTACCTTATACATAGCTTTACAACCTGACAGTACGTGCAATATCCGAAGATCGTTCACGTACCATCAAGCAATCATTCATTCATAACATTCCTACCTTATACATAGCTTTACAACCTGACAGTACGTGCAATATCCGAAGATCGTTCACGTACCATCAAGCAATCATTCATTCATAACATTCCTACCTTATACATAGCTTTACAACCTGACAGTACGTGCAATATCCGAAGATCGTTCACGTACCATCAAGCAATCATTCATATATTTCACATTATCCATATAAGGCATACACTTATCTCTTAGGATAAGTGTATTAACTATCACATTGAGTATGCACACAGCCCCGAAAACATAACACATAAATGGGGCTAGAAACTCACCTGAACTCTGCTTCTGTTTCTGATAGCTGTAAATCCCTTCTCTTAACTGGCTCGGCTGACTGAACAAGTTACACGTATCAATTAACTATCACCTCTCATAATGTATTTCTATCTTTATATGACCCACAACGAACGGGGGTCCGGGGGCAGCGCCCCTGGCAGCGGGGTCTAGGGGCGGCAGCCCCTAGCAGGGTCCAAGGGGCAGAGCCCCTGGCTGGGGTCGAGCTGCCAGGTCAGCTTGGAAAAAATTTATTTCCATTAACTGTCTTAACACATTTCCCATTAGGTTTTTAATTTATTTTCTAAACGAACTTCACTTCAGGCGAAGTTAAACCTTAGGCGAACTTGGCTTCAGGCGAAGTTAACCCTCGGGCGAACTTGGCTTCAGGCGAAGTTAAACCTTAGGCGAACTTGGCTTCAGGCGAAGTTAAACCTTAGGCAAACTTGGCTTCAGGCGAAGTTAAACCTTAGGCGAACTTGGCTTCAGGCGAAGTTATCCTTAGGCGAACTTGGCTTCAGGCGAAGTTAAACCTTAGGCGAACTTGGCTTCAGGCGAAGTTATCCTTAGGCGAACTTGACCGTAGGCAAAGTTAAACCTTAGGCGAACTTACGCTTGAAGGCGAAGTTCATCAGGCGAACTTAATCTTGCAGGCGAAGTTATCGCGCTGCAGATCTGTTTGCCCATAACTCCTTCGTTTCTTAGCCAAATTACTCGATTTTGGTACCCACGGAATCGTATGATCAGCGCCTACAAACCCCAACCATCAAATCGGCCTAAAATCGACGTTTTAGGGGTCCGATTTGGGCAGTAAGGTTTCGGGTCCGGTTAACCCGTCAAATCCTAACCATTTTCAGTAATATTAGCTTTGCGGGATTAGTTCTTACCTTACCAACTCAGATCTATCAACAAATCTCGGGTCTCGGCTTCGAATCTTGATCGGTTAGAATGTGTGTGTTTTGAGTGTGTATGGAGTGTGTGTTGGGGAGTTGGTGAGAAATGAGATATTTTGGGGTTTTGGGGGTATTTATATCCCTAAAATCCCATTCTCATTTAACCCATCTCAATTAACCCAAGTCCACAACCCACATCCATTACCCAACACTAGCCCGACCCATACCAACTCCTATTATATTATTTATTTCCTGATAACCCGAGTAAACTTTCCATCTATTAATAAGTAATATAACTAATATTACCTTAGAAATTTCGGGATGTTACAAGTCTTCCCTCCTTAAAGAGGTTTCGTCCCCGAAACCTAACTTATTCCCTATAAAAGGAAAACTTCTTACATTTATACGTTTTAAAGAATTGCTTTCGCTTTCTGAGTTACCCTTCCTACTTCCGACTTTTCAGCCATCGAATGGTGGTCATGTGTTTTAGCTATTTAAGGTAGCTTGTCCATGAAGCCCTCGATGCGCCAAGTCTCATTTCAATCTTCAAGAGGCTTTGTCTTATATCATATTAATGCTAAAGCCTAAGTCGACACTCTATCACAACACAACAATTTATCATGACTAATTTGCATTCAAACAATTCGTACCATAATTAATAAACACCAGTCTAAACTTCAACATAAAACAACACGCATCGAGTCATTAATAAGTTACACATAGATTTAATACTTATGGCTAGCATCTAGCCTTCTTGAACGGCTTCTTCAAGCATACGGAGGAATCTGTTAAACCTCAAGCACTCTTCTCTCCTTCATGTCCTCCCTTTGGCTTCTTGCAATCCCTTGCTAGGTGTCCACGTCCTCCACAGTTGTGACACCTATGGTAATCATTACATTCCCAAGAGGAATGTCCTGTTCTTCCACACCTGTAGCAAACACCTAATCCTTTTCTGCACTCTCCGGGGTGTCTCTTCCCACATTTTTCACAAGCAGTGAACCCCTCTTGCCTTGCCTTCTTCTTGCGTGGTTCCACCTCATTGGCTTCCCTTGGTTCTGGGGTTGGGTTCTTTTTCTTCGGTTCCATCTTCTCCCCTTCACAGTTGGCAAGGTCCTCATAAATCATCTCGGCCAATTCCACGGCCGAGTCAAATGTTGCGGGCTTACTAGACTTAACCAAAGTGCGAACATTCTGCGGAAGTCCCCTTACGTAACACTTGATCCTTTTAGCTTCGGTGCTCACCATGTCAGGTACCAACCTAGACATGCGGTTGAATTCAGTAGTATACTCCCGTTGTGTCATCTCTCCCGCTTTCAAGTTCAGAAATTTCATCTCCACTCTTTCAACTTCTGTATCAGCGCAGAACCTCTTCATCACCATGTCCTTTAGGTCATTCCAACTCATCGCCTTGATCTCTTCACGGGTCTTCCTCTGCTCCACACTCTCCCACCAATACATAGCCTCATCTTCAAATGATTGGGTGGAATAACCAACAGCTTGGTCAGGACGGCACTCGCTAATGCGGATAACCTTATCCATGGCGGTTATCCACTGAAGAGTAGCGACTGCGTCTCCCAACCCGGTCAGCTTTGGCGGGTCGCATCCTTTGAAGGACTTATAGCTGCACCCACCCTGTTCTCTTCCCATATCATCGACTTTCACAGACTTATCCCCACTCGACGCCCCTCTTTCACCTTCCCCATCCATCCTACCATCACCACCCGCCCCTCCAGCAGTTCGTTCACGGCTTCCAGCAGATCCTTCGGGAATCAGGGTCTTCACAGCAGCAACTACAGCCTGAACAATGGCTGCTTGAACTGCAGGGCTAAGTTGAACCTCTTCGTTGATGTTCTGGTCTCCTCCAGCTGCGCTTCCTTCATCTTCGGTGTGGGAAGCTTCTTCTACCGAGGGTTGCCGGACAAGACGAGGCCTGCCACGACGTCCAGTGCGACCCCCAGTTCCCACAAATTCTCCAGCTTCAGCCATCAGTATTCTTGAAAGGGAAAACACAAACATCATCACTCAAGGAACTATTTAGTACAAGGATAGCAAGGCTAACAGGTAATAACAGTGGCCAGTTGTGACTAGCTGATCACGTTGCTTTCCGTGTCCTATACACTTCCCTTTATGAGTCTATTTGTGCTAGTTCTACTTAAGCAATTAGTCAAATCAAACAAGCAATTATTCCTATCCCTATCGATCACATATCTTTTCATTCTCATTAACATATATCATTTAATCGTACACTTTACCTTTACTGATCTTGCTTGAGCGACACATGGCATTCTTGAACTGGCATCTTCTTTCCTTTCTTACTTAAATCCCATTTTCTGTTCGAGTCTAAGCATGTAGGATGCTTAAATCTCTCGAACTTATGCTCTGATACCAACTTGTAAGGCCCCGAACCCGGTAGCCCTACTGTCGTGTCGGATTTACTCATAAACACAGTTCTTCAAATCAGAGTTTATTAAAACTTTTCGCGGAATATAAAACATCAATCATTTGTTACAAAACATTAAATCTTTTCTTTGATACCATAACACAAAACTTTATATTTAAAACATCTTTACTTCTTTCTTCAGATGCCAGCCGTTCAATCCATGCCGTGTGTCATCCTCATGCTAACTCTATAATCAGCTCACCTGCGTGCATACTAAAAGTCAGCTACGCTGAGTGAGTTCTAGTTAATCAGGCAACATACAATTTTATTCTCATACATTCCATAACGTATCCGTAGACACACATTTCTACCTTAACCTCGTATAAATATCCATGGGAGGATCATCACGTAATATCTATTAAAAGAACCTTTACCACGACCATACTATATATAATTTCCATAGGAGGAACCCTATATTTTCCATTGAAGGAGCCCTATACTTTCCATTGAAGGAACATTATACTTTCCATTGAAGGAACTCTATACTTTCCATTGAAGGAGCCCTATATTTTCCATTGAAGGAACATTATACTTTCCATTGAAGGAACTCTATACTTTCCATTGAAGGAGCCCTATACTTTCCATTGAAGGAACATAATACTTTCCATTGAAGGAACCCTATCTATAAGTTGTTATTTAATATCCATGTAAGGAGCTAATCACTTCCCTCGACGATACGTGCAATATCCGAAGATCGTTCACGTACCGTCAAGCAATCAATCGTATTTATCACATATACCATACACGACATACATTATCATTTCTTTCTTTCATTACTTTATCACGTTCATACACATAAGCATACGTATCATACTTACCGTACACATAGCGTTACAACCTGACAGTACGTGCAGTATCCGAAGATCGTTCACGCACCATCAAGCAATCCTTCATACATAACATTCCTACCTTATACATAGCTTTACAACCTGACAGTACGTGCAATATCCGAAGATCGTTCACGTACCATCAAGCAATCATTCATTCATAACATTCCTACCTTATACATAGCTTTACAACCTGACAGTACGTGCAATATCCGAAGATCGTTCACGTACCATCAAGCAATCATTCATTCATAACATTCCTACCTTATACATAGCTTTACAACCTGACAGTACGTGCAATATCCGAAGATCGTTCACGTACCATCAAGCAATCATTCATATATTTCACATTATCCATATAAGGCATACACTTATCTCTTAGGATAAGTGTATTAACTATCACATTGAGTATGCACACAGCCCCGAAAACATAACACATAAATGGGGCTAGAAACTCACCTGAACTCTGCTTCTGTTTCTGATAGCTGTAAATCCCTTCTCTTAACTGGCTCGGCTGACTGAACAAGTTACACGTATCAATTAACTATCACCTCTCATAATGTATTTCTATCTTTATATGACCCACAACGAACGGGGGTCCGGGGGCAGCGCCCCTGGCAGCGGGGTCTAGGGGCGGCAGCCCCTAGCAGGGTCCAAGGGGCAGAGCCCCTGGCTGGGGTCGAGCTGCCAGGTCAGCTTGGAAAAAATTTATTTCCATTAACTGTCTTAACACATTTCCCATTAGGTTTTTAATTTATTTTCTAAACGAACTTCACTTCAGGCGAAGTTAAACCTTAGGCGAACTTGGCTTCAGGCGAAGTTAACCCTCGGGCGAACTTGGCTTCAGGCGAAGTTAAACCTTAGGCGAACTTGGCTTCAGGCGAAGTTAAACCTTAGGCAAACTTGGCTTCAGGCGAAGTTAAACCTTAGGCGAACTTGGCTTCAGGCGAAGTTATCCTTAGGCGAACTTGGCTTCAGGCGAAGTTAAACCTTAGGCGAACTTGGCTTCAGGCGAAGTTATCCTTAGGCGAACTTGACCGTAGGCAAAGTTAAACCTTAGGCGAACTTACGCTTGAAGGCGAAGTTCATCAGGCGAACTTAATCTTGCAGGCGAAGTTATCGCGCTGCAGATCTGTTTGCCCATAACTCCTTCGTTTCTTAGCCAAATTACTCGATTTTGGTACCCACGGAATCGTATGATCAGCGCCTACAAACCCCAACCATCAAATCGGCCTAAAATCGACGTTTTAGGGGTCCGATTTGGGCAGTAAGGTTTCGGGTCCGGTTAACCCGTCAAATCCTAACCATTTTCAGTAATATTAGCTTTGCGGGATTAGTTCTTACCTTACCAACTCAGATCTATCAACAAATCTCGGGTCTCGGCTTCGAATCTTGATCGGTTAGAATGTGTGTGTTTTGAGTGTGTATGGAGTGTGTGTTGGGGAGTTGGTGAGAAATGAGATATTTTGGGGTTTTGGGGGTATTTATATCCCTAAAATCCCATTCTCATTTAACCCATCTCAATTAACCCAAGTCCACAACCCACATCCATTACCCAACACTAGCCCGACCCATACCAACTCCTATTATATTATTTATTTCCTGATAACCCGAGTAAACTTTCCATCTATTAATAAGTAATATAACTAATATTACCTTAGAAATTTCGGGATGTTACAATAAGGTGCACCCCTACAATGAAGTTCACTCAACTTTGTGCACATGACAGCAATTTTTGGTAAAGCAATGGGACTTGTTGGATAGTAAACCCCGGATAAACTAGTTGTGCAAGATTTAAAAATTTGAAGGACCTCCGTAACGATCTCAATCAATAACCAGTTTCTAGGATCGTACGGTGCACATTTACCCCTACTTGACATTATTTGATGAAATGCAATTAGTGATTCTTTTTGTTGGATGGCTTTCTCAAACATATCACAAGTCGAGTTCCATCTTGTTGGACAATCCCAATTGGGCCCCAACCATTGACAATTAGCTTCATCACAAAATTTTTTGTATCTTGAAAATGTTTTATTGTTGCTAAAAACATCTCGTAACATTCTTTTAAAATTGTTTCTTTGCGTTTCGATCACGTTTAACCCATCTTGCACGGCCAAGTTGATAATATGTGCAATGCATCGGCTATGAAAAAACGCTCCATCACAAATAGGTTTATACTTTAATTTTAAATGGCCAACCGCGGCCGTATTGTTGGACGCGTTATCAAACGAAATTGAAAAGATTTTATCTTCAATCTTGTATTGTCGAATGACTTTATCCAAGAGTTTAAAAATATTTCTACCCGTGTGCGGGTAATCAAACAATTGAAACGCAACGGTTCGTTTCATCATTTGCCACGACCCGGGGTCAACCCAATGAGCCGTCACACAAATGTATGAGTCGGGCGAACCATTAGGTACCGACCACACATCCGTTGTTAAGTTTACACCAGTTTGTAAGTTTGAAAAGTATGAAATTAGTTCGGATTTAGCGTTTTTCCAAGCTTTAAGACAATCTCTTCTAAGGGTCGAACGACTTACGTGTTGGTAGCGTGGTTGAACATACTTTTGCATCATCTCCGTGAATTGAGGGTTGTCGAAGTGGTTGAAAGGAAGTGTATTTTGAATCACAAAGTTTGAAAACTTTTGACGTACCGCTTCAAGGTCGTACGTAAACACCGTTCCTTGATTCGTCATCTCCGGCTGCGAACTACTTCCCGATTCGTCCTTCAAGGCCTTGCAAAAGGGCCTTTGTACATGCGCTCTTAAAGTGGAGTTTGCATCTTTGCCATAAAACTTCAAACAATGTTTGCATCGAGCTTTTTGGGTACCGTTAGACATTTCGCATAGGTCGAAATGTTGCCAAACATCTTGGTTTCGTTTCGTGGGGATGACCCGAACGACCGTTTCTCCCGTGTTCGAGGCACCCATGTTGACGGATGAAGTAGCACTTTGGGAGGCCATGATAATTGACTACGAAATAAGAGCGTATGGAGTGGTAATGTGGTATAATTGAGCGTGAGATAACAAAATAATCGCGTATGTAATAAACGTTTAGAGCGTTTGGAGTTGTATAATCGAGTGTGATCTAACCAATACCCAACCTAAGCTATATATAGATGTTTGTGGGGGTAAAATGGGGAAAAAAAAAACGGTCAAAAATTATAAAAAACGGCTATATGGCCGTTACTCAACGGGAAAAAACCGGTTTTTAACCGGTTAACCGGTTTTTTTATAACGGTCAAAAACCGGTTTATAAAAAAAACCGGTTATTAAAAAAACCGGTTTTTTAATAACCGGTTATTAAAAAAAACCGGTTTTTTTTATAACCGGTTATAAAACCGGTTTTGGCTCCAAATTGTGTAACCGATATATAAACCGCCGGTTTGTAAACCGGTCAAACCGGTTTACAAAAAACCGGTTTTTTTAAAAACCGGTTTCCGGTTTAAACCGGCAAACCGGTTCGAGGACCGGTTTTTTTGACCACCTCTAGTCCTAGCTTGGCCCAACCAAGCTGTTGAGTCGGCCCTGCCTGGTCATAGTAGCCAATGCCAATTCGCAAGGCAACGGTCAACTGACACACTATTTGCTCCCGGTTTGATTGATGATTGCTCACATTATTTTGTTTGTGTATTTAGTATTTATCATTTATCATTTATTATTTATTATATATTATATTATTAGTTTCGAAACTGGTGATCATCTCACTCAACATGTGTTGTTAACAAAGCTCTGTTTATTTTCTACGCATATGCAGGTTATCAATTGATTTGAAGCTAAGGTGAAGAACACATAGATGGACCTTAGACAATAACATAAATAATATTTGCTTTATTTTATCTTAGTTTTGAAATTATTAATTATTTTGGAATATATGTTTGGAACTCATGCACATATTTGAAATTGAAATAAATAAATTAAATAGATATTGTCATATTTCATATTGTATGATAGTACTTTGTGAGCTGTGAATCACGGTTCGCATCCCGGCATTTCCGCCTTAGGTTGGTGTGTGACAACCTAATTGTGTCGGTTATGTGTTTTGGCATTCTAGTTGGCCTGGTACACGATCTAGTTGGCCCTATTTTTTATAACGATTTTTGAAATCTTCATGCGATATGATATACTCGTCCCACATAACTTACTAGTTAGCCCGAGTTTTTAACATCGTTTACTAGTGGGTCTACTCTAGGGGTGTTCAAGAAATCTGAAATCCGAAAAAAACCAAAATCCAAACCGAAACCGAAACCCGAATAATCCGATCCGAATTCTTATTCGGATTCGGATATGGACTTCAAAAAATTCCGGATATTTGGATTATTCGGATATCCGAATAATCCGAATATATAACATGTTATTAGTGTATATAGCCAAGTCCATTAACATTTACAATAACTTTATAACCATAACTTCATTATTCGATCAATCAACCTAACACACCGTAGACAAAAATGTCATAACACTCCGTCGTTATACTCTCTAACACTACTTAACTTCCTTGTTCTTGTAGTGTTTTATTTTTATTTTCCAGTTTTATGTGTTTATTTAATAAAACTTAAGTTTGTATATTTGTTATACGGATTATTCAGATAATTTCGGATTATCCGAATCCGATCCAAATCCATCCGAATTCAATTCGGATCCGATAGGAGTGTCCCTAATTATGATCGGATCGGATTTCGGATAGGGTTCCAAAATAATCCAAAACCGAAAACTTTATAATTTAATTATAAAGTTTGGGTTAAAAATGTAAACTTCAAATACTTATTTAAAACTTAAAAGAACTTAAATTATCTTTTAAATGGTTATTGAAACTTGAGGGACCAGAAATGAAAATAATTCAAATTATATTATTAATATACCCAACCCTAGCCGCCCCCCCCCCCTTCCTTGTTCGTTTTTCCGGCGGGGCCTCCGGCCACCGGAATCCGGCGCAGGAGGTGGCCGCCACCCCCTTAAAACACATTTTTTTTCCAAATTAAATATATAAAAACGATTTGCCGTCAACACTAAACAATAACTAACTATTTAATTGCGTTTAACATCCGTAAATCACCCCGTAATCGTTGCCGGAAAATCCGGGTAATCAAATCAAGGCATTTAACGCTTAGACGCTCCGATTAGTTGTATAAATAAGGACCTAAGCCTTGTTACAACTCGCTCATAACCTTCTTTCCCTCTAATTCTCTCTACAATAGTCGTAATAATCCGGCAAAGCTTCGGCTCCGGCGAGTCTTGTTCTTCACCAAATCAACACCTTTTGAGGTAATTGTAACATGTTTTTGATTAGTTTTGATCCAATAAACAAAAACCCTATACTAATTTAAACACACATGAAACAGAAACTGAGATTGAATTATTAGGGTTTATGTTCTTCATGTGAAGAAGATGAACCTGAAGTATTATATATATATATATATAATGATTCTTAACTCTTAAACGAATATCCTTCTAGTTCAACTGGTTAAACTTAATTCCTCGCAACCATGAGACCCGGGTTCGAAACCCGGGTAATGCTCATTTTTTTTGGTTTAATAAACTATATTGTTATTATTATTATTATTAAAATCCATTCCAAAGCTAATAGTATATTTAAGTATTAAAAACCATACAATAAACGAATATTGTCACCAGAGCAGTTGGATAATACCCAGAACTTATACCACCAAGACCCGGGTTCGAAACCCGGGTCAATCTCATATTTTTTATTATTAAACATTTTTCCAGTTTATTATTAATTAATAAATCATTTTAATCAATTAATAATCATAATAAATTTATAAAAACCTTTTTAAATTAAATAAAAATTATGTAAATTAACTATAAAATATATCTCACCAATTTACATATAAAAATCAAGTTTCTCGTTTTCATAAGTCGTTATTAAAAATCGTGTAATAATCGCAAAGTAAACTTTAATTCTTTAAAAATCGTTTTGTTAAAGCAACAATTATATTTTCGACTTGTAAACAATAGTTCAAGCTTTTCGAACATATAAACTTTGTTTTCTCGCCATTAAAGTGCTTAAATTGTACTAATAACCAAGTTGTCGTTAAAACATAAATAATAATATAATAATCTAAGAGCCATAAGATTCGTAATAAAATAATAACTATCTTCTAAAACTATCATACAATTAAACAACCTTAAAATCCCGATGGAATAGCCGTTAAAAGTCATGTTTATTCTTATTTATAGTTCGTACGGATTGATTGCTTCGGTTCCTTTGACGCCTTCAAGTTATTCTTATTCCTTTTTCACTTCAATTACTAAGGTGAGTTTTTCACCACCCCTTTTTAATGTTTTAATGTTTTGGGGTAGCATATGTATCCTTATAAAAATTCAAGTATTATTTCTTCTATTACCAAAACTACAATTCGTATATGGACTTGTGTGTTACTTGTATTACTTGCACGAATATTACTTGCACGATTGGGAAGCCTCATTAAGTATGATCATACGCCCCCCTTTGCACTCTGGTCCATTTGTATCGAGTGGAAAAGGGCCTCATTATCCAAGTACGTTGGTTGTTACCAATTGGAAAGGACCTTACTTGCGCGATTATCCAAGTACGTTGGTTGTACCAACTGGAAAGGACTTACTTGCTCGTTTATCACATGTCTATGAATTGTATGGTTTTTATGTACGTATTTAAACTGTGGAAACTCACCAGCTATATTTGTAGCTGACCATATTTTATACATATGTTACAGGTCCCGTGATTATAGGTTGAAGTATTGAAGACACTTAGATTACTTAGGGTATTTCAATAAAAGAACTATTGTTATGGTTATGTTTTGGTTTGAACTTGTATTGTTACTTTCGAACTTGTGTTACTTAGCTTATTAAATGAATTAATGTTATTATGGTCACTTAATAATGCCACGTGTGTTTGAGCAATCTGTACGTCACACTCGGGCGTTTCCGCTTAAGCCGGGGTGTTACACCAGATAACTAAGGAGGGGCAAATTGAACAACACTCGAGCTTTCACCAGCTCTAGCCCTCTTTGATCTACGGACCAAGGCATACAACTCCTGTTCATAATCCGACTCACTATCATCCGAATCTTTCCTCCGTTTTCCTTGAATCCTCTCTTGTGTAACCAGAACTCTCTGAGCTTCAGCAGCCTCATCATTGGAAGAATCAGATAAAGTTTCCTCTGAATCCTCTCTTGAGGGTCGAGATTGACCAACTGAACCAACGGTCAAAGAAGATGGTACCCCAGACACTGTGATTGAAGAAACCCGAACTTCAAAGGAAGTACCAAAAATACCTTGCACTCCCAAAGCAACATCAAGATCTATCCCCTCTACAGCAGATATAACAGGATCTATAACTAGATCATCCAGTAAGGGAGCTTCTTGAACAGGGTCAACAGGAACTGGAGTAACATGAACCAAGGGAGGTGGTTGTGGGATATCAGCTTGTGCCGGTGCAGGATCAGCAAATTCATCTTCTGGTGGAGCAACATAGTCAGGATTCACAAGATACCCAAATAAAGCGGTGTGTTTCGGACGACGATCAAGATTACTCTGTGCGCTCGATGATCGACATTGAGCAAAAATTCTCTTGTTAACACATTCCACAAAAGAGATAGGACGACGTTGTGGCAGATTAGGAGCAACATGATTAAGAATCATCTGTAATAATCTCGGATACATTAAGAAACGCTCCCTATCAGCTGCCTGCCGCTGACGATCAATTTCGTAGACACCATTTGACTGAAGCTAAATGGTTTATATATGTCAGCGCGGTCATGACAGATTGCATTGTCGCACCCATACCATCGGTTCCTGCTTTGCGGCCAGACATGCAAACAATCAACACATGCATCAAGAAACGCCATTGATCCAATAGAAACCCCTTTCTGCGTTGTGAGTCTTCCAACGGACCGGAGTATCCCATACGAAGAAATGCCCTATTCCTAAAAGAGGCTGAAAACTCAGTGTGGTCCTGAGTAGTTTCATCTCCAAACTGTAGAGCCTCCTGTATCTGATTTGCAGAGAACTGCACTACCTGACGATTGACGGTAACACGCATCACTGGAGGTTCCACTCGACAATCATATTCCACTGTGTTCCAAAAGTCTTCTATATTTGGTAAAGAGATCGGAAGAGTCGTAGTGATAGCATGAAAAATCCTTGATCGGATGAGAAACGTGATAATCTCCGAGTAATCATCTACTCCACGAGCATCTGGGTCCAATGTCACGTACATGTTGTGACCCGGAAAGAATTTTCTCCTATCCTCATCTCCTTCATCACCACCTGTACCACCCGCACCTGCTACAGCAGCCATACCTTAGTGGTAGTCAAGAAGCAGATTATACAAGGGTTGATCCAGTGATAAGTTCGCCGAGGGTTCAGAGGGTTTTTAGTATTCTGTTTGACCAAAAATGGACCAGTGCTTGACTTACATACTTTGTGAAAAACCCATTGGCGTAGTTATGATAACTTCGCCCCAGTTTGATAACATCGCCAGACGCGAAGTTAATTTCAAAACAATTTGAAAGAAGAAAAAGACCAAGAACGAGTAACCCTAGACTCTATGTTATTCACATAAGACAAACGTATAAAATAATATGAAATAAACATAAGTACAATAACATTGACGGGATCAAATTTCAGTCTATAGAGAACCCAGCATGTTTAAGAAAAGATCCGAACATGGAATCATACTGATTAAGAGTCTGTCACAAGGATCCATGTTTAGCATTATTATGACATAGAGAAAACAGGTTGAAGGCAGGTATAAAACTTAACATTATTCTCATTTCTTCAGTGATACGGATTAGGTTCAATTAGGCTCAAAATTTAGATGGACATCACTTAAGGAACTGTGATGCCCCCTATCTATTCTAAAAGCGTATTTGGCTTTCCCCAGATCACCCCGAGTTGACTTTGAGCTGTAGTGTCTGATTTAAACAATGTACATTCGAGTCAGCTTCACAATCCTTATATCTTGCACAAGACTCAGTTGGTGCCTCATCCATGTTGTTTTAGACTTTGTGAATTTCAAAGGCAATAAGACATACTAATCCCTTTTTTTTTTTTTTTGGGAACTATAACAACAACCTGCAAGTCCCGAATCTGGATCACTGCAGAAGGATAACACAATATATGCGGGGATCAAGACACTAACGGGCTCGTGTATGACTGGGTAATCACTTTTCTGCCTATCATTCGGAGAGATATATGTGGAGACATGCACATTTCAAAATGACTCTCCACAGTAAATCGAGCAGATTTAATTTGTATCACATTAACTTTTACGCATTATGGAAAGCTACCGTACCAAACAATGACTGTTCTAAAGTCTTTTAAGCCTAATAACTTCACCCGTTAGGCGCACAAAATCAGTTCATCTATCATTATCCAAAGGTTGGATCAATTTTCAATTTACCATCAATTTTGAAGCTTCATGAGAAGCTATAGACTGAAAAAGTATATCATTTCCCCTTAAAAAAATTTTATATTCAGACGCCCCTATCACTTCTAAGTCTTTGGGTAAATGGCTATCCCAAAAATCCAGTGGATTAGCAAGACCAAACACATACAAATATGTGTCCCTCCAACTTAGTGTAACCGACATAATTTTCAGCGAAGGAATAAAAACTCATCACAACCGCCCCAGTGGCTTTCAGTTATTAGGTTAATAGCTATCCTTTGAATCTACACGTAGATACAAGGACCAAACATATTCAAGAACATGTCCTTCAAACTTGAGTGACCGACAGAATTCTCAGCGATAGTGAAGTTTTTTTTTTTTTTAGGACAAAAGGAAAAACATGGTTACTCGGGATTGATCATCCCATTAAGCTCAATAAGGTTTTGAAAACGGGACCGGTCAAAAGCTTTTGTAAAAAGATCGGCAAAATTATCCAGTGAATCAACCTTTTCTAGCAAGATTAGTTTCTTCTCAGCACAATCCCGTATGAAATGATGACGAATGTCAATATGTTTTGTTTTACTATGTTTTACGGGATTGTTAGTTACTGAGATAGCAGCAGTGTTATCAATGCAAATAGAAGTTTGAGTGAAATTCAGACCATAATCTCGCATTTGTTGTTGTATCCATAAAACCTGGGAGCAGCAGTTTGATGTTGCCATGTATTCTGCTTCACAGGTGGATATGGCCACTGAAGTCTGCTTCTTGCATTGCCATGACACCAATATTCCTCCTAGAAATTGATAGCCACCAGTTGTTGACTTCCTATTCTGATTGCATCCTCCATGGTCTGAGTCTGTGTATGCTACCAGATCCAGTTCTCCTCCTTTTGGATACCAGAGACCCAATTTAGGCTTCCCTTTAAGATACCGCAAAATTCTCTTCACTCCCTTCATATGTGACTACTTTGGGTTTGCCTGAAAACGAGCACAAAGACAAACTGCAAACATAATGTCAGGTCTGGAAGCAGTTAAATACATCAAAGAAACAATAATAGCTCGATACTGAGTGGGATCCACATCTTCATCACTATCAGAGTCAGCACCTAGTTTGTGGTTGACACAAATCGGAGTGTCAAACGGGGTGCTTTCTTCCATCTTAAAACGTTTAAGCACATCGTGAACATATTTAGTTTGATGAATGAACATACCATCCTTCTTCTGATCTACCTGTAAGCCCAAAAAGAAAGTTAGTTCACCCATAGCGCTCATCTCAAACCTTTTCTTCATGACTGCTTCAAACTCTTGACACATACAAATCTTTGAGGCTCAGAAGATGATATCGTCCACATAGACCTGAACGAGAAGAAATTCTTTCCCATTCCACTTGACAAACAATGTACCGTCGATCTTTCCTCTCACAAACCCATTTTCCAGCAAATAATCAGATAAAGTTGCGTACCAAGCTCGTGGTGCCTGATGTAAGCCATATAATGCTTTACTAAGCTTGTACACATGATCTGGAAAGTCTGGATCAGAAAATCCCGGAGGTTGCTCGACATACACCACTTCATCGATCTTGCCGTTTAGGAAAGCACTTTTAACATCCAGCTGAAACACTTTCATATCTTTATGTGCAGCAAAGGCCAAGAAGAGTCAGATTGCTTCTAGTCTTGCCACAGGGGCAAACACCTCATTGTAGTCGATCCCTTCTTGTTGATTAAATCCTTTGACTACTAATCTTGCCTTGTTCCGGACGATTACCCCTTTCTCATCTCTCTTGCATTTGAATACCCACTTCGTACCGATTGCATTCACATCTCGTGGCTTTTCAACCAAACGCCATACTTCCATTTTGTTAAACTGAGCCAGTTCTTCCTGCATGGCTTCTACCCACGAGCTATCCTTTAACGCCATCTGATAGTTCTTTGGTTCAATCTGACTGATGAAGCAAGCATACAAGCATTCATTCATAATACCAGTATCTTTAATGCTTGTATACACACATGTGTTTTCTTCCAAGCTCCTTCTTGTTCGCACTCCATCGGAAGGACTACCGATCACATTCTCCAGGGGATGATTCTTGTGGATTCTGGTGGTTTGGGCAGGACCAATCGCTAAGTCTTCTCCAAGATTTGGAGAAATTTCATTTGAATTGTGTTGAGTGTGAAACGGATTGATAAAGTCATCACCACTTGAAACAGCATGAGGTTCAACATTGCTTGACACATGAGATTGTTTTTCATTAAGCTGGGGACGATGCAGAATTGGATCATTTTCATCAAGTAGCATCTGAGTTGCCATCCATTCTTCTGTATCTGCAAAATCAAAAGAAGGTAAATTAAAGGATTTGAATAATTTATCATAATTGAAAGCCTCTGCTGGTCCTATGCTAAGCTTTGGTGATTTGTAACTTGTAATATCAGTGTTACAGACCACCTCAACCTTATTGTTCGATAGATTAAAGACTCTTCTGTTGGGTGACCCAACCACGTAGCCAAGAAGAATACCTTCATCAGCTTTCTCACCAAATTTTGAGTTAGTCTTTAAGATTGAACATGGGGACCTAAAAGGTTCAAGACCTTTCAGATTTGGCTTTCGACCATGCATTAATTCATAACAAGTTTTATGTAATCTTTTAACAGTTAAAACACGATTAAGGATATAGCAGGCCGTGGCAACCGCCTCAGCCCAGAACACCACGGGAAGTTTAGCATCTGCCAGCATAGTCCTGGCCCCCTCGATTAAAGTTCTATTCTTCCTTTCAGCTACTCCATTCTGTTGCGGAGTATATGGTGCACTAAACTGATGCTCTATCCCATACTGCAGACAAAACATTTCCATTTGATAGTTCTTGAACTCTGTGCCATTATCGCTTCTGATGAACTTGACTTTTCCCCCAACAATATTTTCCACTTTGGTAATCAAGTTAATTACCAATTGCACGGTTTCGTCTTTAGCTTTCAGAAAATAAACCCATGAGTAACGTGAGTAGTCATCAGTCACCACCAAGCAATAAGATGTTCCACCCAAGCTTTTAACATTGATAGGACCAAACAGATCCATGTGAAGCAAATCCAAAGGTGTGGCAATTGAGTTAACCAATTTGGAGTGATATGATCTCTTATGCTGCTTTCCTTTCTTGCACGACAGACACTGGTCATCAAAGTTGAAATTCTTTAATGGAACCCCAAGTACCAGCTCATTCTTGACTATGTAGTTCATCTTACGTAGATGGATATGACCCATCCTACGGTGCCACAATTCTGACTCAGATTCTGTTGCTTTTGATAAGAGACATGAGTCTTCCGTCTCCATCTTGGTGGACCTCATGTCCATCACGTATGTATTCTTCTCTCTTGGAGCTTTCATCACAACCCAGGTTTCAGGAATCTTGAAACCAGGATGAAGCTTGTAAAGTGCACAGTGTGGTCTTTATCACAGATCTGAGAGACGCTCAGAAGATTGTGCTTTAACTCTTCCACAAAATTAACCTTCTCCAACTTGATTTTCCCATTAGTAACAGTACCGACTCCAGAAATTCTTCCTCCACTTTCTCCTGCAAAACTAACTCTTCCACCTTGTACAGCTTTCAAATCACGTAACAAATTCTTGTTACCAGTCATGTGCCGGGAACAGCCACTGTCGACAACCCACATGTTGTTCACAGCCCTGTTCGACTGTTCCTGCACAGTTAAAGGAACGAATTAAAAGCGAGGGACCCAAGCCCTTCTGGTCTTGGGTTGGTCAAACCTGTCAAACGGCATCCAACTCCTTGGTTGCCCAAAGTTCCCTTGAGGTAAGTTTTCATTTGATCTGAATGGAAGATTTCTAGAAAACTGATTATGAGGCCATCCAAACATCCTCGATTTTCTAGCGTTAATGGATTCAAAGTTACCCATTCTATGACTAACTGGGAAAAAACGAGGTTGGTTTCTGTGAAATCTTAAATTTGTCCAACGATTAAAGTTGGATCCATTCGAATTTTTACCAGTACCAGTTTTAAAGTTCGTTCCATTTTCAGTTTTGGTTGGCCTCAAATTTTTAGATTTCTTCCTCTTCAGTGGACAGTTACTGACAAAGTGACCTACCTTGTTACATCGAAAACAGCTTTTGTTCAGACAATTAGTTTTCTTTGGACAATCTGTGTCTATCCGAACATTCTTTTCAGAAGTTGCAGCAGAAGATGAAGTTGCTTCATTGACAGTTTGTTTCACATAATGGGGAACGAATGGGTTTAAAGAAGATTTCTTTTCACTAAAAGTATCACTCTCCCCCCATCTGAGTAACACAACTTCATCATCCACTCTGCGAATGTTCACAGACTCCTTATTTGTGGAATCTCGATCCACAACTGACGATTTTGTCTGAACCGATTCATTAATATATTTATCTAGGTTCTCATGATTGCTCAATTTAACGTTGGTGTTGCTTGATTGAACTCTAACGGGTGAGTCGATGGAGCTGACATTTCCCGTTACTGTCTGATCAGGTTTAACAAAGGCAGGTGGCTGATTACAAGGATTATAAGTGTAGTTATTGTTAAAGGGTGGTGGAACTTCATTGTATCCAATTCCTCCTTTATATTTGGGAGAACGTTGAACACTTAGGACATGATTAAGCATCATTGAGGAGTTCCTAAATTGTTCAAGTTTTCTGTTTAGTTCCACCACTTTCACTTGATAATCAGCTATCTGTTTGTCCTTTTCAGCAATAAGTTTGGTTTTTTCTTCCACAACTTCATAACTTAGATCGATTACTTGGATTTTCTCAGCTAATGTTGCCTTAAGGCATCTTATGTCTTTTTCACCAGCATTAATTTTGACCGAGTAACTGTTTTTCCCTTTGTTTAGAGTAATGATGTTCTTCTTTTACAATTTTTAATTCTTTTTCCAAACTTACATACTGATCAGTTAAAGCTTTTAATTGATCAGACAGTTTTTCACATTGTTCACAATGAGGTTCAGAACATACCTCTGAGAGCTGATCATTCACTTCTGCCATGTATGCTTGATCCTCCACTGGTTCCTTGTCACATCTTTCACTCACGATATTCACCAGATCACCTCCTCAACTTTGATGTTCCAATTATATCCACCATTCTGTTGAGAAACCATGGCTTTTTTTTCACTTCCATTCCCATTCTGCTGAGTAGGCCTGTTCTGACCCCGTTCAACTCTCTCATTTGGGCACTCTCTCGTAAAGTGTCCATTCTATTGACAGTTGTAGCAACGAACCTTTGATTTGTCAAATCTCGGTCTCTCTCCTACGAACTTTCGTCCAGCCTTCTTCATAAACCGTTTTACCCTTCTTACTATCATCGCCATTTGCCACTGCAGATCCATTTCTTCCATGTCATCAGCATCTATCTGATCATAGTCCTCATCCAAGGTTGCAGGGTCAACTATCTTTCCTTTGATGTAATTCTCATAAGACGCAATGAAAGAGGCATAAAGAGCAAATTGTTGTTCAGCAGATTTTACACTCATAGGCATCTTTGAGTAATTTACATTTGAAGGACTAGTAGAAGAATTACTGACTGAGGATTGAGATTTTGAAGAACCACTTCCACTTGCTACAAAGCATATATCTCCATCCATATTCATCACCACATGACCATCTTGCGTAGAATTTGGTTCCCCGCCTGAGTAATAGGCGGTCGAATCTGTTTTAGAACTTGAGTTTGCAGAGCCTTTTGCACCATACATTCCCGGATCTTGAACCATATTAAGCTCATATGTACGTAACTTGTTAACCACCTTCTCTAAATCAAAGCTATCAAATTCTTTATCTTCTTTCATCAGAACTGTGTACATCTCCCATCTTGGTGGAAGAGCATCAAGAAGTTTTTCCACGATCTCACTCTCAGAATAATTTATGGAATAGTTGTCCAATTCGGTCATCAAGTGATAGTATCTTGTGATGATGTCATCAAGTGATTCATTCTTAAAGTACTTGAATACTAAGAACTGAGTCTTGAGTAACTTTGTCTTTGAGTTTCGAATTCCGACATTACCTTCATAGCGGTTCTCCAATGCTTCCCACAATTCTCTAGCCGTCTTGTACTTTCTGAAAGTATGAAGAATTTCCTGAGGTAGTGCCATAGTGATTGCAGCTAGTGCCTTACTTTCTGCCTCGTACATTTTCTTCTCATCGTCCTCCATCTTATTATATATTTTCAGTTGCTCACGTCCTTCAAACTCAGTTGTTGGAGGGATATAACCATATTGAATACATACCCACATCTTTGCATCTTGATATTTCACATACTGCTCAAATCTGTCTTTCCACGCAACAAAATCAGTGCCTTTGAGTAACTTTGGAGCTTTAGTCGCTGACCCAGCTTCAACTTCCATCTTCACCAGTTCAGTGATGTTTATTGACGTCATTTTAAACCGAAACAGGAGCTGGAATAATCGAAACGGTATTCCGTGAAGGCTAAGAAATTATAACTTCGCTTTGTGTTAACTTCACCAAGTAACTTCGCCAAAGTACAACTTCGCCAACGAATTAACTTCATTTTCTGTTAACTTCACCAAGTAACTTCGCTAACGTACAACTTCGCCAACGTATAACTTCGCCAATTAACTTCACTTTCTTTTAACTTCACCAAATAACTTCGCCAACGTACAACTTCGCTGAAACCCTAACTACAGGTGACGGCAACTTCGCAGGATGCGAGATCTGATTTTGAGCAGTGTTTTTCTTATTTCGAATGATTAAAAGGTAGTATGGAGTGCGACGAGGGAAATATAATGTAGGAATGGACTGAACGAACGGTGTTTTAAGTGAAACGATTCCGCGGAAAGTCTAGCGGAGTTCGTTTAACACAAGTGTGATAATCCCGAACCACACAATCACGAGCAAATGCTCTGATACCAAATGTAGGTTCCCAAACGGATAAACACAGGATTATCTCGTAACACGAGGGTGTGGAATCCCCTACGTATACGATACGAGTGGTTAAATGAGAGACACGTATAGAAAACACGTAACACATAGGACAAAGGTTACTTTGTTATTAGATATGAATACTAATCACACCGAAAACGTTGCGGCTTACAAGACGAACACCCCAAAAAAACTATACCACTAACGGCGCAAGTTAGATTAATATATCACGAAAACTTCGCCTAACACCCTAGGCGAAGCTGTCCCTAACTTCGCCAGAACATAAGTTCACCAAAAACCACACCAAACTAACTAGTTTATCAAGACAAAAACAAACATCGTAATGATTGCAGACACCATAAACTCGAGACAAATGAACTACTGGCACAATGCACCAACAGAATACCTAAACCCGACCCATTGCCATCCCTACATAAAATTTCTAGAACCAAACTCTTTAGCTAAAATACCTTTTTGAGCAATAAACACTAGAATCAAGAAACTATAGATCGGGTTCTCCAATTGACTCCAAAATTTATGTGTGATCTTATAATGGTTTAACTGAGTTCTCCACAAAATTTTAGAATTTTCCAAACTGTTTTGCTATTTTTTATAATAAAGCATCAAGAAATATTAATAAATTCACCAAATGTTCTCAGTTTATCAAAAAAAATCTCAAATTTGAACAGGGACTCATTCATATAGCAACTGATGTCCTTGAAAATTTTCATGGTCTAACAATAAGCACGTCATAGTCTATACCCAAATAGCCCCTAAACGAGCTTTTCGATTAATACCTTTGCGTTTCTCGCTCGGTTAAGCCTTTTTTCTTGCGTTTCCGGGTTCTTGGCTAGCTAGATAGTACATTTACAGATCATGTACAATAAAACCAAGCATGTAACATCAATAATCAAAACTGTAACATATGATTTCGGTTAGGGTTCTAAACCAAGTTTTTAATCCGTAAAAGCGTGATTTAAACCTTCTAGTCCGAGTTTTTCACCAAAAAAGTTTATGATACAGATTTTTACACATGTTTAGCATCAAAAACTGTTTTTGTTTCATTTTAAAGGGCTTTTCATGGTTAATCACTAATTTCTTTAATCAAACCCTAATCTTTTGTTTAAAAACTTGTTAAAAACTCACCAAAACAATATCTTAACTTTTGTTTCTTGGAGGGTTTTCGTAGAGAAAAATCTGGACAAGCTGAGGATGTGAGATATTTTGCAAGTCTAGGAGTTTGGGAAGGCTTATATAAGAAGAAACAAGGGGGGATCTGATCAGAAATGGGAATGGGACCCTAGCCCCTTTTTTCTTCCTTATTCTCATTTTTCATACATAAAATATCAATCTTGAGTCCATTTTAAGTTTAGGTTCGGTTTTTGGCAAGAAAAATAGTTCGGGTGCGACAAACAACGCAAAAATGAGCGTTTTTCGGCTTAATTTGCAAATTAAAGAAAATGAACTATCTTTCTGTAAAAATCAAAAATATTTTCACATGTTGCTTAAAACATCTCAAATAAGTATTTCATAAGTCTCTTTCGGCATGACAGATGATACAATGCTTGTTTTGGTACTAGTGTGTGCGTTTAATATCATAGCGTATTGTTAATCGGAAATCTTTCCATTTAACTGGTTTTCTACATGCAAGGGCTATAATACGGATATGCTAGTTACTGTTATACATATATCACTTATATATGCCCCCCCCCCCCCGTATATCCGATTCATAATCAGTATCATTAGGTTAATCGTTTACTCATCACGTAATAGCTAAGGCGTACCTGATTTTGTCACGAATGTCATATCATGTGCCTTGAAGTGGTATCATAGCTTGGTGTAATCGTAGTCCAAGCTCGAGGTACCCAGGATTGATATCAAGATCCGGCCGCTACATGGAAGCTTGTCGTCGCCGTGAAGAGATCAAGGGTAGATCGTTCTTGATATGAAGGGATCTACAAAGTAGGATCTATGGTCAACCGATCAGAGACAACAAGGAAGATCTAGGGAGTGCCAATGGATTTCTTCAAGAAGCTGTGCCAGATTTTGTTTATTAATTCATGGAACCACGAAACCAAAGTTGATTCATATTTGCTGCCCAAGTTAGTGACAAGAAGATTGTTGTTTGATTTTCTTGGTTAATCAGTTCAGATTTCGATTTCAAGTGGAAATCAGATTTGACTGTGATCCGAATGACTGGATTAAGAACTCAAGACGATCAATGGTTTAAGAACAAAAAAAATCTAATTACAGTTATCTTTCTGAAATTACGGGGGTGATTTTTGGTAATTCCGGATCACTTTTATAAGTTGATAAATATGGAATGACCTAAGTTGACAAGTTGGTTTAGTTTCCTAATTGTAATATGATTAATATGTATTGTCTTAGTCACCAAGTTAGGGTTATATTATAATATAGGGGCTTGGATAGAGGCTTTAGATGTGTGATCAACGGAGAATTATTGTAACATGTTTTTAGGTTAGTTTTCTTTTCAATAATAAAGTGTCTGATCGATCTTGTGCCTTGAAAAAGTTTAGCCATACAAAGATTATTTCTGCATTATTTGTATATCGTTTGTGGCTAGATCAAGTCGTTTTTCCCTTTAGCGTCCTCCATTTGACCATATTAATCAACGTTACCCCTGTGTTTTGAAGTAGCACGACCATGGTTGTAGATTCTTGAACACATCCTTGAATAATCAGAATTTACGTGTGAAGTAGTTAGTGAAGTTTGCATGGTGATATTCTGGTGCTATGAGTACGTGTGATTTAACGTCAATTTCCCAAAGTTTTACAACGTCATCTACAAAGATTGTACCAGAGTCAAAGAGATGACATGGTGGGCGTAGGCGTCGCCTATGTAGATGGCGTCAAGGGTCATCGCGATGTGGATATAGTCGTGTTGTTGCGAAATGTGGGTGCTTCTTAGAATTCCGCTATGTAGGGGGGAGGAGGTGTTGATAAGTTCTTCACGTTAGTACTGTAAAACATGAATAATATGATAAACCTATAACTAAAGCATACATGTTATAGTAGATAGAGTAGCCGCAGCTGATGAGAATGATCCATACGACATGATTGTCAGCTTGATCGAGTTCCCCTTTAGGATATATGTTAATGATGGGGATTAGGGTTCTTGAGAAAACCAAATATATGGAGAGAGAGAGAGAGAGAGAGAGAGAGAGACTAATTTAATGTATGTGTTAGGATTATATTATGATATTAATTAATCTCTGCATATGCTTGTATAAATCCAATGGGAAACCCTTGATTAGAAATAAAGGGTAATATGGTCCACAACAATTACCTAGCTAATATAATAAGAATGTATAATTTAGTCATTTTGATCTATTATTATATAAATGATAATGATGGCCACATATAAATATATAAATCCATATATTTATTCTTGCATTTGCCCACTTGACCGAGTAATCATTCAATATAAGCATTAGATTAGTCTGCAAATTTTAATACTCATTTTAGCTTTAAACTTAAACTGGAGCATAGAAATACATTCATTGAATTGAACATAAGCTCAAGACCCTCATTAATCATACTGCAGTCCTTGTTTAAACCTAAGTAGTTATGATTAAAATTTTACAAGTAAGCCCTTCAGAATGCTTGATTCGTATATTAATTTGTCTATATGTCATTATGCATGCAGAAAATATTAAGAGACATAAAAATAAAAAATGACGAGGAAATAAATAATTAGTTATTCGTAACTAGTCATATATAACGATATACAGTTATACAAGGTCATTAATAATCCCGTCTTTATTATAAGCGCTTTCATAAGACTTATGGGTGACGGACCTTTAGTTATTGGATCCATAAGCATATCATGAACGCATTCGATACGAAAATTTATATTCCTCAATTCATTTATAAACGAATAATTTATTTCATATCAAAATTTAATGCAGCACCTCTCGAACTATTACTGTTTGAGAAAACATGGTAGCTGACTTTATCATACTAAGTCTTCAATATATAATTTCTATGGAGTTTAATAAACTTATGAGTCCACTAATAAATTTTCAACAGCATCTATTGACAATTGCGTTGTGATTTAATCAGCTATTCTGTCATTAAATTTTTTGCTGTTATCAGTTCATTATGACTCCTCTCTGAGATAGATTTATCTGTTAACATAAGAATATAACCCAAAAGTTATATTATGTTATCTTTGAATATAACAAAGTTTAGAGCAATCAATCGGTTTAAGTTCTCACTTCTTCATTTTAAATTATAGCCTCCCGTTTCCTTTAAAGATATTTTACTACTCTTTTAGATGCTTCACATTAATCTAGACATATCTAGCATGTTGCAATTTTGAGTAATATCTGAACGAGTATAGACCTGAACCTATATAAGGCTTCTACGTAATGAAGCACAAGTAAATAATCAAAATAAGGATGAGCAAAATTCGGTGCCGGTACCGATTGGTATCGGTACCAAAAGTAGTACCGATTTGGTACCGTCTGTACCGAATCGATACAAAAGTTTTGAGTTTCGGGATCGGTACGGTACCGGTATGGTACGATACCGGTATTTCCCAATTTTTTACTTCAATACAGGTACCGTACTGGTACCGAACCGAATATTTCGGTACCGATACCAAGAATTTGTGATTTTTGGGATCGGTATTTTCGGTACTTGTACCGGTACACTGCCGAGCTCATCTTTAAATTAAAGTGATCCTATTATCCTCTAAGCGAGAACAATATTGTTTGTTACATGTATAAGGACCTTTTTAAGTTAATACTTATAGAACATCAACAAAACTAATGTCCCTTCGGGTCTATCTCGGTATGTTATGATATCTATCACGTAAGGGATATCTCTTTATACCTATCATATCAAAGTATGTATAAACAATACTTAGACTTATGTAATATATGCTTTCCAAAAGAATGTTATCTATATGATTGTGAGTTCTCTGTTTTATGAGATCTAGATAATTGTGAGTTCTCGGTGAACATTAAAAAATAAAACCCGAAAACTATTTTAGAGAATAAGATTTTTTTAAGTCCAAAATTTTAAGTGATTAACTTTATCTTCAAAATTTAGTTACTTTCAAAATATATCTTTCATTAATTAATTAAATTTTGAAATAACTTGGAGATAAAATTTAGTCAAAATTAGGAGGGAAACCTTATCCTAATTCGAATTTTAAACCAAAAAACATGTTTGTAATGCAGCCAATTCATAGGTTTTGAATGAATACAAAAGCCAACATGAAAACTTTCGTATGTATGCAGCCATTTAAAATATAATCTTAACATTAAATTAAATACCATATTAATTTGTTTCTTTCCACCTCACCGAAATAACATACGTAAATTTATGTTTTGATTTCATACACAAAATCGATATGTATTATGCATGATTGGTCATATGAAAATATTAATTAAAAGGTTAATCATGATGTTTTTCAAAAATTCATGTGTTATGAATAGTCCATAAAATTTAGCATGAATTTGTAGACAAAAATAATTCACAATACTTTGTGAGGAAATCGCAATAAAATGTTTTCAAAGAAATAATATTTTATGAAGGTTGCAATTCTTATCGTCTGAATTGATTATCATTGAGTTCAAGAATAAAAATATATATATAATTAGGATTTATTATATTTTAGTCCATGTCTTCTGGTTTAGATCCAGATTTAGAAAAATATGAAAATCTGATTAATTAACATCGCTCTGATACAACATATTGATCAGTTAACATGAATAATATGATAAACCTATAACAAAAACATACCTGTTACAGTAGAGAGAGTAGCCGCAGCTAATGAGAATGATCCAGACCACATGATTGTAAGCTTGGTCGAGTTTCACTTTAGGATGTATGTTACTGATGGGGATTAGGGTTCTTGAAAAATACAACTATATGAAGAGAGAGAGAGAGAGAAACGAATTTAATGTATTTGTTAGGATTATATTATTATGCTAATTAATCTCTCCATATATATACATTCAAGGGAAAACCTTTGATTAACAAGAAAGGATAATATGGTCTATCAACAACTATCCAGCTAATATAATAATAAGATATAATTTAATTATTTTGATTTATTATTATATAATAATAATGATGGTCACAAATAAATATATAAATTCATTATTTATTCTTTACATGAGAGGGTGGTGGTTAGGAGGTGGAGGTTTAGTGGCATGGTGTGGTGTGATTTTAGAGGTGTGTGAGTATAAGAAGGTTGTGAGTAGAAATGTAAAGAGAAAGAAACATAAGGGACCAAATGTGAAATTTGTGATAGTGGGAGAATAGAGATTAGTTAGAGAAAATAAAAGAGCATGGATCTTGTGTTATCAAGTCCTCGAAAGTTGAAAGTTGAAAGTTGAAAGTTGAAAGTTGAAAGTTGAAAGTTGAAAGTTGAGAGTTTGATGTGCCTTGAAAGTTGAAGGTTGAAAGTGGCTTAGGTTGTCAGGTCGACTTTTAAGGCTAGTCTTAAATGAACAAAGGTTGCAAGCCCAATTTTAACTCCAAGGGAGTTGATCCGACTGGACTAAACTGGGCTGGGCTGGGCTGGACTGGGCATGTAACTAATTAATGTATCACCGGTTAATGCTGGTCTTCTTCTATTTCCACCTGGGCCAACCCTTATCATGAAGTCTGAGTAAGTTTTCAGGTGGGGTCCTTGGTAGAGGTGCACAAATCGGGTATTAAAAAAAACCGGGTTCGGGTATGAAACCGGGTACGTGTATGATCAGATATTGGAAAATCGGGTATTAGTAATAACCGGGTCGGGTTCGGGTCCGGGTATTGGCATGAAAAACCATACCTTATGTACCGGGTCCGGGTCGGGTATTGAATCGGGTTTTCAATACCCGGGTATTTGAAAACCCTATTTTTGGGTATTGAAAAAACCCATTTTCCGGGTATTTGAATACCCTATTTCTAGGTATTAAAAAAACCAATTTCTGCAACATTCTTCTGTTAATGGGCCTACTTTGTTTTTTTATTATAACTCTATTTTTTTGCATAAAAACTTTAAAGTTCATTCAAACATATGTAAATAACTAAACAATCATATAAAAAAAACATATATTTTATGTGTTTTAAATTGTTATTTGATATATCAAAAGACGTTGCTCTAAACAAAATATTTATATCAAATATGTGCTTCAAAAAAGATCCGTTGAAGAACGGTTATAGATCTGTGGGTAGCCACACAACCATTGTCAAGTGTCACACAGACACATGTGCACAAACACTAATATTATGTATGCAAAAAAATCCAGTTCGGGTATGCAAAAATCCCGGTTCGGGTATGCAAAAGACCCGGGTTTCGGGTATAACTAGAACCGGGCTTCGGGTTTTGGGTATAACTAGAACCGGGTTTCGGGTATTATCGGGTTTATATCGGGTTCGGGTTTCAGCATTGAAAGCCATACCCTATCCGTACCCTACGGCTAGGGTCGGGTTCGGGTTCGGGTATAAAAAACCCGGGTTTTAAAAAAACCGGTTTCGGGTTTTTTTTCGGGTCCGGTTCCGGGTTCAAGTTTTTTGTGCACCTCTAGTCCTAGGGGCCATGTATGCATCGGATATTGTAGAATGTAGATGGAAAGATTTGAAGATGATGAATGTTTTATCATGTTATGTGTAGCGGAGGGCTATAAAATGGAGGGTGATTTTTGATACGTGACGTCACATCAATGGATTTTATTTTAGGGGTGTAGTGATGTTGTAGACTAATTATATATATATATATGGTTAGGTTAAAATAAAAACCCACTTGAGTTGTGAAAACTTTAGAAACTTATTCTCAACCACATGTTTTTAATTAAAGTTTGAATCACGTGGTCCACAATTAAAGTTAATAAAAATGTAAACATAAAATAACATTTTCTCTCTCCTGAAAACATATAAAAAAATTAGTAAAAAAATGTTAAAAAATAGCAAAACAAATTTTTTTTATGTTTCGATGTTTTGTATTAAATATTACAATATATATTACGTGTGCAAAAGAAAAACAAAAAAAACGATGTTACATAAGGTTTTCACGGGTTTTCACAATTCAAATAGGTTTTCATTATATACTGTCCCTATATATATATATATATTACACACACAACATATTAAAATACTATTATTTTCAAACTCAAACCTGGCGAAAAATGAATGCCCCCCCCCCCCCTTCCTTTCACCCCTCTTTTCGTCAGGAGATGGTGTTCCTTGCCCTTGCGCCTGCATTTGCAGCCTACTATGCTTTGTTTTAGGAACTGACTTTTAAACCACGTCTTCAAACTTTTTGTAAGGGTTATAAATTAGTATAATTAAAAAACTTTAATGCCACAAAGTTTTTTAAAGCTATGACTTTGACGATTTATGTAATTACTTTCAAGAATTATTTAAATTTTTGAGTTGGTTTGGTGGTTGATATGCTTCCTAACTCTTCAAGTCCTCATTGTAACAGCCTTTTTTTTCTTTTTTTTTTTTGTAATCCATCTATGTCTATGTATTGAATGTTGTATTAGGTTTTCTTAATTATGCTTTATTTGTTTATTTCTTTTAAATATGACGAAATTATTTTTTACGTTTAGTTCTCGTATATGTAATGAACCTAATTAATACCGATAGATTTCATATCGAGTCGTTATAATGCCAATGTGTTTGTTTAAATAATGTTAACTTGTCGAAACTATTTTTTACGACTTTGTTTTACCAACCGAATAAACATTGTTTTAAATATGTAAATTTTTGTATCATACGCCATACGAGTATAGCTACTATTCTAGGTGTTTACTAATTTGTGTTTTGTGTTTAATGTATGTACGGGTACGGACCTAGCTAATATCAACAAAATTCGTGTCCATCGCCGCAGCGCCCTTGTTTTATATATTTTTTTAACAACGAGTTATAGTCGCGCTTTGCCAACGGTCAACACGACGAATTGTCTGGAATTTTATTATGCTTGGGTTTATTACTATCCGAGATTGAAGTTTTCAGATCGGGATGAGTTGGTTTTCTTTAAAAAAAAAGATTTCCAATAACCCCTAAATGCACAAATTCAATATAGTCAACACATAATTTAAAACGTAAATATATAAATCTAATCAAAACACCATTCCATAAACAAATAATTCGAATCAAACATAAACATAAATCATCAATTATAAACATAAAACATATAACAATTAAAAAAAACCTTGATTTTTTTACTGGTGTTTGATTTGGAAATCGAAATTAGGAATTAGGAGGGTCATCGGCAGGAGCAAAAATCTGAAAATCAAAGAGGCTAAAGCTTTGAAGGGTCGTCGTCGTCATCGAGCTGCCTGGTCGTCCCGTCCGATGGTGTTGGAGTTGACACAATTGTGGAAGGGGCGAATGCCGAAGTGCATAACTCAAAAGGCGCATATGATCGGAGATCGGATGTGAGTTGTAACATCACGAAAATTTTGGACAATTTTTGACAAATAATAAAGTTGAGGGACTAAAAATATTCATGGTATAATTAATGGGCAAAATAAGATAAAAAGAATAAAGATAAGCTTATGTTAAAGAATGGAGTAAGGAGACTCCATCCCACATCGGAGAAAGGAAGAAAAATAAATCACTTTATAAGGAGTGAACTTTCCATGGTAATTTTCTTAAGTAGCCAACCACTCTCCCTAGTCCTAGCGGAGGGTGCGAAGCACCCGATGGGCACGCGCACGGGCACGGGCACGGGCTCGGGTGAAGGGCGATGGGCGCTTTGATGGCGCACTTCGCACGCTCACATCACCGCGAGCCGCCTTTGTATTTTTGGATAATGATGAGATGAAATCAAGATATGACAAGTTACAAGAAGATCAGGGACTAAAAATGAACAGATTCAAAGTTTTGCATCTTCGCGATACGGGAAGAATCCACGTTTTGCATCTTCGTGATACGCGAAGATGCACGACACGTGGCGATACCGTAGCGAGACGTGGCAAGTCTACGCGGCGACTCAGCGAAGCTAGTGCATCTTCGCGATACGCGAAGAAGCTTCGCGATACACGAACATGCAGGAAAATTTATATAAATAGGCCGGCCATGAGGGTGGTCCTCACTCATCCAACACACTCCAAATCACATACATTACCTCGATAAGCGTGCCATGACCCCGATATGGCGATATCCCGAGAAGTCTTACCTCGAAATGCGTGCCATAACTCTACCTAGTTACTCTATCTCGACCTCTCTCCAAGTAGAAGTGCGGTCCAAGTAGAGCATAGGCGTTTCAAGTAATAAGCCATTCAAGGTAGGAGTTCTGCCTGATTATTATATTATAAATGGCTTAGACCCTAGTCAGGTATATAGCCTGTACCTTGATTTTATAAAGTGGAAATAAGATTCTATAAAGTCAAGATTATAAATAAAATAATACTTCTTTAGATAAAGATTTTATTAAGTAATTTTTATAATAAAAGAAAGTTGAAATATATGTTTCTTCACGAAGAAGAAACAAAGGTTTATAAATGATTAACAAAAGAAAGGACTAGAGGTCCTTGCATTGAAAAGACAAAATGTCAAGGTAAAGGTTATGCAATCGGACTAAAGATCTGAAGCTAGATCGTTGATCCAGTACTTATAAAATGTTATTCTCGTACTATAGGTCCGAGGTAACAAGACAAATTGGTGAGAAACGCCAACCAAGAAGAAAGGTGAATACGTCCAATTTTTTATAAAACAAAGTCTTGAATGTTTGCATGGGATTATATCCCTAAAACTTTATAAACAAAAGTAATGTTGGCCCTCAGGCTATTGTATACGTTTGTCTGGATCCTTACATATGTGGGTAGACGGTGGGCACACCACACCAAACTTGCTAATGCCTCCACCACGTTCGGCCGGACCTAAGTAATGTCCGAGAGGGGATTATCTCGTGTATATTGAATAGTTGCTAAGACCTCGATGTTGCGGTATCGCTGAGAGGTTTCAAGTATAACCGGAGGTTTATAATAGTATATTTAACTTAGTTGTTTCCTAAGCCACGATGGACCGGGTCATAAGATACCCGAGGGGATAACTAAGTAACTTAAATGTTTTGTGTCAGCGTGTTCACCAGCATGTATTGCTGACGTATTTTTATAATTGTTTTACAGGTAATGGAGAATAGGTGTTTGGAGAAGAAGGGTAGTCGTTAGACGATCTGATGGCTCAATGGATGTTTTATAAATAAAATAATGTGAAACATGGTTTTGTAATCCAAACACTTATGTACAAATTAACGGTGTTTTTAAATCCCGTCTTTTAAATATAATAATATTTTAATAAGTCTTCCGCTTTACAACCCTAAACTCTGATATATTTACAAAACAGGTACCAACATTTGGTGTCACGCCCAGGCCTTGAGATGGGGTGTGACAAGGGTTTTTTTTTCAATTGTTATTTAAATTTTAAATTTTCTTTAATTATTATTTAGGTTTTATTTTTTTTTTTTAAAAGTAAATTTCTTTGCTGGTAGTGGGACTAGGTTTTATTTGTTAATTCATCAATAGGGCATTTACCCACATTTTAATTGATATCCAAGCTTTTCAATATTATAGTGTTTGGGCCAATTGTCAATTCAATGGTGTTTAGTATTTTACTTATTTTTATAGTTTCTTTAAGCCTATATAAAAAAACTATTTATTAAAAACATTTTATATTAACTTTTCATAATCAGTGGGTTTATGTAATTTAAAAAAAATGATAATTGGTTCGCTCTTAGAAAAGTGTGGGTTTATTCGTTACTACGGTACTATATGTTTATATAAAACCGAAAATAGATTGGATTTGGCGAACCCAAACCCACATGCCTAGCTCCGCCCTTGGATATAACCTAATCGTACAACAAACCTGTGGTTGGTTTAATGATATTGAAAACCGGCAATAGTGAGTGGTTATGGTAAACAGATCACTCCCATTCTACTCTCCAGACCTATTCTTTTAAGTAAAGATGCTAAAAAAAATGCTAGGAATAATAGTAGAATAATAAAGTTTAGGGGTCTTGAAAACGACAAATTTCTCACATTAAAATGGAAGAGGAGGGTGGTGTTCCCCACTATACCGCCCTCCAATCACCTTGAGAGTGGTGATATGGTGGCCCCGTCATTCAATCTAAGAATTAATTGAAGTTTTTTCACCACATTCATTGAATTGAAGATCAAATGGTCCAAAATCCTCTTGCACTTCTCACCAAAATCGTCAAACCATCTTCTCTATATCTAATTTCATCTATTTTGATTCTTTAACTTCCATCGCAACATTTCCAAAAAAAGAAAAAAGGTGTAAAATTTAGGCAAGTCGTAACATGGCGTTTTATTTCTTCATAAATATATACCGTATGACGTTTAATGTCTTTATAGATATGGACGTGCTGTTTAATTTTTGGAGACACTCAGTGTTTGATTTCATCACGGATATTTACTGTGTGGTATTTTTGTTCTTCACATATATACATTCGGTGTTTTAGCTCTTTATGGATATGCACGTGGTGTTTAATTCTGAAGATGCATTTGGCATTTTTTAGTGTTTTGTGTTTTAGTTATTTATATATGTACATGTGGTGTTTTAATTCTTTAGAGATATATTCATGGTGTTTAGTTTTATCATGGTTATACAGTGCATAAAACTACGTGTTTTCACATCTATGTAGCATATGGTGTTTGATTTATGTTAGTTATGCTGTAAATGGTGTTTATTTTTGCTACAAGATTCTAGTGAAAACTTCTAGCTACTTAAATGGTGTTTAAGTTTGAAACAACTTTGTAAAATTATATTATATATATATATATATATATTTAGCAAAATTTCAAATTAATTGTTTAAAGTCTTTTGGATTACATCGAAACAGAAGGCAATCGAGCAACAAGCTGCATACAGCTTCTAAGTTGTACCCGTGGCTGCTTTGGTTGTACAATAGCTTCTAAATTTGTACCATACGCTTCATATTTCATCATCATCTTCACTTCTCTCGGTACAATAATCCTCTTCCTTTCTGCACTTATTTCATATAACACACAAATCTTTGGCTTACGGATACCTACGATTCAATAACTCGATTAACCTGTTCAGTTATGCTTTGGATTTTTTCGTGTGGTTGTTCCGTTGGTGTGTTGTTTCAACTAAATGCCTGCCTCAACGATTACTTTGAGTTACATCACTGTTTAGTAGATGGTTGATTTCAGCTATATTTATAACTATACTTGCTGATGTATGCTATTGTGTGTTAGTGTCTGTTGTTGAAAACATAGATGGCAGGTCTAAATTTTAAGAAAATTTCAAGGCTGTCTTATGTATTCAATATTTTTAAGGGTATTTTGGGTCATGTTGAGCACCACTAATTCATGCAAACTGTGGAAAAAAAAGAAGTTTTAAGCTGGTGAAAAAAATTTTCAAACGCTAACTGTTGATTGCATAAAGTAGATAAACAACTGAACAATCCTACATAATAGTGTCAATACACATTTTAATGGAGCTGAACTTCATAAGCAAACTGAAATGATGCACACCACCTTGCCAGCGCAATACTTTTGATACTCAACATACCTTAACTATATACGCACACACTGACACACGCATTATACACACGCATAATAATGCTCATGCTAACAGCTAACATAATAGTGTCACAGATATTTAAATGGAGTTGAACTTACTACGTATCCGCGACATCAACCCACGTTCAAAACCCCTGCCAATACAGAGAAGGTATTATTTCTGTTATCACAGGTCAAATTTGTCACTACAAACTGATGAAAGTTGGTTGTCCGTTGCTAGCATTCTTCTTGCATTTTTCACATTCAGGTAAAACCTCATCGGAATTGCATTCTTTTGTGACCAATATTTCGGTAATTCATGTTCAGAATAAAGTCATTTGAATCTAACATTAATTTTTTTCAGACTGATGGACAGAACCTTAGTAACGACCAAACTGTGAAGAAAATAAGAAATCCTTTCACGTTTAATGAGTTGCAAAATGTTGATATTATTTCTTGCAAGTAAATTCCTTATCTTTTCAAATATATTATAATCAAGCTAGGTGTAGTATATACGGTTTATCACAAATGTGGTCGTGTAGCTAACTTCGTATATGGCAAATGCTTTTTTCCATTAATATTAGCACAAATGCTATAAAATGAAGTTGTTGACAAAATTAGCCTTAGTTCTTGGAATCTGACTATGGTGAAGGGTTGACGATGAATGGAACCAATCAGAAGTGCAAATTGCGCAAGCAAAGATTTGATTACCTCAAATCAGATTTGAATGTTCAATAGTTTGTGTGTTCAAAGCAAATTGGTTATAATTTTATTTTATCATAACATAAAATTGTTATCTTTTTTTTCAACTTGTTGCGGCGGGTCTAAATGCTAGTTGTAACTAAGTTTCAAGTATGCTTCGATTAAGTTATCCCAGTATTCTTTTTTGTCTCAATTGGTTACTCAACTTTCAATTTTATCTCAATTAGGTCATTCAACGTTTAGTATGTTTCAATTAGATCACTCAGCTTTTATTTTTGTCTTAATTGGGTCACTCAAATTTCATTGAGTATTCTAATTCTATCTTTTTTATCTTTATATTATCTGTTTATAAATAATTAAAACGCCATCAAAATCAACATTTTTTATTTTATTTTATCTGTAAATATATCATTTATGATAATATAGTAGTTGCTCCCTCGTTTAGAACACAAGTTGAAAAATTAATGACCTAATTGAGACACGCAAAAAATTGAGTGACTTAATTGAGATAAAAAATAACATGAGTGACTTAATTGGAACAAACTTGAAACTTGATAACTATTCTATGGTGTTTTCCTGTTTAGGTTCCGTTACAAGTTCCACTAGAAACGGTGTTTCTTCACTAATTATAGTGTTCGCCGTTTATAAAAAAACTCAAGTAGAAAGGAAAATGATTGATAGCGCAACAAAGAAGATTAATAGTCTATTCTACCCCTCGCTTTTACTTTCGAGAGCCATGATTGCGTAATCATCTTCTATATAACACATAGAGCTAGCAAAAATAAACAAGTGTATTATGCAGTTATTGCAGTTCTCAACTTATTCCTTGCGTCTGATTTGAACACGCTCCTTATACTTATAAACACACACACACACATATAATGATATAATATGGTGAAGTTTATGATCGTAAACGAACCGAACTTTTAGTGAAGCATTCATGAACTATTTGACGAAAATTTCGTTTACAACCGTAAAAAGTACCTTTGTTTTAACATATTAAAAACGAGGCTAATAAGAAGTTAGATAAAAGCAAGATTACAACATAAGCAAGCTAATAGATCTTAGTGCATTTATCTAATTAGTGTAAAATTGTTTAATTAGAATATATATATATATATATATATATACATATATATATATATGGTTAGGTTAGAATGAAAACCCACTTGAGTTGTGAAAACTCTAGAAACCCATTCTCAACCTAATATTTTTAATTAAAGATTAAATTTTGTGGTCCACAATTAAAGTTAATAAAAAATGGAAAAGTTTATTTACATTTTCTCTCTCCTGAAAACATATATAAAAATTACTAAAAAAATGTTAAAAAAATAGCAAAACATTTTTTTATGTTTTCGATGTTTTGTATTAAATGTTACAACATATATTACATATAACAAAAAAAAACGATGTTACATAGGGTTTTCACAGGTTTTCTCAACTCAAGAGGGTTTTCAAACTATACTTCTCATATATATATATATATATATATATATATAGGGGAGATTTCAATTAAGAACCCCTTTGAGTTTTAAGAACTCGAAAGAAAAAATTTCGAATTTTTTTTACACATGCGTAATATATGTAAGTTACATAAACGTAAAAAAATTACATAATTTTTTACTCACCGAGTCGACTTTTTACACATGTGTAACGGACGTAAAAGTTAGTGTAACCACTTACATATTTATTCTCTCTCATACTTTGACTTTTTTGCCAGATTTAATCTCAACCACATATTCCAATTCATTTAATTAAATGTGTGGCCTAGAATTAAGTTCTTAATTTCTTAAAACTCAACATGGTTCTCAAAATATCCCTCCTATATATATATATATATATATATATATGCAAACTAAAATAGATCTTAATGAGACATTTGAAATATATAATTATTTAATTAATATGGCTTGTCATAAGTTTGAACAGATTGGCGCCAGAAATAGAAACGTCTGGGTGTTGGGTGTAGAAGTAGAACTGACAATTGTAATGGTGAGCACGTGTTATACAGCACAACGTGGGACATGTGTTTCTTACGTTATGCCAATGGATCAGATTTCCCATCTTCTCTTGTTTTTTTTTTTCCTTTTTCTTTTTATATCTAATCTAATACATGGCACAAAAAAATTATGAATATCTACTTTGTTGTAGATGTAAATGGACTTTTAGCGAAACAACATATACAAATTAGGGACGTGCGTGGGGTGCGTGAAAACCGAATTATAATTGAAAATCCAAAACTAACTTAGATTAACAAAACCAACAGTTATGGTTAAGTGAATCTGATTAACCGACTATTTGATTATGGTTACCGTTAATGTGTTTCCGTTAGCTGAAATAAACCAAAACCGAACTAAACCTTTATGTTTGTGTTTTTCCAAGCATTAACCGACCAATTGATTATGGTTACTGTTATGCATTTATTTCCATGCTTGATACCTTTAATTATAGCTTTGAACATTTAAATTTGTGTTGTAACTGATTATAACATAGCTTGGAACACCATAATTTAACTTAAAACCGATATATTGCGGCTTTGAAACTTCATAAATAAACTTGAACAACTTCAACCAAACCATTCAACTAGAATAAAGGAGAAAAATATATTGGACAATTAATCAAAATCGACGATTAAGCAACCTATGATTAATCGATTACTCGGTTATGGATATGGTTAACCGACTTTACACACATTATCTCCAACTTACTCCATTGATTATTTTGTCTCTTTCACCATCCCTCCCATAATGACTCTAATGAGTGTTAACGGTGAAAGTCTTTTTTTTTTTTTTGAGCGCCATATAATTTATTAAAAAACCAAACTAGTAAGAAATTAGACAAAAAAGAAAAAAACAAAAACGAACAACGCGAAACAAAACAAAAAAGAAGGCCAAAATTGAGCGAGATGACACTGAGCTCTCATAAACCGATCCAAAAACCCGCTGCACTAAACCACAGATTGCGCATTTCAACTTGCCATCTCATGCATACTTGCTCTCATCATATGACTCTAGTAATGCAACTATGGGTACACGTACTCTTAAAATATCAACACATCTATAATTATTGTTATTGTTGTCACTTGTTAGCATATGTCACCATGCCAGGGTTCATTTAATAAAACTAATGCCCACGATAAAAAGCATATATACACTCCCCACGTCACAACTTTTAAATGACAACATAACTATAGTTATACGAAACACAACTTAAGGGCTGTTCACGAGTCGAGCCAGGGTGGATTCGAGCTTGAGCTTGAAATTAAACATGGTAGCTCAGCTAGGCTCTAGCTCGATTTTGAAGTTAAACAAATCTAAGATTGAGCTAACGAGCCGAGTTTGGGACAGATTTGGCTCGGTTACAAAAATGAGCCAACTTGACTCAGGTTGTTCCAAATCAAATTTTTTTAGCTAGTTTTATTCGAGCTTTTATCGAGCGAGCCACGAGCCTTTTGAACAACCCTTATTTACAACTATAACAATCATCACATTTTACCTGAATTCGGGTCGTTTCGTAGAAAATGTATTTGTTTGATTTTTGTCTTACTGTTCTATTTTATCTCTTGTGCCTTCTCTTTTTCGTGTGTTTCAATAGTGTCTTTATGTAGGGTTAGTCAGTTTACTTTTGTTTTTGTGAATACTATAAGGTTCATGGTTCGGGGTCGTTTCATATGTTTTGGGGTGTTATGTGTTTTTTTCTTTATAGTATTTAGATTTCAGACTATTTTCTTGCCAGTAGGAGCTTTCGTTTTAATAATAACTTAGCCTTAAAAAAAAAAAGAAAGAAAACTACTTTTACCTTAATTGAAGATCATAACCATCTTATTGACCACCATTTTTTTTAACAATTCTAGTGGTGTTAACCGAGTATTAAGGAATAAGGACCCATATTTTTTATTGGGAGCAAACTCTTTTATGGATGGGAAAATGCTTGCTTTCGTAAATCGTATCACCCTCTATAGTCCATAGAACCTCCTCTATTTTGTTTGTTTTTAACATATCTTAGGATTGCGATGTGTTTTGAAGAACATGTATACGGGTGTGTTAGATCATTTAGGTTTGTGCATCCATGTAACAGTGAGGCGACACAGACAGATATAATAAAGAAAGAACAATAACATGATGAACCAAGAAGGAAAAACAAAGTAGTTTGGTTGTAAAATATGGTTAAATTAAAAGAAGGATTCCAAAATTGTACAAAACTATACAAAATAATCTTTTGATATAATATATAGCATAAAACTGTATGGTAAAAGAATTAGTATAACAATTAACAATAAATAATGAAGTTCTTAAAAAAACTTGTATAAAAAATTATGAAAACTTATTATAAAAGAAGTTGTTAAATTTTTATCTTAGTATCAAAAAAGGTGATATAATCTTTTTAACAAAAGACACAATTAAAAACTAGCATAGACGTCATATACTTATCAAAGGCATTTCGTCAAATGATAGAGGAGTATTAGAAATTTAGAATAATGTGTCCCTCCTCAAATGATGGTGTTCAAGTATTTTGGACTTATGGTGGGCAAAAGGTATAAATTTGAAAGTTGAAATTAGAGATTGTGTGACTTAGTCGTTCTAAAAAAAGACATCACCTGAATTAAACACAAGTTTAAGTTGTGGCTATTAACACTTAACAACAAAGAATATTACCTATATTATTATTTAAATAATATGCATTACTAGAAATGAAACCAATATATAATGAGAACATCATAAAACTAATCCATCTATCTTGTTATATATCTCTGTCATTTTAGAAAACAATCGCACCTGTAGTTATGAAATCCGGTAATCCTTGGTCGTGTATACATGTTTACTCACGTATCATGCTTTAACCCATCCATCTAAGCTAAAATTGTTGACATATTACATACCAACTTATCACTTATGTATCACTAACAATCGTATCAATTTGTAACAAAACTCATACACACATGAAGTAAATTCACATAGTATATGTGTTTTCTTTGCATATATATACAGTGGAAACATGTAACACATGCCATACATGGGTTCGCTATTTAAGAATGGAAGGTTAGAGAAGTATCCATGATTCATAAATTCTTTAAACAAATAAAAAGAGAGACATGTATCAAATTTTTAAATTTTAAACTGGTTACAATGATCCAAAAATATCGGGTGTATTTAGAGAAGTTTAGTAGGATCTAAGTGTTGTACAAGATTCTTAACTTATCATGAGCACTTAAGTAGGACATGTGATGCGTCGTAGCTGCATGTATATCTCTGATATATGCATTTTTGTCCACGAAAAGTATATATGTGAGTGAAACTGATAAATGACAAGAGCTTCACGTATGACATAGAGAATGTAAAACACATATGATACAAAGAATGTAATCACTTATAATATACATATGTATTATACGAGATGAAATGTTTACACATTACACATGATATTATGAATTCATGTATCACATTAGTATAGACGTGATTAGTGTAATATGGCCATAGAGGCCTTACGGACAACTACTTTTTTAATTCTATATGATATTATTAGCTATCACTACTTTCTCAATTTTATTTGATGTTGTCAGCTATCACTACTTTTTAAAGCTTATTAACATAACAAATATTCTAATAGACGGACGGCAAGAATTCTCTTCAACACAAATGTAACGACTCTTCTCTTTTATAATGGTAAAAAAGAAAAAAAATATTTTAAGATGACAATTTGTGGGTATTGTTAATTTCATAAATATATTTTATTTATATTTTGTGAATAAAAAAATTGTAAACACGCAAAGAAGCTAAGGTCTTTTAAATTTTAATGGGCAGCAAGGTTTTTGAACCCCGTGTAGCCGGGGAGGTCCATTCGAATGCACAATGATAGACTAAAATTGGCAAAGCCATCAGGGCTCCAACGCTACGTGTTTAATAATTTACTATTTTATCAGACAAATAGAAAAGAAGTTATTGAATTATGTTAGTAGAACAACTTTTCATCTTTATACTTGTTTTTTTGCTTCAGATTATTCATTAGAGTTTTATAAAGACCATTTACCTAGACACATTTAGAATTGTTTTAATATTTTAATAATATATATAGTGATTTGTTTTGCCACTACAATACAATATAGTTAATAAGTCACACTAACCATCACTGAGTACTTGTGAGGTTGAGAAGTTACCATTTCATAAATAGTAAATCTGAAAGAGGGACATAATGTTATTTTTTGATATATATATATAATTCTGAAGGGTTCTCTGATATTGAATAGCATAAAAAAAATAAGTTATAATAAAAACAAAAAACGTATAGATAATGCAATGGATGGTTTTTGTGTCCCACAAGTCCACAACGTAATTATAGACAATCAATTATTCAAGTACTTTTTTTATTAATATAACAATGTCATAAAATGACAAAAAAAAAATTTGAGAAAACAAATAAGAAAGTTAGTACAAAAAATATATATGTAATATGGAATTTTATTTTACCGCTACAATGACAAAATTTGTTAATACTTTATAGTTGATGGTAACTGATATGTTAACCTTACCTTACAATAATAACAAACACAGTATGTTCTTTACTATCCAATCTAAAACCAAATAATTAACAAAACAATCCATTCTAAAAGTTAAACACACTATAACACTATAAGAATGTATATCACAATTTGTTTAAGGGTATGTTTGGCAAGAAGTTTTTAGGAGTTTTAAGGGGCTTCAAGCTTCAAACTTTTAAGAAAAAACTCTTACCCAACAAAAAGTCTTTCACACTATAAGAATTTATATCACAATTTGTTTAAGGGTATGTTTGGCAAGAAGTTTTTAGGGGCTTCAAGCTTCAAACTTTTAAGAAAAAGCTCTTACCCAACAAAAAATCTTGTTTGGTTCAATGGGCTTGAAGCTTTTATATTAGGAGAAAAAGCTCTTTTCCTAAACGTTACTACTATTACTAGCGTTTGAGAAAAAGCTAGACGCTTTTACAACTGAATTTACAATTTTGCTACTTCAACTTTCATCAACTTTTGTTAATTTATATAATAGTTACATATTTTACCCTTATTCAAAACTAACTACTCCCATGACTCTTTAAAAGTCCATAACTTTTTCACACGTTAATATTTTTTTAAACGCATTACATCATAAAAAAGAGCATTTTATTCTCTTTAATTTGAGTATGATATTAATATACTTCTTTACCGGTTATGATTGGCAACAAGTCGAGTCAGACGAGCTCGGGTCATGTGTAATACCAAATTACGGTCGGAATGAGTCGATAAAAAATGGTTAATTTACTTCGGTTCATGTCGGTACGGTTTTGAGTCGAAAGAGGCCAGGTCAAAACATGTTTCAGAATAAAACGGTGTCGGGTCGGAAAGGGTTTCAGATCAAAAGAGGTTGGTTTAAAAAATTATCTATTTGAAATTACTGTATATTTTAGCTTTATTTCTTGATTTTCGCCACCGATTACACGTACTTTGTTATCGACATGTGCTACGTATAAAAGTTGGTTATTAACTTGTTATAGGGGAAAACCTTGAGTTTAGCATGACTTCTGTTTTCAGAAAAGTGTGTATTTAATGAATAAGAACATGATTTTGGTAAAAAGTAAACTAATTAATTAAGAGGGCTGAGCTTGATTAAGCTCGAGCTCAACTTGTTTTGAGTCTTTTGACTTACGAAAGTAAGAGTGAAAGCTTGGCTTGTTTTGAGTTCTTTTTTAAAGCTCAAGCTTGGCTTGTTTTTTAATTATTAAATAACTTATATACATTTTTTTATAGTATTTTTTCATAGGGATGAGCATTTGGTATTTGGTACCGGTACCGTACGGGTACCGAACTGTAACATCCCGAAATTTCTAAAGTAATATTTATTATATTATTTTGTCGGGTGAAATAAACGAGTTAGTGGAACGATAATAATAATAGCAAAATATGAAGACTTAGTAGGATAATTAGATGGGATTAGATATGGACCAAAAGGAAATATGGGCCTTCGGTCCATGGGCTTAAGGAAGTATAAATACCCCCTTAAACCCCAATCCTTTCCATTCTATCCATTTATCCATCCTAATCTCTGCACACTCCAAAACACACACAACCCGAACCAAGATCCAAAGGAGAGGACCCGAGCTCGTTGGTGCTAGATCGTCGTGACGAACCAAAGCAACAAGACCAGCTCGTGTTCGTAGTTCGACTCATTTACGGTACGTTTATATCGAGAACTTGTTCGCTTAGGTTTGGATTAGTATAGAAATGATAGATCTGTGTTTGTATGGTAAAAACGAATCCAACAAAGCTAAACTAACTGAAAATGGTTATGATTTGATGGGTTAATCGATTGATAAAAGAACCCGTAACCTATATGCCTAAGTCGCACCCTTTAAACATCGATGTTAGGTCGATTTGATGGTTGGGGTTTGTAGGCGCTGGTCAGACGATTCCGTGGATACCTAAATCGAGTTATTTGGTTAAGAAACGAAGATGATTAAGGGATTTAAGGACGAACAGTACCTGCAGCTGGACAACTTCGCCTGCAAGCTAAGTTCGCCTGATGAACTTCGCCTGCAAAGCTAAGTTCGCCTGATGACAACTTCGCTGCAAAGCTAAGTTCGCCTGATGACAACTTCGCCTGCAAGCTATATTCGCCTGATAACTTCGCCTGCAAAGCTAAGTTCGCCTGATGACAACTTCGCCTGCAAAGCTAAGTTCGCCTGATGACAACTTCGCCTGCAAAGCTAAGTTCGCATAAGGTTTAACTTCTGTAAGGCCCCGTCACCGGTAACCCTACTTTCGTGTTGGATTTACTCATAAACACAGTTCTTACAAATCATAGTTCATTAAAACTTTCGCGGAATATAAAAACTTTCATGAAACGTTACAGCAATCCAAAACTTGCCTTAATTAAACATTCTTGTCTTTCAAAATAAAAGTCAATTACATTAAAACATCTTGAGTCTTCAGATGCCAGTCTCCTATTCGCCCACCATGTGCCCGCTCAAGCTAGCTGTCTCATTCTACTCACCTGCGTGCATACTAAAAGTCAGCTACGCTGAGTGAGTTCTAGTTAATCAAACAACTTATCATACAACCACTACATGCATCATATACGTGTCCGAAGACACTTAACCCACTGTCTAACCCGCTACTTCTCAACCACTTAATTATCCCTACAGCTTAGCCAATTAATTACCCCTACAGCTTAACCATTGATGCCACTTATGCCACTTTATGCCACTTGTGCCACTTTATGCCACTTGTGCCACTTTATGCCACTTGTGCCACTTTATGCCACTTGTGCCACTTTATGCCACTTATGCCACTTTATGCCACTTATGCCACTTGTGCCACTTTAATAACGAAGACACGCATAGACTCACTCTACCACGTGCTCACGTTATGCCCCTAACTCTATTACTAGACCCCTATCCACTTCTATCACACTATACTTCTACTTGTCTATAACCCACTTCCTACCAGCACATTATTTACATACTAAGCAAGTAACATCAACAATCATACACACATAATAACGATGGCACGTACAGGCTTTCCCTATCACGCGCTCACGTTATGCCACTAACACCCTTACTAGACTCTTGCCACTTCTAACACACTCTACCTCTACCTGCCTATATCACACTTCATATCAGTTCAGTATTTGCGTAATAAACAAGTCACATCATAACATTCATACACACTATCAACCACTTGGAATTTACTATCCTTGGCGATACGTGCAATATCCGAAGATCGTTCACGTACCGACAAGCATTATAAAATATATACCTCATATAACATCTATAGCACTTAAGGTAAGTGTATTCACACTTCACATCGAGTATGCACACAGCCTCGAAAACATAGCAAGGAAATGGGGCTAGAAACTCACCTGAATTCTGCTTCTTTCTCTGGTAGCTGTAAATCCCTTCTTTAACTGAGCTCGGCTAATTGTACAAGTTACATGTATCAATACTCGCCTGACCTAATCTGGTGGCCTAGTATTAGCTTACTTTAACTTATCGCTTTTAATTTATTTTCTAAACGAACTTCACTATAGGCGAAGTTAAACCTCGGGCGAACTTGGCTTCAGGCGAAGTTAAACCTTAGGCGAACTTGGCTTCAGGCGAAGTTAAACCTTAGGCGAACTTGGCTTCAGGCGAAGTTATCCTTAGGCGAACTTGGCCGTAGGCGAAGTTATCCTTAGGCGAAGTTACACGAACCGGTATCGGTACCAAAATCGGTACCGATTTGGTACCGTCGGTACCGAATCGGTACCAAAGTTTTGAGTTTCGGGATCGGTACGGTACCGGTATTTCCCGAATTTTTACCTTCAATACCGGTAACGTCCCGGTCCCGTACGGTACCGAACTCATCCCTATTTTTACATATGGTGTACAATACCTTAAACCAGTCAAAGGTGTGAAATGAATAGATAGAAGTCTAAAAACTGTTAAAACTTAAAGAAATATACAAGGCTCGTTAAGGTTATATAAGCCTAAACAATCTTTCTATAGAAGGATCGAGGTTAGACTCGATAACTAAATGAGCTTATTTCATATTTTTTTGTGAATCCGAGATCGAGTAATTCGTGAGCTTTGCAACCTTAATAATAAAAATTTTAATATTATTATTATTATTATTATTTTAATTTTTACAACCTAAGGTTTTAAAACCAATCCAATCTGAAACAAAACAACCTGGATTGTCGGTCATATCTCCAATGTTAAGTTAATAGGTGTTTAGTTTACTACATTAACTAATCCGAAACAACCTGGATACCGGTCTCTGTTTCTCTCACTCACTCAGTCGCCCAGCCGCCGCCTTCAAATCCACGAATAAATTCCTTTCTATTCTTTATCCACTCATCCTATTCTAATTATTCAATTCAAACCCACCCCTTCTTAATATCATCATCATCATTTCCTAATTTCCATCTCAGAAGATTATCAAACACTTATTTCATGATTCCATATTTTATTTCTTTTTTAATAAAGTTATAAAAAAGATATTCAGGATCTGTGGGCTGCGCCGGTAGATTATTATTAATCCACCTTTTCCGTAAATCATTCTCTTGTCTTCTTACTATTTGTTCAAGCTTCTTACATTAGAATGCCATTATTATTATTATTAATATTATTATGGTATAATGTGTTTGTTTTGTAGACGCAAAATTGTGATTAATTTGTCAACGCCGATGCTTTATAACCCACCACCCGCCGCCGGATATTTCAACTTTGACAGCCTTATTGTTTATTGGGTAATTGCTTCTCCATTTTATTTAAATTGGGTATTTTTTGGTTTTAATTAATTGCTGAATTTTGGTTCATTTTAATGATTTTGATTTTAGGGTTTTGTGAGAAATTAAGAAATGGAATTGGGTGGTAAATCAGTGGATGAAGTGTTGGAGGAGATAATGAGGATTCACAGGTCACTTCCTCCACGGCCTTCAATTGATGACGTCGAAGGCGCCAGGATATTAATTCGGAACCTGGAGACCGAAGAACAGGCGAAAATCGAAGCGATTGCCCGCCAAAAGAAGCGGAACGATGTCCCAGATGAGCTGTTTAATGTGTTGGTGGAGATGCAGAAGTGTTTTGTGAGGTTTCAGACCGAAGAGCAGAAGAGGGAAGCGGTTAAATTGCTGGATCTTGAACACACCCACCAAGTGTTTGATGAAATGATTCTGAGAGCTTCCAGCTGTTGTGGGGACCGGAATGGGCAGTCGGGTGGTTCGGCTTCGGCGAGTTTGTCGAGTTATGCTTCACCGAGTACGGTCAGTGTGGTTTCGAAGCCGGTTTCGAGTTTGTATTTTGAGAAAGAGGCGGTGAAGACGTCTGAGTTGGTTACTAGAGATGATAGTTATGTGAGCAAGTCGAAATCGGTATTCAATGGTGATGTTTTAAAGCCCAAAATTGTTGATTCCACATTGAAACCTGTAATAGCTTCCGGTGAGTTTCGAAATGGATTCGCTTATTGTCTTGTTATAATTATAATGATTATTACCTTGAAGTTTGACTGAATTGATGGTTATAATTTGTAGGTCAAGATGATTCAAAATTGAATTTTATGAAGCTTGCGAGTTTGATTGAAGTGTCATCGAAGAAAGGAACTAAAGATCTGAATCTTCGGTCCAAATTGATGGACCAGATTGAATGGCTTCCGGATTCAATCGGGAAGTTATCAACTTTAATCACACTAGATCTATCAGAAAACCGTCTTGTCACATTACCGTCTTCCATTTCAGGCATTTCATCATTGACAAAACTCGATTTACATTCCAACAAAATCGTTGAACTCCCAGAATCTATAGGCGATCTACTCAGTTTAATCTATCTTGATCTTCGCGCGAACCAGTTGTCAGCTCTTCCAGCTAGTTTAAGCAGATTGGTCCGTCTTCAAGAGCTTGATTTGAGTTCAAACAACCTCTCGGTTCTCCCAGAATCAATCGGTTCACTTGTGAATCTACAAAAGCTCAACATTGAAACCAATAATATTGAAGAAATCCCACATATTATTGGTCATTGTGTATCACTCAAAGAGCTCCTTGCAGACTACAACAAACTTAAAGCTTTACCAGAAGCTATTGGAAAACTTGAGTTGCTAGAAACGTTATCGGTTCGGTACAATAACATTAGCAGGCTTCCAACTACCATGTCATCATTGACAAATATAAAAGAGCTTGATTTAAGTTTCAATGAGCTTGAATCCGTATCTGAAAGCCTATGTTTTGCTACCACTCTTGTCAAAATCAACATCAGCAACAACTTTGCTGACCTAAGATCCCTACCAAGATCCATTGGGAATCTTGAAGAACTTGATATGAGCAACAATCAAATAAGAGTTCTTCCTGATTCATTCAGAATGTTGTCAAAGTTACAAGTTTTAAAAACCGAAGGGAACCCTTTGGAAATACCCCCTAGAGACGTTCTTGATCAAGGCGCTCGGGTGAGTTTTCATTTTCATTATTTTGCATAATATGATTACAAACTTTGTTTCTCGGTATTCAAGTTAACTAATTTAAGTGATTTATGGTTTTCTTTTTCAGGCGGTTGTACAGTACATTGAAGAGGTAGGTCCCAGCAGAGCCCAGTTGGACCCGCAAGACTCACCCGCATGTTCAACCCATCGCAATGTTAATGATAGATAAAAATAAACTTACTTTATGCACAGTGAGGCTGCAACAGTATCTGTGTGGAGAACAGATCCCGTTTCCTGCTACAAGAATAACGACCCGTCATTTTCCTAGATGCCTAACCGCCCTTCGCCTTATATACGGTTCAACAACCTGAGACATCCTATGTTGTTTGGACTTGTTTCGGGATCCCAATGCTCTCCATTGTTACTTACAAATATATAGCATTCATCACAGTCGCCAACATTCTGACACGTTTTTTTCAAAATTGCAAATTAGCCTTACTATAAAAATTATAGATTTACTAACAAAAGAGTGACTGAAGTTTTACCCAATGTAATCAGCAGATGAACGATCGAAACCACTACTTGTGGCTTATGAGGCTCCAAGGAAGATGTTTCCTCCACCAACTATGACTACCAAAAATCATAGTAGGAAAAAATAGTATACATGATTATTCAATATCATATAACCAGTTTAAAAACACGCATCTAAACACCCCTTAAATTATACAAAAAAATGGTACCTCAATGCCAAGGCGAGTGACATCACCAACTTCTCTTGCAATAGATATTGTAACCTATTAATCAGAAGTAGCATCATATGCTAATATTTATTAAAGTAGAGCTATATTATAAATTAAAACAAAATATAGTTTAAGTTACCTTTGGGTGTTTCTTCACCACCACCCGCAATTCACCGCTTACTTTAAGAAGTACCCTTTGCCACTTAACCGGAGCTCTAGATGTACCGTTTCATTCAAACTAACATAAAGGCAATCCAAATAGTCAATTTCAGGGTGGTTAATTAAGAAACACATATTAAGTAATTAAAATAAATTAAATACCAAATTCTCCTAAAGGTGGGATGGTATAGAACTATGGACAAGTAAATTCTTACAATCTTGATAACATGCAATATTCAGAAAAAAGATTATAAAATTAAAATATGCATCAATTATCCATATAATTTGCTAATCTATTATACCCACCTCAATTATCAAACTTAAACTTTGTTAACAAACAAAGATTAAATAATAAGAATAAGAATAATAATAACAACAACAATAATAACAATGACTATTCTTTACTGAGTTCATAGAAATATACCTAAAGGCCATGGGATCTGAAGAATGAGCCCTTTAGAAGGAGGAGCAATTGATGACCAAAATCTGTTTTTGTTGTAAAACCTATAATTAATTTGATGGGTTGGCTTGAAAATATCTAAATGCGGTGAATTTGAGATGGATAAAAAGGGGATTGAGCCATGGGGAAAGGTTTTGAAAGAGCAAGATTTATCAATTAATTTTGCCCTTAATCTTTAGGAATGACTTGTAGATAAGGAACCCGTATGCTTTAGCACCAGTAAGTAAATTAACAATAATAATAATAATAATAATAATAATAATAATAATAATAATAATAATAATAATAATAATAATAATAAATAAGCATAAATTCAATGGATACAAATTGCAAAGGCACAAAGTCTATAATAGGTTTTAATTATCTTTTATATATAGTATAATGATACTTTAGTTACAACGAACAAAATATGTGCAGATTAAATGATTCTCTTTATACAAACATGTGTAAATATTGAACATAATTTGGTGAAATTTTTTGGTCGGTCAACTATTGCTATATAACAACTTTTTTGGTCAATTTGCATTAGGTCGGGTTATATAAAAAAAGATAATCAAGCTAAATCTCATATAATCAAAAAAGTATGCAAAAGTTATTACAAATACATATTTAAAAAACAATATATGTAAAGTTGTTCTTTACATGTCAGGCGACAACCAGAGTGACGATCAAATTATGCTTGTAAGGGAGGGGTTATGATTATCAATTACGCATATTGTTGGAAAATTAATTAGAAGTGTGTGTGAATGAAGGTCTCAAAAGTTGGTCACACGATTTAATGATAATAATTATTCTCTTAATGATTATTATTATTAATTTCGGTTTTGAGCATTTCGTAACTGATAGTCAATGACATTAATGATCATTATTCAGTAATGATTATTAGTTTCTGTTTCATTGCACTAATGATTTCATAACTGATGGTCAATGACATTAATGATCATTATTCAGTAATGATTATTATTTTATGTTTCATTGTACAAATGATGACCATTATGGTGATAATTATGCACTAATTACTAAGTATTATTATGGTCAACAATAAGTTATGAGTTTTAGTTTTATTGATATAAAACTGATGAAATGCTTCAGTTCATACACCTAGATGGAAAAACACACAACTCTATCTTCCTCTCTGCTGCAACATCATACGCTTTCGTTTCAGACAAGTGATCAAGTCTGGCAGTCCGCTACTGCTTCGAACCGGAGTACCCTGGGAACAGACCGCGAATCTGTTTGAGAGAATTGTGTCAAACACAAGCCCGGTTCACCGTTATCATTTATTGTTTCTATTTATTATTTCTAGTTCTAATACAGGAATACTAACAAACTTAAACAGATTACTAATTGTTCCTGCGTTTTCGTTTCAGAATGGGATCCCAATAATGGGTTATATTAATCAAGGCAGACCATAATGGGTCAAGCACACCGGCCTTGAAATGACTTTATGTGGCCACTCAGTTTCTTTTGTCTAGTTCCGATGCTAGTGATCCAATGGACTTCGCACCTTTCTTTGGGCCGAAGTGTAACATTGTTAAGCAGACTAATTTAGTAGGTCTGATGGGTTGGGCCTATGGGCTGGAGTAAAAATGCTCCCGCGATCGCTACTTTTGCTGTAGCGGTCACAACCAGTTTGGTTGCACCATTGACTAATGCAATTATGTCCCATGCTAAGAAACCGGAAAAATTCACCGGTGTGAATTTTAAAAAGTGGCAGCAAAAGATATTCTTTTATCTGACCACGTTGAACCTAGCGAGGTTCTTGACTGAAACCGTTCCCCATGTTGATAAAAGGGAAATGGATGCTCATTCGGTGAGCGTGGTTCAGGCTTGGAATCATTCGGATTTCTTGTGCTAGAATTATGTTTTGAACGGTATGGTGGATACATTGTATAATGTGTAATGCAAGTCCAAGACTGCCAAAAAGTTATGGAAGTCTTTGGACCGCAAATACAAAACAGAAGATGTACGTGTTAAAAAGTTCGCGGTGCCTAAATTCTTGGACTTTAAAATGAGAAAGGCTCCAACCTTGGTCCTAAGGGGAGAAATAATAGTAATAATAAATAAATAATAATATTAATTTTATTAATAAAATAAAGTTCCAATGAACTTGTTACAATTGTGGAAAGCAAGACCATAGAGCCAATGACTGTAAGCTTCCAAAGAATGAAAATGCTCGACAAGTAAACATGGTTTGTGAGGTTGATAACCTCTCGATTATGGTCACCAAAGTTAACTTGTGTCGAAGCAAAACAAACAAGATCGTCATTCGAAAAGATTGAACGATTCATCGAATCGCTCGAAATGATCCACACTTATGTGTGTGATCTAAAAGTAATTCCTACTCGTGTAGGGAGTAAGTACTTCGTCACGTTTATTGATGATAGTACAAGGTATTGTAATGTGTACTTACCTAAGAGTAAAGACGAGGCTATTGATAAGTTTATCTTGTTCAAAGCTGAAGTTGAGAATCAACTAAATCGGAAAATCAAAAGAGTAAGGAGTGACCGAGGAGGTGAATATGTTTCATTTTTTTTTATTTGTGTGAAAGAGATGGAATCATACATGAACTCACGCCTCCTTACTCCCCTCAATCAAATGGCATAGTGGAACGCAAGAACCGCACTTTGAAATAAAAGATGAATGCCATGATGATAAGTTCTGGTTTAAGCCAAGACATGTGGGGGGAAGCAATCTTATCGGTGAATTATGTCTTAAACATGATACCCAATAAGAAGAAATATGTAACTCCATACGAATTATGGAATGGAAATAAACCATCATATAAATACTTGCGAGTATGGGGTGCCTAGCCAATGTAGTAGTAACACCACAGAAACGGCTACTAATAGGACCCAAAACAGTGGATTGTATATTTATAAGATACACTCGTTCTGGTGGTGCATTTCGTTTTCTTGTGCATGATTTCAAGAACCCTGGAATAAACAAAGGCACCAGACTAGAAACAGAGGATGCATCATGGGTTGAACATATGTTCCCATGCTTAGGTAAAGGAAAACCGAGTTGTTTTAGACCGGTTAAGGAAATTGTTCTATAAAACGATGGTGCAAAAGATGAACCTCGAGAACAATCCGAAATGGAGGAAATTGAAATTAGAAAGAGTAAACGGGAAAGGATTGAAAAATCCTTCGGCTCTGACTTCCTTACCTACATGGCAGAAGAGGAAACTTAAACGTACCAACAAACTTAATGATAATTACTATTATTAATTTCAGTTTCAAATGTTGCACTAATGATCATTATTCTGTTTTATTACATTTTAATGATCATTATGACGTTTGTTATGATTTTTATGATAATTACTAAGTATCATTATGACATTTGTTATGTTTTCAAATGTTGAACTAATAATCATTATTCTGTTCTATTACACTTTAATGATCATTATGACGTTTGTTATGATTTTATGATAATTACTAAGTATCATAGTCATCAAAGGTGAAATAGATTCTATCTTACAAAATTATACTTGGGAACTAGTGGATCTTCCTCAAGGATGTAAACCACTAGGATATTGATGGATCTTCAAGAAAAAGATGAAACCAGATGACACCATCGATAAGTATAAGGCAAGGTTGGTGATCAAAGGATATAAACAACGAGAAGGTTTAAATTACTTTGATACGTATTCGCCAGTTACGCGAATAATCTGCATCAGGTTGGTGCTTGCCATTGCCGCCATTAGAAATCTGGAAGTTCACCAAATGAATGTGAAAACAACTTTCTTGAATGGAAATCTGGAGGAAGAGATTTACATGGAACAACCTGAAGGTTTCATAGCCATTGGACAAGAAAAAAAAGTTTGCAAACTTGTAAAATCCTTGTATGGATTAAAACAAGCTCCAAAAACAATGGCATCAAAAGTTTGATCATGTCATGCTTGATGACATGTTCAAAATCAATGAATGTGACAAATGTGTATATGTGAAGGACACATCAGATGGATATGTCATTCTGTATCTATGTGTAGATGATATGCTCATTGCTGGAAGTGATGACAAAATCATAAACTCCACAAAGAACATGCTAAAGGAAAGATTTGACATGAAAGACATGGGTTTTGCGGATGCGATTTTGGGAGTTAAAATCTCACGAACCCAAAGTGGACTTGTTTTAAGTCAAGCCCATTACATGAACAAAATTCTTGAGAAGTTTAATGCTAATGACTCTAATGTAGCTAGAACTCCCATTGACGCGAGTCAACATCTAGCTAAGAATATAGGTGAACCCGTTAACCAGTTGGAATACTCAAGAATTATCGGCAGCTTGATGTATCTTATGAGTTGTACTAGACCAAACTTAGCATATGCTGTAAGCAAGCTAAGTAGATACACGGGCAACCCAACTTCAATTCATTGGAACTGTGTGATTCTGTTACTTCGGTGCCTAACATACACTCGGGAATATGGGTTGCATTATAACAGATATCCGGCAGTTATCGAAGGACACTATGATGCAAATTGGATATCTGACACGAATGATTCCAAAGCAACAAGTGGGTATGTATTGAAACTTAGAGGTGCTGCTGTATCGTGGAAATCGTTTATGCAAACGGTTATAGCTAGATCCACGATGGAATCAGAATTCATCGCCCTAGATAAAGCGGGCGAAGAGGCAGAATGGTTACGTCAATTTGTTGAGAATATACCAAGATGGCCTAAGCTGGCATCGACCATTTGTATACATTGTGATAGCCAATTGGCAATTGGCAGAGCTCATAGCACAATGTATAATGGTAAGAACAGACATATTAGACGTAGACATAATACGGTACGACAACTAATCTCTACAAGAATTATCACTGTTGACTACGTGAAGTCAAAGGATAATATTACGGATCCGTTAACAAAAGGCCTAAGTAGAGAGTTAGTTCAGAAGTCGTTCATAGGAATGGGACTAAAGCCCTTGAAAAATTAAAGGTTCATACGAAGGAAACCTAACTTAACAGATTGGAGATCCCAAGAGTTGAGTTCAATAGGAAAACCTAATTGTATGAATTAATAAGGTCACTGTGGGGGGAATAACCCTACGTATTTAAAAGGTAGTTTACTACATGGTTGGTAAACTCCCTAGTCCATTCCTAAAAGTGACAAGTGTAAGGTTAAGCCTATGGCTTGTAATGATTAAGCTAAGATAACCATACATGGTGAATCACCTATGTGAGAGAGAAGTGGGGTCGCTTCGAAGGGTATTGTTGGGGCACAGTACTTAATGGCTCTCGCAGAACCAAGCTCATGTTCATGACCATAACGAGCATAACAATGAGGACTTGACTTTGTCAGGGAGAGTCTTGTGTGAAGTGTATTGTCGTCTACACAAACGACAGATGAGTTCAAAGACATCGTTGTCTACTCAGAGTCAGTGGGCTAAGTACGCTTCATAAGCAAAGGTTCAAAGAGTAACACATACCTATTGTATGCAAGATTCAACTGCTGAAATCTAATCGGAATAATGTTGTTTCGACCTCCATTCATGTGAGGGATTGTTGGAAAATTAATTAGAAGTGTGTGTGAATGAATGTCTCAAAAGTTGGTCAAACGATTTAATGATAATAATTATTCTCTTAATGATTATTATTATTGTTTTGGGTTAAAATCAACAAGTGCAATTTCGTAACCAAATTAGTAAGTGAGGTTTAGGTGCTTGATAGAAATGAACGTAAATGTAATGACACAAAGATTTGTTGCGAGGAAAAAACCCGTTATCCTGAGGATAACAAGAAAAAAACCTCGGGCGGTGAAAACTATTACCACCAGTTTATTAATAATCAAAAAAGGTTACAAATGTTTGGAGCTTTCTTCTCTAGATCGTGTTTACAGAGTAATTCTATAGCTAGAGTGTAAGTTGTGTCTAAACAACTCCTATTTATAGTTACAAGAAGGATCACTAGATAATAACTAGCAATAAAGAGCATTAATTGTTGATAAAGAGCATTAATTGTCCTGATTATGATCTTGGAGTGGTTATGGCTTGCATATCATTGTTGTAAACGTGTTGTAACTCCTTCCAACGTCTACTATCTTTAATGCTTTATTAATTGTTGACCGTTTCTTGTCGTTTGGAGGATACTGCATCCTGAAGTTTATCCTGAATATACCGCATTTCAGGATACCAAAAAGTCCCATGTATAATGGCTGCTTAGTGGTCCGAATCTTTAGGAGATCATGTGAAGTTGCATGACCTGGTAAACACCAAAGAAAGACGGTTGAACTGTTAGTATAACGATATGTCAAAGATACCTGTTGCTTGGCAGGATACTGTATCCTGAAGTTATCCTGAACATATCCTTTGCCTAGGATATTGAAAATCCGAGCCCTAACAATTATTAATTTCGATTTTGAGCATTTCGTAAATGATAGTCAATGACATTAATGATCATTATTCAGTAATGATTATTAATTTCTGTTTCATTGCACTAATGATTTCATAACTGATGGTCAATGACATTAATGATCATTATTCAGTAATGATTATTATTTTCTGTTTCATTGCACTAATGATGACCATTATGATGATAATTATGCACTAATTACTAAGTATTATTATGGTCAACAATAAGTTATGAGTTTTAATTTTATTGATATAAAACTAGATGAAATGCTTCAGTTCATACACCCAGATGGAAAAACACACAACTCTATCTTCCTCTCTGCTGCAACATCATACGATTTCGTTTCAGACAAGTGATCAAGTCTGGCAGTCCGCTACTGCTTCGAACCGGAGTACCCTGGGAACAGATCGCAAATCTGTTTGAGAGAATTGTGTCAAACACAAGCCCGGTTCACCGTTATCATTTATTGTTTCTATTTATTATTTCTGGTTCTAATACAGGAATACCAACACATATCACCCATCAGAATACCGGTGATTTTTTTATATTTCCCACTAGGGCTGTAAATGAGCTGAACGAACACGAACAAGGCCTTGTTCATGTTCGTTCGATAAGCAAATAACGTGTTCACGAACGGTTCATGACCACTTACCGAACATGATTTTATGTTCGTGTTCGTTCATTAAGGAAATTTATGTGTTCACGAATGGTTCATGAACACAAATGAACACAAATAAAATCGGCAGAGCCTGGAGATTGAGATCGATGTATTCATCGATGTGAATAATGAGAACCGGTAAACGAATCGAATGAACACAAACAAGAGCGTGTTCGTGTTCGTTCATTTAACTTTAAAAGAACACGGACACTTAATCGAACAAATATTTATGTTCATGCTTGTTTATTTAAAAATGGACATTTGCATTCATTTTTTTAAAATCTAAACAAACATAACTTAACAAAGATAAACGAACATGTATGAACAAATGTAAATGAACACAAATATAAACAAACTTATATGAAAACACTTAAACGAATACAAATTAACAAATACAGATCACCTATCCATATAATATTTAATTATGTTCTATTAATACATAAATAAACAGAGATAAACGAACGTTCATGAACATAAATGAACGAACAGAACATGTGTTCATGTTCGTTCGTTTAATTAAACGAACACAGATTTTTTGTTCATGTTCGTTCGTTTATTAAATAATCGAACATAAACGAACTTCACGCCAAACGATTCACGATTGTTCATCGAACGTTCCGTTCGTTTACAGGCCTATTTCCCGCTTCTTTCTTTCTTTCATGGTTTAAAAATAAGCATGGTCTTCTTTTAGATGTACTAATGTACATTGGACATTTGGACATTACTTACGCTCTCAGTCCTTAAAAGTTAAAATATTGAATATGGGCTTAGGAAGTTAAAAGTTATGATAGAAACCGCATTGGGCTTAATTAATGTGTTCAATTGAGATTACTTAACTATATTTTAAACTTATACAAAATTTCTAGTTTGTTTTTTCTCAAGGGTCGGTTTCAAAAGTGTGTAAATTTCAAATTTAATATATCATTTTACGAATAGCCTCGGCATATAAAATTAAGGCACAAGATTTAAATATTCAAAACTATGACTCACTGACAGATAATAATCCATTAGAAGAGTGCACGCGTAATGCAATGGGAAACGCATACTTTGATAATCATGTAAGAAATTTATGGGTGTTCATTATTCCGTTGCAACTGTAAGACCGTTCATCAATTTGGTTTCACAATTGATACCAGAGCTGACCATACATATTGAAATGTTAATTTTTTTACTTATTTAGTATTAGATATGTTTTATAATATATATTATATACAGTTAAAATATAGTTAAATAAAGTTTTATTTAATACGAGTAAACTTGTTTATTACAACTTTAATTTAGCCCAATTTCCAGTATGATTTTTTTGTAATCTTTGTTCTTGTTATGACTTCGCCTTCCATTTATTCTAATAAGTTTTATCATTTATGTTCATGTGATGATTTTCTTAAGTAACGTATTAGATGGTGCTTAGTTTGAAATGAAGGTGTAGGCAGAATAATAATTTTTATTTTAAACTCAATTTATTATCGAAGTACAAATTATATCAGAACCTAATCGTTGGTAAGGGTTCGGCTTAGTTAAGTTTTAATTTTAAGCAATTCAGTTTCGGTTGTCGATGATAAAAAACGTGTAAAGTGCTCATGTTTAATTTAAAACCATCAAAATTGAACCCAAACACTTCTACATAAAACGTTTTTTTACTTCGAAAACTATAGCAATATCATACTAAAACTAAAGATAATAAAATTATCGTTTTTATGATGTCATTTATTTTAAAAAATATTAACATATAAAAAAGTTATGATCGTTTAAAAATCGTGGGGTGGTTGGGTTAAAAGTAAAACTAAAAGTATATATAAGTAAAAATGCAACAATGACATTGAATGTTGTAAATTACTTAAAATAAATATCTTCATTTGTCATTTTTCATCCTTCTCACGAATCTCCTTCACATAGGCTATGGATAACTCTGATGCGGAAGGTTTTATATATAATAACTTTTAGTTAAGTTGCAAAAAGCAATCCCTATAGCCTAATAACTATATGTTTGCAAACGTTTTAATTCATCGCTCGATTTTGGGTGTAAGTCTCCTCATGTCATTTATAGGGAGGGAAATGGAGTGAAAATCAAGGGGACGCCTTTAATAATAAGATTGATTTTGACTGCGAAAGTGGAAATTACGAGCCAGTGTGAATTATTATCAACGTAATAATATGGATTTTTAAAATCCTCATAAAATAATTATATCTTTACCTAATTAATTAATTTTCTGGTAATTACAAACGAATTTATTTTGATAAATCCACTATACGGGTTTCATCTGCCAGTCCCAATGTTTTAAAAACCGATACGTATCGGTTCCTCCGGCGTCGGCAAACGGACACTCCTCTCTCGTAACCTATTTCCGATCTTTAATTAATTACTCATTGTTTCAATTACCTCATAAGGAATCATCTTAATATTTCAATTCGATGCTTCTTTTATTCCTCATGCTTATATCAAACGCCTTTTCTAACTTTTCAATAAGTTGGCTAAAATAACCAATCAAAACACCCCCTTGATTAACAATTGTTAGTGTTTTAACTCTTAATCAGTTTCTGCTTGCTTGCAAAAGCTTAATTTATTAATGAATGGTACGAGAGTATGCTGAATTGCTATATGTATCATAGTTATTAAAAGCCGCCGCGTCTCGTGCCTAGGCCCATTTTTTAGGCGAGGCTCAAGAAATGCGTTTTTAGTTCCTAGGCGAGCACTTCGGCATTGTCCATGCCAAGAACATGAGAAGATAAAAGCCGAGCAAAAGATATGCAA